>NC_092345.1:51332713-51673306 GCF_963676685.1 Mytilus edulis
AGCGGTATTTTACTGTTGTCTATACTTATCTATTCTGAAAAAGTATTGCCTTGATAAAAGAGAGGCAAAAAATACCAAAGATACATCCAAACTCATAAGACGAAAACAAAGTAATAATGTAATGGCAAAAAACTGAAAACAATATTTTGATGTAAAAAAAAATGAGTAATTAGTGGCGGTTTGCCTAGTTTGCTAGAATAGTATTTTAACCAATCTAAAAGAGGGACGAAAGATACCATAGGGACAGTCAAACTCATAAATCGAAAACAAACTGACAACGCCATGGCTAAAAATGAAAAAGACAAACAGACAAACAAAAGTACACATGACACAACATATAAAACTAAAGAATAAGCAACACGAACCCCCCTAAAAACTAAGGGTGATCTCAGGTGCTCCGGAAGGATAAGCAGATTATGCTCCACATGTGGCACCCGTCGTGTTGCTTATATGATAACAAATCAGGTAAATAGTCTAATTCGGTAGGTCACATTCATGAAAGGGAAGGGGATTGTAGTTACGACGTAAGGAATATATCCGATATCATTTGTCTAAATTAGGAGAGAATGGAACAAAATGGTCCTGTAAATAAAAAAGAAAATCGAAATGCACAATTTAGAGAAATAGTGAGGCCACAAATCGAAAAACATTAATTTATAGATGGTGATAAAAATTCAATACCATTTACTGAAAAGCTTAAAATGGTTTCCGGTCAAAACAATTTCTTCAAATGAACATGTATGGTTACTGATCTAAATCAGGTTCTTTGTGAGGCAGCATTTGTCCTTTCTGTAGCAATCTTCCTACAGAAAAATGCGTATAATTCACAATTATTTTTTTTTAAGTCAGTAAAAGTAATACAAACTTGCAAATTAAAGAAGAGCTTGGTAGAATTTCTTTGCTATAGGGATGTAAGATCATGTAAGGGAACATACTAAATGTTAGGCCCCTACATTTTGAAATAAACGACTTCTGGTTTTATTACTAAAGCTTATCATACATCGAAGTTCTTTCATTATGAAAATAAGTAATCATGCTGCATTTATAAACAATTCCATAGTATGTACTGAAAAATTAGATCAAAATTCTTTCAGTTATAACTTTATTGGTGTGTACGCGATAAGCGATCCCATTTTGTATGCACTTTATACTTTTTTTTTAATTTGCGCACGATTAACAATTTTACAACCTCATTTAATTCTTATAAGTACACTGTTATGCTACACTCATGAAATTAAGAGCTATTTTAAGCTTTTTTTTCGTTTTTCTATGCAATGAGGGTGGTAAAGGTTTTTTTCGTGCAACGTGTTTTGCCATTCGTATTTCACGTGCAGCCGTGAAAGGGTTCGTTATTCACCGTGTTCCTTGAAATCGTTAAAAAGATCAACATGCAAGAAACTTTTAATTGTTCGTTCATCGTGACAATTTTATTTCGCGTTCTTCCGCGCAGATACCCCCCTTTACGCCCCTCTGCAATGATTTTACACATTGTAACGGATAGCACGTACAGTCAAAACTGATGCGTGTTATACGGAAATAAAATTTGATATTGAAGTGCCTTGTTGTTAGCTAATCAAAGGTACGGATTCTTATGAAACATACACGAAAAACCATTTTCATTCTCAATTTTATGTAATGCAATTACATGTGTATATAATATATATAAGATCAATCCTTATTATCAAGTTAGTTATATTAGATACTTGAAATATCATTATTGTAGACATCTTTATACGCTTACCTCGAACATATCAACAGTATGTATTAATTACATTTCATGTAGGTTTCATAAGAATCCAAACTTTAGATTGGCTGACCGTTTTTGAATAATGGAGAGACATTCCAAAATTAGATTTTGTTTCCCAATATCATTCGAAAAACAATCATGACAGCATGTGCTCCCGAGACAACGTTACAACAATGCATAGGAGAAAAAACGACAAAAAAATAGTCGTAATTTTACGATTATAGCATAAAATGTAACTATAAGAATAGAATGCTTCTTTTTGTAATTGTATAGGGTTGTATAAGCGATGATCGGAAAGTGCTTCGTTCAACGCCTATACAACCCAACAAAATTTAAAAAAGAAGCATTCAATTCTTATAGATACTGGTATCTGCATCTTCCATCTTTTTACTGTATTTGATAACAATGTTGATTGTAATAAGCACGTGTAAATGGTTTATTTTCATTTTTGGGAAATTATTTAGCTTTTTCTCAAAACTCTCTACTCGTGATTTTGTTTAATAAAACATGTTATTGTATTTTGTTCATCGTGTTTTTTCAGCAGAAATTAGTCTCGATATGCAATTTAAGTGGACAAAACGACAAAATAATTTCAACGTTGTTACACAATCATATTTTTCATAGTTCATGATACTAGTAGTTCAATGTTTTAGAGAAAAAAAAAATATCTAGTGAACCCCCATAATATTCGTATTGCTGAAACGGAACTGTTTAACACTATGATATTTATATCGTTTAACCCCCCCCCAAAAAAAAATTGATGGATTTTGAAATCTCAATTCTAAGTACAGACTATATATATTTCACCCTTTTATAAAACGTAAATTGTAATCATTTAAAGGTCTATTTTACGAATTTTTTTTAATAATCGTATTTTTAAGAATAAGGCCGTTCCCTCAATTAAATTGTTTCAATTTTTTCAAGTTTGAGACTTAATTTGGTGGATAGTTATACATGTCATTAGCTAACATACCAAATCCCCTTTTTATATACGTGTCTTTGGAATAATAAATGCTACAATTGTCATTTTTTTTTATACAATTAGTCACACAGATCGACGTACTCCAATCAATGTTATCGTTTCAAATACGTTTGGTTTACATTTAACATGATTAAAGCTTGAATTTATAATTATTGTTTGAGACAAACTATTTACATACGTACAGGTAATACAAAGTGGCTAGTTCCTGTATGTCTTATAATTAAAGAAGCAATCATAAACAATTACATGACTGATTTAACCTGTTGATAGTACTCCTTCGAACAGTAATTACATGCTGTGTAAAAATTGATTTCATACACACTTTCAATCAACACTTTTATATTGGTTCGTGTATTGACAAAGCTTCTGTAAATCAGACATGATTATTAAACACTAGAAATGTTACGAAGATTGAAATGATAGCATAAGCATGTTATTAATAAGTGGAATGGTACTGAAATATATTTGTATAATTTTCTGAGAGCGATCAATAATCATATTATAATAATACGAAATCGAAGCAGACAGGAGATACGCCTACATAGAGCTACAGTGAAATGTACATCTAAATAATGTAAATAGTGATGGCTATAAACAAGGTAAGTTCATATGTTTTAACTGTGTATATTTTCTTGAACATTTTATTTATAATCAAAATGATTGTGCATGGTTTTAACAGAAGAAGAAAATCTGAAGTATTATAATATTGACAATCGTTATCTGGTAGTTCTCTACTTTTAAGTTATCTCTTATCTCTCAGAATTTTTACATTCATATGATTCTAAACCATTTTTTGAAATTATTTTTAACTGAAGTTATCTGTCGATAATAATTTTATGTTATTTAAAAGCCTCTTGATGCCAGCCCCTTATGTTTCCGTCTTACCCATCAAAGAAAATTTACAGAAACACTTTGGTGTACCTTTGTTATGCATTCTTCATATATTTTGAGAATGATTAAAGATGAAAGTTTATCATATAATGTTCTTTCTCCTACACCAGTCATTGTTATTAGCCTTATCTATGGGCGTATCAGAAACTCCTGTTGTTCTACACACGTATGGTGTATTAAGTATGACAAGAAATTTGATTCAGTTTCCCGATGTTTTCCCTTTAAACATTTTTTTAGTTATATGTATCTCTTTGTTTTACAAATATCAGCTTTATATCCCTTGGTTTATTAATTTTTTGTAAGAGTACTGTATTTTCCTTGTTTTGGACTATATCCTTGTTATAAGAACTTTCCGTTGTCTCTTTAATATCCCATTTTTGTTGTTGCATGTATTTGTCACAACAACAAAAAATGTGGTATGATTGCCAATGATACAACTTTCTACAAGAGACCAAATGACACAGAAATTAACAACCATAGTTCATCGTACGGCCCTATACAATGAGCAAAGCCCATACCGCATAGTCAGCTATAAAAGGCATAAAAATGACAATGTAAAACAATTCAAACGATAAAAATAAGTTTTCTTGATAAACAGTACCCTTAATTTTGTTAGGGGTATAAATCTGTACTTAAAAAAACCGCTAATTTTTATCAATTGGATTTATTTTGTGCCCCCCCCCCCCCTTTTCCAAAGGGTGACTGGGGAATATAAGTATGGTCACCATTGGTCTTCCTCCGACCGACAGTAAAACTCTAGCTAAAGTGGCGCGTCCGATGCCTCGTGTAAAGGGAGTGCCACACTCTTTGCACGTTAAGAACCCTTGCAACATCTCTTTAAGGGGTTCGTAGGTGATCTGTTACAAGGCTAAATTTCTGTCCCTGTCTTATATACCTTCATTTCCCGTGACAGTCTCAATTTGTCATATTTTAATCACGGACGCCTGTATTACAGAACCTACACATTGTATTTGTTGTTAATTTGTTCTTGTCCTGAATATGCATGAAATATTTGCTACTGGACTTAAAGCATCCAAAAGTTACCCCCCTTTTTAACCCCCCCCCCCCCTTCCTCATGAACAAATCCGTACGTATCCTTCAGTTTTAAATTGATTTGGTATTATTTTGTGATTTTATTTACTTTTGCATACAATCCAGAAATCTAGAGTTGGCCCTTATAAAATATATCAGTGTCACAGATGACTACGGATACATGTATGTTTCACTTGTCGACACCATAATTCTGTTCTCTTTTCCTCTATTGCAACTTTTATCCGATTTTTTTTTATAGCGGCCGGAACAGGAATGACCTAGCCTGCTGAAATATGGACATGAGTTTATCTGAGATTTTTTTTAAACTAGGTTCGTGTTCTTAATATTTTTTTCTGCGTAATGCTTTTTAATCATATTCGTCTTTTTGTTAATTTTTCTTATCTTCATATAGTTCTCAGTTTTATCGCACTTATGATTACAGATTGCTCCATACGGTTCTTTTCATTCTTATTCATTCTTATAGTGGTTATTCTTGTTATTTGTAACAGTATACATCTGCAGATCAAATAGATTAATTTACATAGAAACAAATCTGTTAACTTAAGGCTCAACAGAAGGATTATTAACATACGTAAATAAGTATGCTAACAAAATCTAGCCTTGTCTTTCATTGTAATCAATTTTTACATCGATTGTATTAGAGCTAACCACTTTACTTTGTTAATAAGTTATATTAATATTCCATGGCATATTGGCAAGGCTTTTAAGCTTGAAGAATATTTCAACTGATTGAGAGGAGTTGTTGAAATGTCAGTGGTTTATTCAAATTTACAGCTACATTTGTAAATTCATAATGCGTGTAGAGCAAGACTTTGGTTAGCCTGCTTGTTCTGTTTGTACAAACGTTAATTTAAGAAGTGTTATTAACACTGACATCTTCAAACAATATATAGGCATATTTTAACCAGTATATATTATATTTAAATTTGATCAGACATTATCTCAATTACAATTGTACAATATACAAACAAAGCAAGCAAGCTAACCAAAGTCTTGCTTTACATGCATTAGGATATTAGTTGTAAGAGTACACATTTAAAAGCAGAATATGACGAGAACTAAGAGGGTAAGACAATAAGCACTTCTTAATATCCTGCTACGTATCTTTAGAATTAAGATCTGTGGACTAATATGCGGTATGGGTTTTGTTCATTGTTGAAAGCCGTAGTGTGACCTATAATAGCTGTTAATTTCTGTGTCATTTGGTCTCTTGTAGAGAGTTGTCTCATTGGCAATCGTACCACATCTTCTTTTTTTATATATATACTTTCCCACACAGTTATATATAAATTAATAAGAAAAAATTCGGTTTGAAAGCTTTCTTATCTGCAGCTACGGACCAAGCCTGAAGTAAAACAATCAGCTTTTAAAAAAAACCTAGCTAACGCAAAACAGATTACTCGTCCCGTTTGAGGGCAAACACCCTTGATCTTTGCGAATTAAAGAATGCGAATAGTATACATCATCTGACGTAAATTAATTCTCAATGCATCATTATTTATATATAGAAAATTACTCTTTAAAAAAATAATAAACAAGCTTAGTCATAGCCATTCCTATTTGTTTTAGTCATCGTACGACCATCAATGATACGCAACGTTTACACGAACCAGTGCACCGTTTCATACAAAAATCGGACTACAAACACAAAGGTTCTTGGTTCGATCCCCTTTCCGGGAGAAAATTTCAGGGACTTAATTTTCGGCTTTCCCTTGACACAATTTGCGAGTATGGTCTTGAAAAACGATGATAGTCCGTCGGTAGGGCGCGATAAATGGCTGACCCGTGTTAAGAGGGAGCAATATCTTTTGATCATAAAATACACCCTTGTAAGTTTTGAAAAAGAACAGGCTTATGCCGCTACAAAGCAGTACTCGCAGCCGCAAAGTGGAGAGGAATTACTATAAGTTGGAATAACTTGTTTCCCAATCCACTATAAAACAAAAAGTTGAAACTATTTTTTTTTTTAAATCTTCACTTCTTTGGTTTTTCCTTATTGACATTTGCTGTTAGCTTATCTGTAATGAAAACTATCTTAGCTTGACAATATGATACAACAAAACCAAAAACCCAATCAAATTAAGATATTTTTATATGAGAATTTGTCACATATTTCAGTTTTTTGTATTTTCATTGCGAACTGTGGCTTATTCATTATACGTATTAACAATGATCAACAATAGTGATATTGATCTGTTATTTTATTTCTTTGTGACATGAGGATTGAGAGAGTTTCACAACATTAACAGCGAAATTGCTGATCAGATTCATACAATACACATCTAAAACAGATTTGAGCTCAACGATAAAAAGAATTGTATTGATCTATTTCCGTCATTAAATGTCATATAAGTTGATTCCGTAATTCATTATTTTGAAAAGAAGTATAAATATACCAGGAATTTTGATTAGCAAATTATGTAGAAAGATACGAATTTTCAGTGTAAATTTTTGTAATATAAATGTTGGAGTACCTATAGTCTTGAAAAATGAAAAATAAAAATATATTGTATAAAACAAAGATTAACCATTTGCCAACAACCTAGCAACACATTTAAACACACAAAAGATATCTTGAATTTTTCGAAAAACTAAGGATTTTCTTATCCCAGGCATATATTACCTTAGCCGTATTTGGCACAACTTTTTGGAATTTTGGTTCCTAAATGCTCTTCAACTTTGTACTAGTTTGGCTTTATAAATATTTTGATATGAGCGTCACTGATGAGTCTAATGTAGACGAAACGCGCGTCTGGCGTACTAAATTATAATCCTGGTACCTTTGATAACTAATTGAAGCCAATATCAACTTCAACAATAGCCACAGTCATCATTATATCAAGACTATCACACAACTCTTATTTACGAAAATTCCTTGCAGGACACAAACTAAGATAACAATAAAGATAATCATTGAAATAGATTATTTTTCCCCCAAACTTGTTCATTGCTTACCATTCACCTTTTATCTTTATCAATAAAATAAAACAAGATGGAGCAAAAACGCAATTTGGAATAAGTGACTCTGTATAAAATTACATAGGCACAAGAACAACAAGGAATAGGGAATACCGTATTTAAATAGAGCTCACGTGAACTGAAAGCTAAAGCTGATATAAGCATCCACCCATCTAACTCTTATATCGGCGACTGTACCTCGGAGTAGATTTCATACAGCTTCAAAATGCACAATGCGAAATAACGCGATCTAGTATACATGTACAATGCAAAGTGGTAGAATTATTTCAGTCAATCGTTTCCCTATTCACAACCCTATTACTACAAATGCAATAGGTGACACGGATCAAATATGTCCCTGTCCTGAACAGGCTTTATATATTTGCCACTGGACGTTAAGCAATCACAAATGACAATGACAATGTTGGGTACATGAATTAACGAAGCACTACTAGCAGTTACTGACATGCCAGCTCCAGACCTCAATCAAACCGATTAAAAGATTATGTCTTTAACATATTGAATTAATAATATTATATCAGATCGTATCAAAAGCAATTATTCAAAAGAAACACACAGAAAATGTAATTGTATAACAGCCAAATTAATTATCTTATGCTTGATGTTTTATGATGAAACGGTTTTCTTACGATATTTTGCGTCTATCTCTATCATCAGCATGATTAATGAATCCTTGTCGTATCCAGTTTTATTGCTAACTAAATAAGAAATAGTCTAAATAACATAAATATTAATGCGTTGCGACCTCAAGCATTCGTTTTTTATTCTAATATGAAAATAATACTCAATGGCATTGCTTCGTAAATAGAGGTCTAATTAACCGGCATAAATTACACCCATAATACAGAGTGAACGGTTATGTCCCGAAACATGGCTTAAAGATAATTTTGACAAAACATGTTAAACTGGATAATACACTCGTAACTAATATCAATTCAGTCATATTTAATAGACGATCCCTACTAATTTTTTAGTAGATGCATATGAAGGGGGATTTATCTGTAATTCCCTAACCTCTAATACTTACTGCCAAAAACGTCTGCTATTTTTTTTTACGATAATAGTATAGAAGAGTTCAAACATTTTTATCCCTTTATAGCTTGCTGTTAGGTGTGGGCCAAGGCTCCGTGTTGGCCGTACTTTGACCTATAATTGTTTACTTTGTGACTTGGATAGAGAGCTGTTTCATTGGCACTCGTACCACATCTTCTAATATCTATCAAACCGTTTACGGAAGTTATTGTAGAACAAAATTGTACATTTGATTTAATTCATCCCCTTTCGCATGCAATTATGACACCTATAATATTTTATAACTGTGCCCAGAGACCCATAAACTCCATTTTAATGCCGAGGAACCATGTCATGGCCAGATTAAGCCACAGACGTACTAATGGCTAATCACGAATGATATAAACGTTTAAATTGTTCGTTATGTGAACTGGCAGATATAAGACATTGCTAATGTATTGGTTTCATCGCATTAAGAGACACAAATTTAACATGATCGATTGGAACTGTTTGTCTGAGTTTCCTTTAGGGAAATTAGCTTTAAAATGGCTACAGTTACGACAAATTGCATTCGTATTAATGGAAATATCTTATATGTCACTCAGAGAAATCTATGTTGAAAATTGCTTCTGGTGTATTGTTTGCGAAACAATTCTGAAATTGCATTTTGTTCTAATGGGAGCAATATGTCTTGGTTGATAACGATTCGTAGCTGTTGTCGTAAGCTAATGAATTGCACACGATGGAACATTGAACAATATCAGCTGTATTCTAGTCACCAAAGAAAACGTACTAGACTTGCTACATGTACATGTCCCTTCCTAATTATGTTTTTTTCTTTTTTTTCTTACAATTTTGCCCCTTTAATAATTTTACTGCTATAACTAGGAGATTACAATTATACGGACATCTGCAGGAGGAAGGGTAATCAGTAGACTGGCACTTATCAGTAAACATATAAATTAGTAAGAGAGAAATAAAAGAAAGGGAATTGTACCAAGTCTAAAAACGTACGTATGGTCCATTATCTTAAAATTGCATTAACGGTACGGTACCAACTTAAACAAATACTAGAGTCGAATGTTGACATAGAGCTGTTGTCACTTTCTAAAAGGCAAACAGGCGAAATGGTTTGTTCGCAATTTTTATGATTTTAGTAAATTCAATAGCAAAATAACAGTTCTATGACTTTCCGTTCTTTCTGATTTCGTAAATGCAATTGCTCTTCCTTAAGAGCAAGTTGAACAATTTTAGTTATAAATATACAAGCTTCTTACTAACATGTCCCCCTCTCCAAAAAAAAAAAAAAAAAAAACATTTTGAAAATTCCCATGTTTTGAAGTATAAACTGGTATATTGGACTTACTACATATTACTTCTTATTATTTGACAAATTTGGTATATGTAACGGTTTTATAAACATTTCCATTTTCAATTTTAAAATTGGTTTCATTGTAATTCAGAAGATATACAGACTCTAAATAAGCAAAAAGGTCTACACTATATATCATTGAATTCATTTAATATTAACAAATTATATGATTACCATAACAACATAGAATAAGTTGCAATATTGTAGAAAATGTCTCGCAATATTTCTGTGTTATTCATTTCAGATACGAAGACTCGGTGATCACGCCAACCTTCTACAGAATGAAGTTGACACAGTATTGAAAATATGCAAATGACATTGGTTTATCTGTCTGAATACCGAGTAATCATGCTTCGATATTAGGGATCAAGACGCAATTTATAACGTTGAAATGTTATTTTAAGCAAAACAGCTTCATATAAATGGATATTGGATTGATTTTAAACTTGTAATGGAAATAAAATTACGGAAAAACAATGGACTCTTGGATTTTATTATAAATGGTTATATGTAACGACAAGAGAATATTCATTTAAATATTTAACGTAAACAAAAACGGATATTAATGAATTTCCGTAATTCTGTTCAAACATGGCGTTCGTGACTTAGCTAACACATTGTAAATGTGAGATGGCTTTTAACATCGAAAGCATTGTCACTATTATTTTTACGATTGCCATCATCTTAACTAACACACTTATATTGTTTGTATTGGCGTGGACAGAAAGCCTTCGGAACATAAACAAAATATACTTCGGATCTTTGACTATTGCGGATTTGTGCGTAGGACTTTTCATCACGCCATTTGCCGTATACAGTACATTCAGCAATTCATGGATATACGAAGACGAAATGTTCTGTCATATAGAAGCGTATCTAATGGCGATATTTTTCATCGCTGGTGTTTATTCGTTGTCATGGATAAGTGTTGATCATTATTTAGCCATTCGGAAGCCTCAGAGACACCAAACGGCTATGTCGACAACTCGATCACTTTGCTGGATAATATTTGCTTGGCTAGCTGCATTTTGTTTTTGTAGTCCGCCATTATTTTCTAAAATTCAGCGTGCGTCATATTATGATGAAATTTTCATGTGCTCAATAGACCCTGGGCCTCAAAAACCATACTTTGCAACTGCCGGAATTATAGTTCTTTGTCCAGCATTGCTAGCACTTATATTTACAAATTCATATATTTTTACTGAACGTTTCAGATCAAAGAAGCATATGTTTGAAAACATATTGATTGATACTGCTACACGACCAAAAAACTATTTTATGAACTTTGTTGTCTCGATAGTTTTCTTTTTGTCGTGGTTACCATGGTTACTGTTGCAAATTTCCGGAACATTCCTTGAATCACATTCCGACTATCCACATACAGTCCACTTTTACTTTCTATGGATTGCGATTGGTAATTCATTCTATAAGTTCTTCATTTATATGACATTGAGCCTTGATTTCCGTCGTGGGCTGAAGCAGTTATGCTGCAAACGAGAATGTAGCTGTAGCCAATGTACTGTACCTCAGAGCGTGAGTATAAATTTGATAACAGCAAAGACATGAAAATTCAAGAAACAAACTTTCATTTGTTGACTTTTCTAAATGATTACTGCTGAAAGAATCCGGTGTGTTCTGAGTTACGTATTAGGAATCAATTGATAGTAGTTGAAGACAGAACATGATGATGTTGTTTGTTGCATTAAGTGATATCGCCATAGGTATTGTAAAATACAGTTGTAACTGATGTACAATTTTCGAAATCTGATGAAAATACAGATCCTATGTTCACGCTTGACATTTAAGGATCTGGGCCCATATGCCTAAAGCAACTTAAGTTAAGTTTTTTTCCGAAAGGATAAATTTGTTCTTCTTGTCCTAGTACGATGAATAAGTACCGGTATTACGATTGGATATTTCAACTAAAATGGTTTTATGCATATCAGCCCTGCTAACATCTCTTCTACTTGTTGTTCTAGAAATCATTACATCAGTCAGTGAAATTTCTAAGGGTTATCATGACGACAAAACCAGAAGATTCCGAAATGTCTTTCAATCAGAGAGTAGAATGGAGTGTTGCCAGATCTTTGTGTGCGATGCGAGGTACAGGGTCTTAATTTATTTCGATCGAATGTAATTTTCTGTACATATAGAGTTTTTAAAAAGTGGTGGTCTGAAGATTTTGACCACCATAGTTTTCAAAGGAATGACACACATTTGGTATTTTGACATACAAGTTAATATGCTTAGTGAGGATCAGCAGAAATTCACCAAGGACCACCAGAGAAATTTTGTTTTTGAGAACTCGGTCATAATGTATTAATTTGCATATTTTTGTGTCATTTGTGTTATGTGAATACAATTACGGAAAAATCGTAAACGTTTAGTTATCGTTTCAAAATTATAAAAGGAATTCAAAAAATCCCTTTTACCTGAACAATAATTGTTAATAAATGTCCAAATTGTACTCAGATAGCGAGCGACCTTGCTAAGTCTCTATTATTTTAATTAAATGACTTTGCATTTTTTTGAAGTCGAAAGCGTAATCACTATTAGCTAAACAATTACCATCATCTGTGCAAACAGAAAAATGTTGTTCTTACATTTTTCAAAAAAATCTTAATCTTGCATTGCGAATTAATCAACTTTAAATATGTGCAGATCAAAGTAAAGCGTTCTACTTTTTCCATTCGATACGCATCTCTTGGTTTACCTTCTCCGAGAATGCTCATAGCCAAAAATTAGAACGCAAACACTGTAAAAACATATGGGGGTGTTGTGATATTTTATGTTTTCTATTAATAAATGGTGCTTAATTTTTGCATATACGTCAAGTACGTTGATTTTTTTTTTTTTTACGATTTATATATTTACCAAGATGATTTTTTAAATAGTGAGAAAATGCATATTTTATGTTTACCGATTTTCTACAAGTAGCTCAAGTTTAACATTTTAGTGTGAGATATTTTTCAGTCAAGGATGGTTACATGCAATATGCATCTTGCTTTCTAATGACTTTAAGGTTGTTAACTACATGACGTCATATTTATTTTTAAAATTGACTTTTAAGTCTTCTTCACATAAAAAGGGAATCACAGAATTGCGTAATATGACCTTATGATTAAAAATAAATATGGTCCATTGATCTTTGCCGAACTTGCTGTGTTCAAGTCTTAATCGATTTCATTTCAACCGAATTCCTGATAATCATGCACAACTGAAGAATCAATTTTAAATTTAATGTAAATTTAAAGTATGACGTGACGTGGGACCAAATATTTGTTTCAAATTTCAATTCAGGGAATATGTATGTTTGTTTTAAAGATTAAATATTTACACAAAGATTAAAAGAGTTCCAAGATCACGATAAAAGAATTATGGCCATTTCTTCTTGCTTTTATTTAACACAGAATGAATAATTTTAACGAATATTGACCAGTTATTCAGACCTCTTTGCTTTGAATGCAAACTAATTAGAAAATGCAGTGGCCACATGAATAATTTGTTTGATAATTATTTTTATTAATGACAACTGTGGACACTTGTTGTCATTTGTATTCGAAAATTGTAGATAAATTATGACAATTTTTCTCTTTTTTTGATTGGGAATAAAACTATTAATATCTTGAATAAATACTGAACTTTTGCCAAAAACTTTCAAAATTTTGAAGCTCATGCGTTCTGATAGGGCATAAATAATTTATGGTCGACACAATTATACCAGAACCTTTTTAAGTGAAATTGTTTCTACCTGTTTTTCTACAATATGAAGGAACATGAATGCCTATATATGCCTATTTGTTGGAAAAAAGGATTTTTTTTAATAAAAAAAAGCTATCACATGTATATAAATTCGCTATTTAGGTGTTGTGCAAAACTGCATTGACAAATTTTACAAAATGTTTGCTTTTTCATAATTCGAAATGAAAGAGCACATCACCTGAAAATAACTTATGTTTTTTTCGAATAAGCACCACAAAGGAAGAATTCTAAAAATAAAATCGAGTCGTTTTAATTCGTCAACATGCAGCTTGCATCGCTTCTGTTCAAAATTGAGCATCTTTTCTGCATTATGAATATAAACGTTGTTTGTCATTGTTATTTATTGTTCTCCAATGTGATACTCGTTGATGTCGACGAAATTAGTTTTTTCAACATTTTTATGGTGCTATTATATAAATTAACATACTTTTAAAATGCAAGTGCACATAATGCATGCTGTTGAAATTCATGCAACTGAAATTGTGTAATTATGAGATTTTGTAGCTAGTAATAGAAACACTTCGTTTTCGTGTTATTGTGTTTTTACTTTAGACTTCTATGATGATATGCCAAAGAAGTACTTGTTTTCAGTATATATTTCAAATAAGTTACATTGAATGTTTAAAGTGTTATGAGGTAAAACTGTTATTCAGGGATGCAGAGCAGGGGCGGATCCAGCCATTTGAAAAAAGGGGGATCCCAACTCAGGACAAAGGGGGATTCCAAGTACATGTATATGTCCCCATTCAAATTCATTGATTGGCAAAAAAAGGGGGGTTCCAACCCCCGGAACCCTCCCCCTGGATCCGCCACTGCAAAGCATTCACTCCTCCTTTAGCTTTTCCTAAATACAGAAGTGAGGAATAGGTATAACCAAAATTAATTAAGTTTACCCTGTAAGTAAAATGATGATGTATTTCATGGGGAAAATATATTTTACAAGATTCTGTACCAAATTAATTAAACGGAAACTTTGCCAGAGATAATAACTATTTTACCTCAGCTTTTTTTGTGAAATGTTTTGGTAGAATGTACACATTATACAATATAATGGATACATTGATTTATTGTTTGAAAGAAAAAACTTCTACACAAAACTCCTCTTATGATACCATCTGTTGTTACAAATGTATACTGTTATTTCTAATTTTAATAACAAACAATTCATTTACACG
The DNA here is from genome assembly GCF_963676685.1 of Mytilus edulis. Taxonomy (NCBI): domain Eukaryota; kingdom Metazoa; phylum Mollusca; class Bivalvia; order Mytilida; family Mytilidae; genus Mytilus; species Mytilus edulis. The sequence goes on from NC_092345.1 coordinate 51,347,686, forward strand.
TGCCATTTTTATGTATATATTGCATTTTTGCTTGTTTAAATCAAAATCTGTTGTTATGTGATTATTGTTAAAAATAAATATAGAGATGAGTATGTTTTAAATTTTTACGACTCATGGTCGTTTTTCCTATAATGATAAAGACATACACTACAACCACTATCCATGATGTGAAATGTATATTTATTTCAGCTCTATTATAGTTAATTGCCAACATCTTCAATGATCCATCTGAAAAAGGTTTTACCAGCCAAAATACTTGACTCAAAGAGAATATTTTCCATTACCTTCATTTTTAATCTCCTATAGATTGTTTAATAAAAAAAATGTCCGCCACTGGGTATACAGTGCTTCTGATTGGTCTATACGGGCAATAATGATATTTAAATTCCTTTCAAGGTGAAGAAGATCGGAATCTCCTGTCAGCTGTGATTGGTCATTTACCTTTCTAAACTTACCTAACCATTATAGCATTCTGTATTGACGACACTTGTATATTTCCTGAAACTACATTTTTTGAGACTTTAATTTGGTCCTCGAACCTCAAAGTTTTGCAAGACATCAACGGGGGGGGGGGGGGGGGGGGGGGGTCATCAACATGAAATAATTATCTTATGAGTACTAATTATAGAAATAAAGGTTTGACATACTTCATAAGAATTCTGTATTGATATTAAAAAGATTACTCGGTCATTCTCCTGAGCAGATGGGGTTATCCTTATATCAGCAGTCATATTTGATTGACAAGGTTTATATTAACCCAAGGAATCTGACATAAGAATGATAGAACAAGAAGTATGACGACGGATCAACTCAATGCTGGACTGACATAAGAATGATGGAACAAGAAGTATGACGACAGATCAACTCAATGCTAGACTGACAGATATACTAATTATACATTTCACGGCTAATCAGCAACCATTACATATTCTGTAATCTTAAAGGTTCACAGACCTTAAAGGCATAGACAAGCCACAGAAATATATCATCAAAAGACCACACTATGTATTTTTCTTCATTTAACAAATGAAATCCACAAGGTAAGCTATAAACGGTGTTTTGAAATGTAATGTAAAAGGGGGTTGTTAATCTGAATGTTAGTTTTGTTGTGGCGTTGATCCTGTTGTGTGACAGACAGTTCGTTGTTCTGTTGTGCTGGTTTTTTTTTGTGCTGTTCTATGTTGTTTTAAGTGTTCGTTTTTTTTCTGTGGTTAGCATGTCGAAAGGTACTATGTGTAATTCTCTGTCCTGATGTTCTTGCATTTATTTGTACTGAATTCCTGTCATGTAATGTGTTCATTGTAGTGTTATATTTAACATTGACATGAAAGCGCGAAGTTAAGCTAGCCACAAAACCAGGTCCAACCCACCATTTTTTCTTAAAGTGTCCTGTACCAAGTCAGGAAAATGGCAATTGGTATCTTATTATAGTTCGTTTCTGTGTGTGTTGCATGGTCGTTTGTTTTATGTTTCACTTGAATGTTTCAGTTGTTTAGTTGTTTCCCTCTTATACATTTTATAGTTGGTGTGTTTCCCTCGGTTTTAGTTTGTAACTCGGATTTTCGAAATTTTTCTTTGACCGATGCAGACGATTTTCACATTACACCCCTCAATTCGAAAACCGACTCAGCTCTCCATTATGGTATTTATGTTTAATGATTTATTCTACATTAATGACATGCTTTAAATAATGATGGAAAGGTTTCAAATAACAGACAACATATGTTTCTCTCGAGTTCTGGACGGAATTGAGAGTGGGGCGGAAACATGGTGGCTAGGGAAGTAAAAAAGGATAATTTATGATTCGCCAAAAAAAATTGAAAGGGGGGGGGGGGGCAAGTGGGAATCATTCAAGTATTTTCACTCCTTCATTTATAGGGTCAGTGTATTAAGTCACTTTATTATTTAAAGAATTCTTTATTTTAGGTTTTAAAATTTCTGCAATTACTTTACCCCGGCCAGATTAACAGTTTCATACTTTTTAACTCTCAACTAATCAGACAAACTTATAATAAAAATAATGATTCAAGATTTCAGCTTTTAGACAGGACGAATTATGATATACCGTTGTCTGACCGTCTGTCTGTGGTCAACATGTCGTACAATAACTACAACCTGTGTTTTAGACTGGACTACACCATTGTGAAGATAAATCAATTTAGATTAACGACATTACAATGGAATTTCGCCAATGGCTGACATTTTTCTAAAATACGAGTTAAGTACCTTGTGTTATATTAAGGTGTATAGAAAAAAAAAATCTGAGACAAGGCCCTGTGCTAATTTTCCTTTAAAATTGACATTGTCAAACTTTAACGTTCGCGGAGTTTTTGTCTGGATGTGAAAAAAAAGTTAAACTTTAAATTTTAATTATGGAGGCTCGCGGATAAAAAATTTAAGCGAAAAATTAAAAATTTGTTTTCTTTATTACAAATTTCATTTATTACACTATTAGTTATTACTTTATGATATGATACAAAAATCAACCAAAAAAATTCTATTTGGTTTGGTCATATTTGACTTTAAAATGTTTATATAATTGAAAAAGCTCCAAATTATCTCCCTTTGATGCAAAAATGCTATTTGTTTTGCATTTAAATTGAAATATCTTTTTAAGTCATCGGTGGCCTATATTTTTTATTATTGTTTTTAAATAAGCTGTATATAACTAAATAATTGTAAAATTTAAGCGATTTCTGTAATTTAGTTTATTTTTATTTTGATATTTACCTCTATTTCTCCTATTAGTTCATCAGAAAAAAAGGACATTAACATAAATGTGTGCTTCTTTCGAAGGCAGATTGTGAGCTTAAATGGACGGTGACACCATTTTTTATTTCATTTTTCTATTTAAAAGTATATGTTAAAGTTCATTTATATAAAAAATTAGCGAAATCCTATATTGAAAAATAAAATAAAATGATTTATACCCGCGAGCCCCCTTAGTTAGAACCAATAATTTCAATTATTGACAAAAATCATATCTAAAGTTATCGTTATGATTTTTATTAATGATTCATTTGGAATATTTTGTTGAAAATAACTAATGTGCGAAATACATTAAGCGGAAATCAACAACCTACCAGATAAAATCACAAACCTGACCACTGTAAATTCATTATTTATTTTCTTGGATACTTAATTATAGATAATGTGTTAACTTATCGCCAAAACTGGCCTAAAATATCAACTTTATCATAAAACACCAAAAAGTTCACAATTTAGTTCGTAAATGGGTCTATTTCAAAAACCTGAATGCTGAATAAATCAGTTCTTTTCATAAAAGTGCATAATATTCTCCAAATGGGGCCCATCTTGGACGTTTTGTCAAAATATGATGATTTTGTACAATTTTCAGACCTAATAGTACGGTGACCGGGTAAGGAAAAGTCACTTATTTAAGGAGTTTAATTGTCATTCGGACTATACGGCTATAAATAGTATTGGTAGTTCAAAGGTTAAACTTAACATTTTGACTTGTCGTCAAAAAATCGTACGGTGCAATTTTCGTAAAATGGGATTTGAAGTACGTTAGTTAACTTGAACGAAAAATCGACTAAGAAAAGTTTTGAGGTCAACATTGTAAAATAACATCTGTGATATTATTTCTGTTATTATATACATTGTTGTTACACCTTATTCATGTTATTTTAATGGTTCCAAAGAAAGTTTAGCAAAATTAATTCGTTATTAAAGAGCGTTTGTAAAAGTTTAACACTACGAATATTTTGCATTTAATAGAGTACGTTCCAATTTAATTTCATAATTTTTTTTAATGCAAAATGTAAAATAATTAACATGTTTATATTATTTTATACATTTGTACATTTATTAATCAATAATATCAAATTCGTTTGTCTCAGAAGCACTATTTCAGCAATTCAAGCCAGACAAAATTCATAACGCTCATATGACGGAGCTATTCGAAGCTCATATACAGCCTCTTATAGATAAATATACGCTATTGGGATGTAATGTATAACTTACATTTTATATACTGGGATATGTTCCCTGAAGCAGTAGACATTTAGCTGTCAAATGTTAGAGCAGAACGAGAGGGAAATTGGTCTCTTCCTTGAGATCGTCATCTCAAATGTAAATTATATTTTTGTAACCAACCGTACTATACGAAGGTGGATGCCATTTTACATACTCGATATGCTTCAATTTTCTGTGAACATTTGATCACCTTTTATAGATGGCTACTTTGCTTTTTAGACAGATTCCTGGACATTTTAACAGAACTATGACATAGCAACAGAAAAGACCGTTATAAAAGCCTCAAGGGGATTAGGTATCACTGTAGGCATAACAAATCAAAAGTCTGGGTTTGTTAGATGGACCCTTACTAGACATTTCATAGAATCCATTAGTCGTGTTATACTGAAAAGGGATGGAATTGCTGCAAATTATGCAAATTCACAAAGCAAAGAAACAAAGCCAACAGCAATGAAAAGAGATGAAGAACATGTTATTGCCGTTGTGAACCATCTAAATGATCCATGACTGATCCCTTTGATGTGGAATCCCACCCTCAATGTTTTGTCAATATCTCTTCTTAAATGGATGCTTCAAGACATATTCGAGGTTCTTTGCTCACAGTTGTCGAGGAAGGCTTGAAAATGTCTAAAAATCATTAGTGCTCTTTCTTAAGATCACAAGGAGTTTTTATAGTCCAATATCAAAGTCAAACACAAACCTGAAAAATAAATCGGGGGAAATACTTTCAGGTCGCATAAAGCCATAACTTGTGATTAGACGTGCACTGATTTCGGCAAAATGTAGAGATGATGTTATCATAGAACATGTGTTGTCGCACCCATTCCATTATCCCCTTTTCAAAATGACGGCCCCATGAGAAAATCATGCAAGTCGGATTTTGTGAAGCAATTCGAATTTTAAGTCTCTTGTGCACGTTTCCTACCTTCCTTTATACAATCACTCACAACTAACATAAAAGATGGTATGGCATTGGTTCAATTTATTTATGCAAAGAAAGATAAAACATGAGGCGACCTTGCAGCTTACTTTTAAAAAAATATTTCCCAATGAATTTCTATGGCGCACATAGTAGCACATGTTTTTGACCGGTTCGACACGAACACCTCTATAAAGTCTGCCGAAAGAGAACGCCGCACAGAGACTACAGCTTCCATCAAAGTGTATCAGATTATAGAGCGGAGAAGTATTCCTGACTGGAAAAAATTGACAGATTCCACCTGATGTGAGCTTTACATAGTCAGAACGTTTGAAACTTATTTATTTATACCAACACTGTTCATGGCTGTCGTAACTTGTTCAGCACTCAAGAGAAGGTCTATACCCAATGCCTTACACTTTGACACGGAGTTTAGGGAAATGTGAAAGAGTGAGAGAACAATCATACGGACCTATTATACAATTGTAATTGTTTTGTGTGTTCGCTACTATAAAAATAGGACACATACAAGCGAGTTGTGGTTGCAGATGTGGAATATTAGCAGTGTAAATGATGGGCGGAGATTTTCGACCATTCAATAACTATGCGTCTGTCTTTCCCAAACAATTTGTAAACTATTGCCTGCTGCACATGTACTTACCGGATGCGACGCAACTTCGTCTCTGTTTGGAGTAGGTATACAAACTGTCTACAAGACTTCAAAGGACATGCACGACTATTTCAGTTGTTTTTAGAGTTTCGGTAATATTGACAATGATGAAGCCCTTGTTTTGGCATGAAAGATGATTTCAAAGGTTTATGATCAGAACTATCTCTCCACTCCATCATAATAATTATTAAAGTTTGCCACAAGTAAAGATGTAAGTTTAGTCAGGTTATCTTCCAGCGAGACGGCACTGAAACAGTACGTTTTACGTACTTCGTTTCAAACTAAAAATTTGGACCGCATTACACATTGCTAAACCCCTATCCGTTCACCTTTCGAATACGGTTGGCGAGAGTAAAATGATGCATTACACCCCGTGTATTTTAAAAGGCATATTTCTGCAGAATTCTTGCAGGATCTTGTGTCTTCATTGAAGGAAAATCTGCATGTGAAAGAGTCATGTGTTTGTTCACTACAAAACCTTACATGTCCGGGGCTTTGGTCCTGTAAAGGGTCAGAATTATCTAGAAATTTCAAATCATGTTCCTTGACAATTAACCAGAGGATATAATTCTGTTGTGTGGATCTCTTTGATTGGAATGTTGAATTGTAACTATTTTCGAATTATGGAGTTCTTTTTAGTTTTAATGAATTTCATGAATGATCGTATGCAAAATATGCCTTCCAGATAGTAAGTAGGATGCAGGTAAAAATAATATTCAACATTTATTGATGAGGTTGGATGTCAGCCGGCAAGGTTACTACTGTAATTTTAACAGAATATGTGTTGATCTTGTGTAATAGAACAAATATTGGAAAAACGCCAATTTCAAGAATAAATCAATTTCTTATTCATTTTTTTAATATTTTTGAGATAATTCATTGAAAAATGATATAAGAAAATTTCTTAACTGGAATTTAACCTAAATTGTTGTATATATTTTTGGAATTTTGGATCCTCAATGCTCTTCAACTTTTTAATTGTTTGGCTTTATAAATATTTTGATATGAGCGTCACTGATGAGTCTTATGTAGGCGAAACGCGCGTCTGGCGTACTTAATTATAATCCTGGTACCTTTGATAACTATCTTCAAATTTTAAAAGTATGGAAGAAAAAAATAAAAACAGAATTTGATCTTTGACTTCATTTTATACAAAACTGTTACCACATTTCTTTTTGACGACATCGATATTTCAATAGTACTCATTTTTCCGAATCCATTGATATATAATATAGACATATAGTATGTTTGACGATTAAATATAAAAAATATTGGGTCTGGTCACCGTACTATAAAGCTTTAGAACAAATTTGGCCGCCACCATCGTAATCCAAAATGTTTTTTAACCAAAAGATTCCTATTTTGATATAGGATTCATCAACATAAAAACTTTTTGGATCGTGGATGTCGGCTAAGGTTAATTTTGCCAAAAACGATTAAAATTTTAGAAAAAATTGACCAAAATTGACCTAAAATACAAATAATTTATATTTAAGGGGTCATAGCTTCAATTTTTTTAAAGAAGGTGCCAAAAAGTATATTTTAGTCTTAATAGTATTATCACAAGTATTTCTATATGACATTTGTATTATTTTGGCCCGATTTAAAAAAACATTGAAAATTTAGCGCCAATTTTAACCCTTCGTGAACCATCTTCTTTGTGGTTCACATGAAACCACGAAATCAGCGAACGTTGGTATCCAACGAATAATGTTGAATTAAAAGGATACATGTATATATAAAAGAAGACATTACAAGGAGAAAGAATACAACCAAGTGCAGTTGAATTGAACAATAAAAAAATATAAATCAAGAGATGACTGAAGAATCCCAAATATGATGAACAAATGGGCCAACCAAAGATATTAATAAACAACACGGCCTGATATTCTTCAACAGATTTTTTGACAGTATAATAAAAAAATGTTATATAACCACTTTTAATTCAGTAGAAAAATCCTTATAATATAAATCAAAATTTAAGATATTTTAATGTTCAGTTGATATTTTTACAGTTCAGTGATTACTATGATTACAAGTGAACTGATTTTAACATACATTTTGCAATCTGTTAATTAACGTATATTTGTTACGTTATATATTAACACTGACCTAGTGTTATCGCAGTTAGCACCCTTTATTTCATCTCATTTAATATTTTTTGTGCATACAAAATGTAAGATTTTTTTAGCTAACTGAACCTAAAATCGGTCAAGAATATTAAAACAAGTGATATGCAAATGAAAAGAAAAACGTTGGTTCTTCATACAGGTATATATTGCAAATTGTAAAATGTTAAAAGATCGGTGAAGTATGACATTTTCATTGCAATAAAAAGCATAGATTTTCCAATATAGTGTTGTACTCTTACCTAATGAAGGTGAACTGAAGGGACGAGTACCAACCTTTCCCTTACAATGGTAGACAGTGGCGTCCTCCCCGATTGACTGTGGTGTCCATAGCCATGAAGGAGTAGAATTCCTGTTCTGTCATAGCCATTTTGAATCTCTGTCATATTGATATGTTCCATGTGGATGGGAAACAGTCGTATACAGAGCTTTCACTGGGAGAGGAGTTGGGGATATGTTTAGGGATAAGTGTCGGATAGTGGACAAGATGGGGTGTATTTCTGGTGGTAGGGGTAGCTAGGGTTATGGGTTATGGGTAAAGCCTGTTAAGGATAAAGAAGATTAAGGTTCACGGGTGGTAAGGACAAGGCTGAATTTAAGGGTTGGTCTTAAGGAGAGTATGTGTGAGAAAGGAGAGAAAGTGTGAGATAAGATAGGAGGAGAAAGTGTAAGATAGGAAACAGTGTAAGATAGAAAGAGAGACTGTGAAAGTGGAGAAGAGAGTGTGAGATAGGGGAAACAATGACAAGTCGTGAGATAGGAGGAGAGAGGAGAGACTGTAAGACAGGACAGAGTGTGAGAGAGACAGGAGAGAATGTGAGACAAGAGAGAGTGTGAGATAGGAGGAGAGAGTGCAGATTAGAGAAAATGTGAGATAGGAGGAGAGAGTGTGAGACAGGACACAGTGTGAGACAGGACACAGTGTGAGAGAGACAGGAGAGAATATGAGACAAGAGAGAGTGTGAGATAGGAGGAGAGAGTGCAGATAAGAGAAAATGTGAGATAGGAGGAGAGAGTGTGAGACAGGACACAGTGTGAGACAGGACACAGTGTGAGAGAGACAGGAGAGAATATGAGACAAGAGAGAGTGTGAGATAGGAGGAGAGAGTGCAGATAAGAGAAAATGTGAGATAGGAGGAGAGAGCGCGAGAGAGGAGAGAGTGTGAGACAGGACACAGTGTGAGAGAGATATGAGAGAATGTGAGACAAGAGAGAGTGTGAGATAGGATGAGAGAGTGCAGATAAGAGAAAATGTGAGATAGGAGGAGAGAGCGCGAGAGAGGAGAGAGTGTGAGACAGGACACAGTGTGAGAGAGATAGGAGAGAATGTGAGACAAGAGAGAGTGTGAGATAGGAGGAGAGAGTGCAGATAAGAGAAAATGTGAGATAGGAGGAGAGAGTGTGAGACAGGACACAGTGTGAGACAGGACACAGTGTGAGAGAGACAGGAGAGAATATGAGACAAGAGAGAGTGTGAGATAGGAGGAGAGAGTGCAGATAAGAGAAAATGTGAGATAGGAGGAGAGAGCGCGAGAGAGGAGAGAGTGTGAGACAGGACACAGTGTGAGAGAGATAGGAGAGAATGTGAGACAAGAGAGAGTGTGAGATAGGAGGAGGGATTGGAGATAGGAGGAGAGAACGTGAGAGAGGAGAAAGAGTGTGATACAGGAGAGTGTGTGAGAGAAAGGTGAGGAGGAATGTGTGCGAGAGAGGAGGAATGTGTGCACGTGCGAAAGAGGAGGAATGTGTGCGAGACAGGAGAGACTGTATGGTGCAGACAGAGTGTGTGTGAGGAACAGCAGATATAGTGTGTGTAGACATAGTGTGTGTGCGTAAGTATGTTGGGGTGTTTTGGAGAGACGATATAGAGTTTCTGTGTGTGAGACAGGAGAGAGTATCGAGTGAGTGTAAGTGAGAGAGTGATACAATGTGGTGGGAAGGGAAAGACAGAGGATATGAGATTTTTGTAAAAAAAAATTGTTATGAAATAATTTATTCACACTTTTTTATAAAACAATACATTAACTGAAAAGTCAATTAATTGTGGCAGATTTTTTTGCTGTTATATATATCTATTTAAACGTGTTGTAGCGTTGTCGTTTTTGTATGGATTCGTGTTTGTCGATGTGTTATTTTGGTAGCGTAAATTACGTAAAATCCATATTCAAATGGCACAAAGAAAACAAACCACAACACAAAAAAGTTTCAATTCAAATCACTATGTAATCTGTTAAATGTATATCAGTTTGACATAATACAACAGTTGAACAATAATCCTAATTCACTTACACAATATTACTCTCAACACTTCTAACTAACAATTTCAATTCTATCTCTTCTCTGATCTCTCTCGCATCCACTTATATACACAATTACAGGCGGTACCCCGACGGTTCCAAAGATGGGATACCGGGCGGTTCTGTAGATACCGGGCGGTACATCAACGGTTTTAAAGATGGGCTACCAGGCGGTACCCTGACAGTTTCAAAGATGGGGTTCCGGACGGTACCCCGACGCTTTTAAAGATGGGGTACAGGGCGGTTCTTAAGATACCGGGTGGTGAATTTAAGTAATATAGATACCGATTAAATAAATAAAAATACCGGGCATTGCCCTATAGAAATGTAATTTAACCCTTATGTATTTAAAAGAAAGACATCTTACATAATAATAAATTCTACAGTCAAACTAAAATCGCTACAGTATCCTTAATTACAAAAAGCTCTTACTAGAACAAATAAACAAATGTTTTTGAAAAAAACCCACACACACTTTCAGGTTGTATGTCTGTTAATATAGACAATACAATTTCACATCGGAACTCCGTTTTCAGCTAAAACTGCTTTTACTATAAAGTTTAGTAACAAATAATAATCCAGGAATGGAAAGTTGAAAGGCACTACTATTCTTTTCAAAGTTCAAAACATGGGGCTATGCGGCATATTTTCAACATTTATCATGATTATATGCCCTGACTGAACTTGCTAAAAGTTTAATATTATTATAGAAAGATACCTACAAAGGCTTACATATAGCAGCCTCTAAAAAACACACCATAAACTGTATGCAGTTATCATACAATTATGCATTTAATATCTCTATCATTATTTTTATAAGTGTAATTGGCTTCGAAGTAGCTGTCAGTAACTGCGAGTACTCTTATATCTGTACTTTAGTTAGTGTATCATTGTTGTTGGGATGCACAAATCCACTCTGTTTTTGTTGGAAGTATTACTATTTGTGTCAATCTGAAGAGTTAAGCCCTTTCAACTGATTTTTATAGTTTGTTCTTATGTTGTACTGTTTCACAACTGTTCCATGTTAGGGAAGGGTTTTGATCCCTCTGACATGACACATCCTGTATGTGCCTATCATAGGCCAGGAGCCTGTAACACAGTGGTTAGTTTAAACATATTTATTTATAGTGGATTGGGAAACAAGTTTTGCAACTTATATTAATCCCTTTCCACTTTGCGGATGCGAGTGCTGCCTTGTAGCGGCATTAGCCTGCTCTTTTTCGAAATCTACAAGGGTGTCTTTTACATGCAAGAGATATGGCTCTCTCTTAACACGGATCAGCTATGTATCGTCCCCTTCCGACGGACTATCATCGTTTCCTCAAGACCATACTCGCAAATGGTGTCAAGGGAGAGCCGGACATTCAGTTCCTTAAATTTTCATCCCGAACGGGAATCGAACCAGGAACCTTTGTGTTAGTAGTCCGATGCACTAACCACTACACCACGGCACTCTTGTTGGTGTACAGTGGTTGTCAATTTTTGTTGTGTTACATATTTGTTTTCAATCATTTTTTGTACACAAATTAGGTCGTAAGTTTTCTCGTTTTCATTACGGGGACTTTTATAGCTGACTATGCAGTATGGATTTTGCTCATTGTTGAAGGCCATGCGATGACCTTTGACTGTTATTTGGTCTGTTGTGGATAGTTGTCTCATTGGTAATCATACCACATCGTCTTGTATATATCCAAACCTCTAATGATTACGTAAAGAAGGTCATCTTCAAACACAATCATTCCATAACGAGACATTAAAAAGACCTCAGGAACAAATAAAGCAAAAAAGTCATCATTCTACAATACCATTCAGAACACAAATGCAATTAAAACTTGTGTGTTTGCAAAGAAGTCTAACCAAAGAGATTAAGGGATTTTCTTGACATTAGAATTCCCAGAACATTCAGCCGTATACAAACTATCAATAATACTGAATTTACCATTAATGCCGAAGGATATAGATGTCTGACAAACCAAAGTTGAGAGCAATAAAGGTTTAACAAAAACGGTTGGTATTACGTAACTACAAAATTGATTTCAACCATGTACTGTTTTATTAAGATAGACGAATTATTTCTGCTAGCAAGTGCTTGTTATATAATATTTGTGTAAGGTCATGTTATGGCATGTCAAAAAATATTAATGACAAATTTTGAATGTAATAATTCTCTTCAAGAAAATATTTTGCGGTAAGTTGTGTCATGAATATGATTCAAAGGAAAAATGAACTGACTGAAACTTGTCAGGCGTTATGGAATTATTATATCATAACTGTTTTGAAAAAAAGAGACTTAAGCAGTGGACGTGTTATCACATAGATATATTAAAGTCTCTCGCCCGAAACAGGACAAATCAAATTAAGCTATTCACATTTTTTATATACTCAATTTATTAGAAATAGTTTGTGATTGATATTGCACAGTATTGCATATGGGGTATCATTCTACTGTTTTCATTTGATATGACGATCACGTGTTTCCAAGGATATTTAACGTATTAGAAGCCTTGCTTCTATTTTTACATATATTTACGCTATATTTATATTTATACGTATATTGATGGTCAATATGAAAATGTTACTAAATTTAGATTTATGACGACATGACGTCACACATAAAAACAACTGAGGAAGCACCGCACCAGACAAAATGAATAGTTTTTCACTGTTAAATACAGACGTTAAGAATACAATAAATTAATGCAACAAGCTATGAAGTTGTTTAAAAATATTTATGTTTCTAGTAACATGAAGTCTTGCAAAAACAAATTAAAAATATACAGAAAGAACATTGAGCGTCATTTTCTGAATACATTATTTACATATGTAATATAGAAATTAAGGACTTTGACTCAGCCATTACGTTATATATGGACCTGTTAGATTATATTGACACTCGCACTTCGTCCTCAGTCAATATAATCTGAACAGGTTCATATATAACGTATTGACTTCGTCAAAAGTCCATTATTGATAAATATCTCTGTGCAGAAACATGATTAACTACATTGTGTATATTCATAGAGAATGGAAAAAATGTCTAAGGAAAATAATTCAATCAATCCAAAACCTACATTGTGTATGTTCATAGAGAATGGGAAAAAAGTATGAGGAAAATAATTCAATCAATCCAAAACCAAGATATCATCAACACATATTGTTTGATTGAATTAATACACAAGAGCTTATTGTGAAAGCAGACACCATCTGTTGATTAAAAAATGTTCCATACACGAGGAATAAAAGCGAGATTGTTTTCTAAGGAACTCATTTTAACCAAGAATTTGATCATAATGTGTGATAAGACAATTAGAAATGAAAGGCAAAGATTTATTGTACATGTAATATCATTGTCATTCGTAAGTACACATATATGTATGATAAAAATTAACTGTACAAATTTACTGCATCAGATGTCGACAAAAAATATATCTCTTAAAATCCAAAACATAATAGTCTGAGAAACTAAAGATAAAACAAAACCATGCGTTCACCCACCAGAGGTGATCAGAGGTATCAACCCAGTGATAGTTATAACATTGACGATACCAGTTTTACTGCGCCAGATGAGCTTTTTGAAAAGTAATGTTTCGTCAGTGAAATACAAAACTTATTCAAAAGTTAACGAGCTGAATATATCCACTGAAACTGCATATAAGAAACACAAACAAGATTTTTTTTACTTACTGGTAGATTATCGCATATTACATATACTGTTTATCTTCATGTATCGATTGTATTTTGTTGAGTGTTCGACTATACTTTAGGTTTTTTTTGATTGATCAGGTCTTGAACGTTAATATTAGATTTTGAATTTTCAGATATTTTGGCGTTGCTTATTACTGAAGAGATCCTTATTGTCTAAACACACACATGGTAAAGTTACATTGGTACCGCTTATATTATAGTAGTAAGATACACTTAACTGTTTTCAACAGTAGACCATTGTGTATACAATATGTGAAGCGCTTTAAAGTTCTAAGTTTACAAAGATGTGAATAAACTTGAAATATATGCCATTAAAGATTTGCCACCAAAGTTTCGTTGCATCTCTAAAGCATAGGAAGCATGGTCTCTGACATGATCGATAGCACAAGCAAACAGCCATTCTGTAACTATAATTCATGCATCCTCCAAGAATAAGATGAAACAAAGATACAACACCGACGATATCACTAATTCATATATCTGAATTAATTAAGAAATAATTCATGGGGGCTTGAATATATCGTGATTTTACCACGGGTTGGCCCTTTATGACAAATATTTTACCCCTGAGCGATAGCGAGGGGTAAAATATCGGCATAAAGGGACAACCCGTGGTAAAATCTAGATATATTCAAGCCCCCATGAATTATTTCGATTCTGATAGGACACATACGGCAATTCTTTTGGATCGAAGAGCTCTAAGTGTAGGCAAATATTTGCCGTTCCCATAAATAAACGCACTAATAAACTAGCGTAAAAGAACGGAGCAAACTGCATTAGTGACATGCTTAAACTATTTAAAATAATGTATTTAGACAGTTTTGGATGAATTTGAATGATAATTTATTTATATGTCTTATATGATGTACAATAAAGGGCTTTTGCCACATTTTAGCATCATTTGTGTATGTTTCCTTGTGATGATTTTCGGATTCACAAGCGTGTATTTTCCCGTAAAATGCTTACATTCTAACGTCATTGTTCTATGACGTCGGGTATCTCATTCATAAAAAAGCATATGACGTGGGAGTACAATCGGACCAGCACTGGCAATATATTCATATTTTACCACGGGTGTGTACTCAAAGCGTTTGAAGGACGTCATGTTAGAATATAACACATATTTATTTCTAAGAAATTAAATGGAGTTTCTCTTTAAACTGTTTTCAAAACGTTTGATCGTTAGCTTAGCAACCTTTGGAAAAATTATTGTAATTCGGAGGAAACACGTAATTTTATTTATTCGTCCATTTATTTTTTTAGATGATAAGTTGTTTACATGTTTTATTTTCGTTGGCTGTATTGTAAGGTTCAGTAATACTTTGTCACATCGTCTAGAATGAAGAGTTGTGTATTATCCAGCCAATGATACTTATTTGGAGTTATGGTTTTCATTTAACCAACGAAAATATATGTTTTGTATATAAGAAGATGCTGGAAAAAGTCTATGAGACAGCAATGCGAAGAAAACCCCATATTTGTAAGCTTACAGTTTATAACAACAGTCTATAACAACAGACAGGTACAATACGTCAAATTTTAAAATCTCCAGAGTCTATAAAAAGTGGTGAACAATACAAACAATCAAACGTTATGTTATGTACCAAATCGATTCAACAAACAGTAATAAGACAAATACCAGTTATGGGCTAAAGGGAAAACAAAAATAAATATGTGTCTGTAAACACGTGCTTATTGCTTGGTTTGATGATTGGAAGGTTGTTAAAACTAATATCTTAGAATATATATACAACTTGAATCAAAATATAGGTAATTAATTAACTGATTTTGTATCTATTTCAATTGATCTGATGCAAACGACGTCATTATTACAAATTACGCAGATAACTGTAAATAAAAATCAAATAAAACATAAGATACATTCCTTGAAAATGCAAACAATAATTTAACATGATATTTCAGCATAATAGTACGACGTAATGCCTAAAAATATATGTCAATTTCGATGCAGGTTAAACCGCCTGTATTATATACAAATAACAAAGAGAAGAAAACATATTTCATCATTGAATCAACAGTTCCTTTTTTAATTTAGGCATTCAAATGGTGTATGGTAACACCAAGAACAGGCAAGCAAACGTGCAAAGAATATTTTTTAACTTCATGTGAGCTAATCAGTACTTGACTACCAATAATGTACAGACATGCATATAAACAAAAGAAACGAAAACGTACTTTTATATTATATTTCGAAATGTAGCCTTTTACAATCTTTAACAATTTATAACCACGTTTCGTGACTGCTTTATGTGTGTATCAGAACTATACGCCAATAATTACTGTTTCAACCAAGCGAACCCTTAATCCATGCTAGGATTTTGTTTAACTGCATTGCTTTTAAATAATATTTGAATGCACATCTTATTTGAAGAGCTTATAAAATAAATGTTCTTCACACTTTTTTACCACAAGTAAATTGATTAGTCTCTTTTATTGCAGGGATATTAATTAGACTTTCTTCCATCAGATTCTTTGATTAAGTATACTTTTAAGGTTAAGTGTTCTTCTGTTTTTATTTAACTCTTTCTCTTCCTTATCATCACCGAAACTACTCAATCTCGGTCGGGTCATGTAATAAGTTAAACTATCTTAATTTTAATTCAAGTGAAACTTTCTTGGAAACAAGCCAATAATGAATTCCAAAGAAGAGGATATGGAATTGCTATTATGGAAACCAAATTGACTAAATAAGAAAGTATCTGTAGAAACATGGGCAATTCTACACTATTCGCACAACCAAACGGACCAATCAATAAGATACCGTAACATATAAATATACAAATGTTTCTTATCGTGTGTTAATGTTATTATATTTTACATCTGTACCTATATAACAACAAAATGAAAGCTAAAAGACTCAAACATAGCCGCTTCTTTAGAACACCATAAACATGCACACAGTTACTAAACAATGATGCAATTAATATCGCTTTAAAACTTTGAAAGATTACATAAAGACGGTCATCCCCATTTGCAAGCGTTCCACAACGAGGCACGAAAAAGACCACAGGAACAAATAAAGCGAAAAAGTCAAAACGAGCTCTTCATTCTATCACTTCTACAGTACCATTCGGAGCACAAATGCAATAAATCTCTTGTACGTCTGCAAATCAGTCTAACCAAAGAGATTAAGAGATGTTCTTGATATTAGAATTCCCAGAACATTTAGCCATATACCAACTATATCATTAATACTG
The DNA here is from genome assembly GCF_963676685.1 of Mytilus edulis. Lineage (NCBI taxonomy): Eukaryota > Metazoa > Mollusca > Bivalvia > Mytilida > Mytilidae > Mytilus > Mytilus edulis. Next base: position 51,364,623 of record NC_092345.1, read on the forward strand.
AATACACCATTGAGGCCGTGGGATATAGATGTCTGACAAACAAAGTGGAGAGCAATAAACAATGATAAAAAATTAACGAAAACGGTCGGTGTTACGTAACTATAAAATTGATTTCAAGCATGTACTGTTTTATTAAGAACTACGAATTATTTCTGCTTGCAAGTACTTGTTATATTATATAGGCGTAAGGTCATGTTGTGGCATGTCAAAACATATTTCGAATGTAATAAGTTGTCTTCAAGAAAATATAAGTTTAGGATGGTGTAATTTTTGTTTTGAATTAGAATCTATATCACATGAATTGACAGAAACTTGTCAGAAGTAATTGATTATTTGTATTATAAATGTTTTGAAAAAAGAATCTTAAAAGAAGTTCATGTTATAACAATGATAAATCAAAGTTACTTGCTCGAAACAGGACAAATTTAATTAAGCCTTTAAAACATTTTTGATATACTCGATTTATTATCAATAGTTTGTGGTTGATATATTTATAGCCAATTGAAAAAAAGTGTAAGGAAAATAATTCAATCAATCCAAAACCATCAAAAAACTGAATCAAGACATGAGATCTTATTATGCAAGCAGACAATAGCTGTTGATTAAATAAATATTCCATACACACGAGGAATAAACGCCAGATTGAGTTCTAAGGAACTCTTTTAACCCAGAATTTGATCCCAGACACAGAAATGAAAGGCAAAAATGGATAATTGTAATATCGTTGTCATTCGTACACATACATGTATAAAGAATTTACTGCATCAGATGTTGAAAAAAGTACTCTTGAGGCCAACAGTTTTAAAAATCCAAATCATAATACAAATGTTAAAGAAATAATTAAACCAAAACGGTCCAAAAGGATTGCCAAATAAGCACAAGATTGTGCATTATAAGATATATTCCTCAATTTAAAATGATTTCGAATTTTATAACAACAAATGTAAATAAACTATTCAACATTAGACCACTGTGTATCTCTAAAGCTTAGGAAGCATTGTCTCTGTCACGATTGATTTGCATAAGCAGAAAACCAGATTAAACAACGATAAACCATTGACGATATTACTAATTCTGATCTCAGAATTTATATAACACATGTTTTTTATGTATTGAATGCATTTTCTGTGTCACCTGTTTGGACAATAATGATTCTTATTCGGAGGAAACACGTATTTTCATTCCTTCGTCCATTTATATTTTTAGATGATAAGTTGTTAACAAGTTTTATTTTCGTTGGCTGTATTGTAATGTTCAGCCATACTTTGTCGCATCGTCTAGAATGAAGAGTTGAGTATTATCCAGCCAATGATAATTCTGTGGAGTTATGGTTTTCATTTAACCAATGAGAAATGTATTTTATGTATATGAGAAGATGTTGGAAAAAGTCTATGAGACAGCAATGCGAAGAAAAACCCGTTATTTGTAAGCTTACAGTTTATAACAACAGACAGGTACAATCCGTCAAGTTCTAAAATCTCCAGAGTCTATAAAAAGTGGTGAACAATACAGACAATCAAACGTAATGTTAAGTACCAAATCGATTTAACAAACAGTAATAAGACAAATACAAGTTATGGCCAAAAGGGAAAACAAAAATAAATATGTGTCTGTAAACACGTGCTTATTGCTTGGTCTGATGTTTCAAAGATCCAACATCTCCCTTTATTAGTATTAAAAACGACGTGTATTGATTAAAGAATTACTCCGTAAATTCTGACTTTCCTATAATAAGTTTTAATATTGAGACTTAATCGTGTCATCGGGGACAGCTATCATTTCTTGTTTTCCTTTATCATAATTTGTTGTTGTCTACAAAAACGTAGTCTATTCAAAAATATTTATATAAAATAATATTTTGAAGTGAGCTTCCATCTAGCTTCAGTAAATGCAAGTACTTCAGCACTTAAAGATCGATAAGTTTCGTCTTTTTTGTGTGTGTGCTAAGAATTGACATGGTGAGTATAAATGCAATTTGACCAAGTTTATTCGGGGGTTTTTTTGTGGGGTAATTGTTGATTAAAGTTTAGTTTTGTCTTCTGTTCCTTTGTTTTTCTATTGTTAATCTTCTTGTCTGCTTTATATAGTTCTATTCATTTGGTTTGATTCTTCCTTGGTTTCTTGTGTCGTCTTTAAAATCTATGCTGTCACGCCAATGTCACAACATAGACGGCAACTTACGACAACCTCTAGGGTTTAAGACAAGCATATAAATATATGCCGGGTTAAACATGTTTGTGAGTGCGCAACGCCTCAAATAATTTTGGACTCTGTTGTTTTATATTTCCTAATTTGTTATACATTCACTGTAACTGTTCACTCTACTATATGGAGTTTGTTGATCACCGTGGCCAACTTTTGGATGATCTGTATTTCTTTGGAAATTTGTTCTTCGTGTGAATTGTTGTTTTAACCGCAACCATGCCATATCTACTTATTTCAATTCTACACATATTTCATAACGACTGAATCACGTCATGTACACAATATATCTGTATTTTTGTTTTGCATGTTTATTATACTCATTGATATGTTATTCTTTTGATCTTGTCAATTATATAATTCACTGATTTAAAGCAATGAAATTACAAACACCAAACAACAATATCGACTGCAGACTTACAGTAGGGACTTCAACTTTTATCGTCATATGTTCTTTTTTTTAAATGTTATCGTAAATACCGCACACTGGACGTTTACTATGTACCGCGCTTTATGTAACGTCACGTCACGTCACCTTGACGTGTTACTATGTTTTTCTAATACATCTATCAAATAGTCAAGACGTCTTTTATTTCTATCACCCACTTTATGATAAATGTCTATGAGCTTTATAGAGATGCCTTTCTTTCATCTCCGTGATCCATCATTATTAGATTTCTTCGATAATAAAAAAAACAAATGTCAAGCATCAATATTGCAGACTTAGATGATTGGAAGGTTTTTACAACTTATATCTTAGAATATATATACAACTTGAATCAAAATATAGGTAATTACTTAACTGATTTTGTATCTGATGAAAAAACGACGTCATTATTGCAAATTACACGGATAACTGTAAATAAACATTAAATAAAAATATAATACATTCCATGAAAATGCAAAAAATAACTTAAAATGATATTTTAGCTTAAAAGTACGACGTAATGCCTAAACATACGTCAATTTCGTTACAGATTTATCCGCCTGTATTATATACAAGTAACAAAAAGAAGAAACCATTCCTATATTATTTTGAGCATTCAAATGGTGTACAACAAAAAGAACAGACACGCAAAAGGGCGAAGAATATCTTTTAACTTCATGTGAGCTAACCAGCACTTGACTACCAATAATGTACAGACATGCGTATATAAAAAAAAAAAGAAAACGCACTTTTGGATTACATTTCGAAATTGAGCCTTTTTACAATCCCTAACAATTTATTACCATTTTTCGTGAATGTTTTATGTGTGTTTCAGAAATATACGCCAATAATTACTGTTATTTTAAACCGAGAGAACCCTTAATCCATGCCTGGATTTTGTTTAACTGCATTGCTTTTAAATAATATTTGAATGCACATCTTATTTGAAGAGCTTACAAAATGAATGTTCTTCACATTTTTTGACCATAAGTAAAAGTTTCTTTTATTGAGTCAACCATTGCAGGAATATCAATTAGATTCGTTGATTAAGTTTACTTTCAAGGTTAAGTGTTCTTCTGTTTAAAAAACCTGTTCTCTTCCTTATCATCACCGAAACTACCCAATCTTGTTCGGGTCATGTAATAAATTAAATTTTCATAGTTTAAAATCAATTGAAACTTTCTTGGAAACAAGCCAATAATGAATTCCAAAGAAGAGTATATGCAATTGCTATTATGGAAACCAAATTGACTAAATAAGAAAGTATCTGTAGAAACATGGCCAATTCTACAGTATTCGCACAACCAAACGGACCACTCCATAAGATACCGTAACATCTAAATATACATTTGTTTCTTATCGTGTGTTCAGGTATTTTTTTTTTACATCTTTACCTATATAATAACAAAGTGAAAACTACAGAGGCTTAATTATAGCCGCTTCTTTAGAGTACTGATAACATGCACACGGTTACTATACAATGCTGCAATTGATATCGCTTTAAAACATTGAATGATTATACAAAGACAGTCATCCCTATTTGCAAGCATTCCACAACGAGGCATAAAAAAGACATCAGTAACAAAAAAAGCGAAAAGGTCAAAATGAGCTCTTAACTCTATCATTACTACAGTACCATTCGGAACAAAAATGCAATAAATCTCTTGCATGTTTGCAAATTGGTCTAACAACTCAGATTAAGACATTTTTTTGACATTAGAATTCCCAGAACACTTAGCCATATATAAACTATCAATAACACTGAATACACCATTAATGACGTTGGATATATATGTCTGACAAACCAAAGTGGAAAGCAATAAAGTTTTAACGAAAACGGTCGGCATTACGTAACTACAAAATTGATTTCAAGCATGTACTGTTTTATTAAGATAGACGAGTTCTTGCTAGCAATATTTGTGTAAGGTCATGTTGTGGCATGTCAAAAACATTTTCGAATGTAATTAATTGTCTTCAAGAAAATATTATTTTAGGATGGAGTAAGTTGTGTCATGAATTAGAATCAAAGTAAAAATGAAAATACTGAAACTTGTTAAAAGTAATTGAAGTTTTGTAAAACAAATGTTTTGAAAAAAGTGATGTAAAAGTAGAGGACGTGTAATAACACGGGTATATCAAAGTCATTCAATCGAAACAGGACAAATCAAATTGAGCTATTCAAATGATTAAATAAGCTCAATTTATTACCATAGTTTGTGATTGATATTGCACAATATCATTGTGCGGAAACCTCATTATTTACATTGTGTATATTCATAGCCAATTGAAAAAAAGTGTTAGGAAAAAAATTCAATAAATCCCAAACCAAGATTTCAGCAACAAATATCGTTTGATTGAATTAAGACACAAGAGCTTCTAATGAAAGCAGACAGTTGGTTAAAGAAATATTTCATACACATGAGGAATAAAAGCCAGATTGTGTTCTAAGGAACTCTTTTAACCCCAAATTTAACCTTATTTTTTATAAGGAAATCAGAAATGAAAGGCAAAGATTTATTGTACATGTAATATCATTATCATTCGTAAGTACACATACATGTATGATAAAAATTAACTGTACAAATTTACTGCATCAGATGTCGACACAAAAATACTCTCGAGAGATCACAGTTTAAAAACCCAAAAGATAATATAGACGATAAAGGGCCAATAAAACCAAACGGGTCCAAAAGTAATGCCAAATAATCACAAGGAATCAGGACTATGCATGAGTGACATATTATTCCTTAATTCAAAATTATTTCGAATTTCATATCAGCAAATTTAAATAAAGGTTGCAGTCTTGTAATTGACTGCTCCATAGGCTTACATGCAAAACAGCTGATCTTTGAAAATAAAAAAAATAAAAAATGCTACATAGAACAAAATTTTCATGTTCATATCAAGTATGTACTAATGTGAAATTGTGATTTAATCGAAAAAAGTGGGTCATGCCACGAAGAATAAAAAGTTACGCAACCCTGAAGTCAAAACATTTTTTTTCTACTTTCTGTTTGCTGTTTTTACTAGGCCGCACCGCTTCCAGTAAACATGATATCCTTCCACTTTTCTGGATTGATATCCCCCAAAACTTGCAAGATTTTTTAAAAATCTATATATATGTTTCAATTCAGCATAAAGCTATAATCAAACAGAAAAAATTGAGTCCAGAAAAAAAATCAGAAAAAAATAGACTGTTTTGTTTCCCTCCGTGTTTTGACATGCACCGGAAACTGGAATTGTAATAGAAGACTGGAACTTAAACAATATTCGTATCTTCATCCCAGTACGCAAATTAATAGCTACTGTGCTAATGGCACCGTTAGGGTCTTGTAGTCCACCAGCAGAGGTACATATATCGACCAAGTGGTAACTATAGCATTGACGATACAAATTTCACTGCACCGGATGTGAATTTTGACAAGCAATATCTCGTCAGTGATGTTTGAGGGCAAACTATTGAAAGTACAAAACTTATTTAAACTTTGAAGAGATGATAATAATCATTGAAACTTCATATTAGAAACACTAACAGAAAAGATTTTTACTTACTGGTAGATATCAAGTTATATTGTATATAAAATTATGCTTATCTTTATGTATCTGATTGCATATTTTGTTGACTTTTCGGCCATACTCTAGGTTATTTTTTTTTATATTGATCGGGTCTTTAACGTTAATATTAGATTTTGAATTTTCAAATATTTTGGCGTCGAGCATTACTGAAGAATCTATTATATTTGTGAGCTCGTAACGCTCTAAATAATTTGGGACTCTGTTTTTATATTTTTTCATTTTATATTTCTAAATTTGTTTTCCATGTACTGCAATTGTTCACTTTACTGTAAGAGGTTTGCTGATCGTTAAAAACTATTAGATGCTCTGTACTTGTTTACAAATTTGGTGTTGATGTGAATTGTTGTTTCATCAGCAACTATGCCACATCTGCATTTTTCAATTCTTCCCATGTATCATAACGACTAAAGCACCTCATGTACAAAATGTATTAACCCATGTTTTGTGGGATATTACATTGCTTGTATTTGTTTTTTTTACATGTTTATCCACTTCATATGCATTTTGTTTTATCTTCGTTGTCAATTATATAATTGATCAGGTCTTCAGCGTTAATATTAGATTTTGAATTTTCAAATATTTTGGCGTCGATCATTAATGAAGAATCCATTATGGTAGAAACGCAGACCTGAGGCAGATAGATAGATGGCAATCCGAGGACCAAAAAATAAAGACACATAATGGGAAATTTACAGTCTTCAACAACAGACATTTATTTATATAATATGTCTAACATTATGTCATATACCAAATCGATTCAACAAACAGTAATACGACAAATACAAGTTATGTGGGAAAATAAAAATAAATATGTTTATGTAAACACGTGCTTATTGTTTTGTGTGCTGTCTCAAAGCCCCAACATCTTCCTTTATTCATATAGAAATCGACATGTTCTGATTAAAGAATTACTCCGTAAATTCTGACTTTCCTATACGTTTTAATATTGAGACTTAATTGTAAACCAGTATGTCATCGTGGACAGACATCATTAAATTCTTGTTTTCCTTTTATATAATTTGTTGTTGTCTACGAAAACAGAGTCTATTAAAACAATATCTTTATAAAATGATAGTTTAAATTGCACTTTGATCTTGCTTCAGTAAATGCAAGTACTTAAGCACTTTAAGATCGATAGGTTGTCTTTTGTGTTTTTGTTGTTTTTTGTTAGCTTAGAATCGATATTGTGGGTCTGAACGCGATTTAACCGAGTTTATTCGGGGTGTTTGGTAGGCTTATTGTTGCTTAAAGTTAAGTTTGTCTTTTTTCCCTTTGTTTTGATATTGATAATGTTGTTGTCTGCTTTATAAGATCTATTCATTTTGTTCGGATTGTCCTTGGTACATTGTCTCGTCATTTTAAAATTCATCATGTTAAGCCAATGTCGAAACATAGACGAAAACTTACGACAACCCCTAGGGTTTGGGACAAGCATGTCAATAAATACCCGGGTTAAATATGTAACGCTCCAAATTATTTCTCAATTAGTTATCCGTGTACTGCAATTGTTCACTTTACTGTAAAAGGTTTGCTCATCGTTGAAAACTATTAGATGCTCTGTACTTGTTTACAAAGGAGAAGGTTCAGTAAGACCCCTTTTTGGCCCCAAAATATAGCAGTTTTACCAAATTTTGAAAATGTAATCTTTTAGCTATTTACTGGAAAGTAGAATAGTTCTGCTACATAAATATGGGCGGTTTTTGACAATACAATGCACAATTATCGGGTACTAGCATCATTGAGTCATGCTAAATTACTAAAATCTTCACAATTTTAGCATTTTAGTTAAATTTTAGACGGTTTCCGTCTTAAATGAAAGTGGCCGCATTCGTGTTCATTCATAATATTGAACTGTAAGTAGTATTTGATGATAATACATAACATATATAAAGGTTGAGGATGAACACGGATGCGGCCACTTTCATTTTTGACAAAAACCATTCGAAAAGTGACGTTTTTTGGCATATTTAATAGATTTTTCATATTTCAACTTGAATCGGGGCGTTTTTAAGGACTAAATCAGTTAAAATCTTTCACATAAACTAATTGGAGACACTCCAGTGTTTAAAAAGTGTCCAAAATCTTTCGTTAGATGAACCGGAAATTTGAGGCCAAAATCGGCCCTTACCGGACCTACTCCTTTGGTGTTGATGTGAATTGTTGTTTCATCAGCAACTATGCCACATCTGTATTTTTCAATTCTTCCCATGTATCATAACGACTGAATCACCTCATGTACAAAATATATTAACCCATGTTTTCTGAGATATTACATTATTTGTATTTGTTTTATTTACATGTTTATCCGCTTCATATGCATTTTTTTTTATCTTCGTTGTCAATTATATAATTTACTGATATACATGTAAAGCGATGAAATTACAAATACCTAACAACAATATCGCTTGAAGACATATAATGGGAACTTCAACTTTAGTCGGCATCTATTTTTTTTTTATGTCAATGAGTTTCATAAATGTACTTTATATGTGACGTATAAAATTTTCTGACGTCAGACACGCGAATCAATGTATGTGTTTGTAGAAAGTTGTTTTTGTGTTCTGTTAAATTGTTCCTTTTACTTTGTTACACGATGATGATTTATGTACCCATATTTTGACTATTTTATTAATTATGTCTGTTTAGTTCACGCATTATTGTAAATATAACGGAATTTGATGAGACTGTCATCAAAGTGAGAGGTTTAGCGCTATAAAACCAGGTTTAATCCACCATTTTCTACATTTGAAAATGCCTGTACCAAGTCAGGAATATGACAGTTCTTGTCCATTCGTTTTTGATGTGTTTTGTCATTTGATTTCGCCATGTGGTTAGGGAATTTCCGAATTGATTTTCCTCTGAGTTCATTATTTTTGTGATTTTACTTTTCATCTCTGTGATCAGTTTCATCATTATTAAATCTCATCAATGAAAATACAAATGTCAAGCATCAATATTGCAGACTTAGATGTTTAAAAGGTTTTTTTCCAACTAATGATTTGATCCAAATATAGGTAATTAATTAACTGATTTTGTATCTATTTCAATCGATCTAATGAAAAAGACGTCATTATGACAAATTACGCAGATGTAAATAAAAGATGCTTAACATCAAATAAAACATGAGATACATTCCAAGGAAAATGTCAATATAAACATTAAAATGACAATTAAGTAAAAACGTTAGACGTAGTAATATAACAAAGTGGAGACAAACATATGTCACTTTCGAATCAACAGTTCCTATGTTATGTTGGCAATAAAATGGTTTGAAGTTATAACGAGAGGCTACAACTTTAATATAAGGTTCCGTTTAATGCTATGTTATTTTAAACAGCTGTTTTCAAGAATCATAAATATACATGTAAGTACCTTTTTCATTTTGAGCAACGAGCTTATAAATAAACTCATCATAGATATCAGGATTGAATTTTTTTATTTACGCCAGACGAGCGTTTGGTCTACAAAAGACATCAGTGACGCTCGAATAAAAAATGTTAAAAACCAAATAAAGTACGAAGTTGAAGAGCATTGAGGATCAAAAATTCCTAAAAGATTTGCAAAATACAGCTCAAAAATAATTCTAAACTAATATTTGTACGAAGAATACATTTTAACTTCATGTGAGCTAGTCGAACTAAAATGGACTTGATCTCTCCTTCAACTGTACATACATGATTGTAAACAATAATACAATTTAAAACGCATGCAGTGTGCTGTTAGTTTTTACTTGGATAATTATGTTTTTTTTACAATCCCTATCATCTTATTAGCATGCGTGCATCTTTTCTTGAATTAATTGTTTACTCCGCTTTTGTAGAAAAATGCGCCAATAGCTTATATTGAACCACACGAACTCCTAATCTATGCTAGGATTTTGTTTAACTGCAATGCTTTTCAATAATATTTGAATGCACAACTTATTTGAAGAGCTTACGAAATGAATGCTCTTCACACTTTTTGCACACAAGTAAATTGATTTAATCTCTTTTATTGAGTAAACCATTGCAGGGATATTAATTAGACTTTCTTCCTTCAGATTCGTTGATTAATTATACTTCCAACGTTAATGGTAAACTATTCTTCTGTTTTTATAACATTACTTATGAACATGTTTCTTTGTACCGATAACTAATGCACTTAAAATCTCTGCGATAGGAGTATTTATTACCTTTTATAGCGAGGATGATTTGTTACTATGATACAGTTCAATTATCGTACCACTTTACTGAGGGAAACTTCAAGATTTATTGTGGAAAATGAGTGCTTATTACTTATAAAAACAGACATGCTTTTTGCAAACAATGAGGTAGGAAAGAGCGTGTATGAAATTGTTACTTAAGTGCCAGTCTTTGTAAGAATCAGGCAATTTAGGTAAAAATTAAAACATGATTAGAAAAAACCCACCGAGCTAATCATGCTATTTAATACTAACCATCATCCTGAGTTAAAAAGTATTAGTCTTTCGTTTGTATGTGTCTGGTAATATCAAATAACTTGGTTAGAAAATTGGTTAGAATGATAGCAAATTAGATAGTTATCTCCCCTTATTTGTTAATTTCTAGTGCATTTCAACCAAATTGTATCTTCTATTACCAGAACAGAAAATGGAAATGAATGTTAATTTTGTGCATAACTTCATATTATGAACTGAAATCAATGTCAAATTGGGTGGGTTTTTTTGGTCATGTTTTCACCACTGCCTGATTCTTAGGCAGACTGGCACTTAACCAGATGATGCATATTTAGTTTTTATAAAACAAAATGTTAGTTATTTAATCTTGAAATATATTGAAACAATAATTTACAAAACGATGTTTGCTTAAATTCAATTCCTGTCTCCTATAGTATGGATCATCGAAAGACGGAAACTTAGGCTGTCAATGAAAAGGGAGATCTCGAATAGGTTTCCAGCACACCGTATAAAGAATTTACGTAAAGAGCAAGATTGTTCTCTAAAATATAAATTTACATTAGTTAAAGAATTCCCTTTCTGACCGCATATTGACCTTAATACTAAAAACATTAGCCAACGAAATGACTTAAATCTCGTTTACATTGGGTACTAGGATTTCATCACTTTTAATAAATGTCTGACACACTAGATATGAGTTGAATTCACACACGCAAGCTTAAACTATTGATTTACGAAAGGCAACAGTAGTATTCCAGTGTTCAAAAGTCATAAATTGATTGAGAGAAAACAAATCCGGGTTACTAACTAAAACTGAGAGAAACAGACCAACCTTAAGAGGAAAACATAGGAACAATAGAAACACTTAGTAAGTGCAACAAAAACAAATTCCAATATATATAGAAACGAACTATTTGATAACAACTGTCATATTCCTGACTGACTTGGTACAAGACATTTCAAGAAAAAATGGTGGGTTGAACCCGGTTTAATGGCATGTCAAACTTCCCGCTTTATGACACTGTTAGAAATATTTCTAAAAGACCACGTGAAAGTAATACAGCACAAACATACGCAAAAACGTTCATATCAGAGAAACGCATAAACAAATAATATGATAGTCAACAGAAATGGCAAACAGCAGAACAACTATGAAAATACTCCATCGACGACAAAAGCCACATGATATCAAAAACAGTGACGAGCATACGTATCTAACATGCAATCTTTATACAATTCTTTTTGCAATACTCGTCAAAACAAGCTTGCGTGTGTGAATTCAACTCATGACAATGATGGTATGGAAAGGCAATTTTATAACTATTTAGTCCACAAACGATCAGACAATACAGATTATTCAAACGAAATCATAACAGAAACATCAAAAATAAAAATAAAAAATTTGAAATAATGTAGGGATTCCTTGGATATTGTTTCGTTTCAGCATTATTCAACAGTATTATAGCCTTTTTTATAAATCGAAAGGTTTCATATTTTACTATAAATGTGTAATGAATGATAAATCAACTTTGTACATTGTGGATTTCTTTTTATCCTAAATTTACTTAACCTTACATCTGTCTTTTGTGTTATACCGGTAGTATGAATACTGAGCTTGCCATCTCTGTTGGTTGTTTTTTTATTGTCTTCTCAATATTCAGTGCTTTGGGAGCTAGAGCCAATACCAACAAACTCATACGACAAGCAACTAAGCTAGCAATGGTCATGGGAGTGCCGTTGCAGTGGGTGTAATCAGTTGATAATCGACCGTCAATACCAGTCCTGTATAGGATAGTTTTCCTCTATTCGTCGAATGACAAAAGTGATTTGAAATTAAGTTGTGCAAATTGAATATCTAGAAAATACTAATACAAATGTATAAATATATATAAGTATAGAGATCTGTGATATTGCCTGTTTATGTACTTGTAACCTGAACTTTATCATATTTAATGACCAAACAGTTTTTCTTCGATATAAAAAAAAACTTGATATAATTCTTTATTGTGATAATTAAGATTCATTGAAAATTTAGGTAAATGAATATGTTTCCTTTTTTATGACAATGTTCGCCAAATAGATCGAGTACACTTTCACATTAAATAACTGCGTCAATTAACACCAATAAACTTCATGTTTATTTCACCATAATGTGCAATGCAAAAGAGCAAACGTTGCTCTTTGTCACGACCGCTGTATTGTTGTACTTTTATTTATGAATTAAAACGATGAAAAACATGTTGTTTTAACACGACACCATACAGGTTTTCTTTGACATTAGAAAAAACCTAATATAATTCTTTATTGTATATTTCACCAAAATGTACATAACAAATAACAAACGGTGCTCTCTGTCACGTCCGCATTGTTGTTATTTGATGACCAAACAGTTTTCGTGGACATAAGAAAAAGACTGATATAATTATTTATTGTGATAATTGAAATTCATTGAAAATTTAAGTAAATGAACGTATGAGATCTACTATTTCCATACTTGTTACCTTTAATATGACAATATTTTTCACAACATCGAGTGCACGTTTAACATAATATAACTGTGTCAATTAACGCCAATATGAAACATGTTTATATCACCATTTATATGTTTTGCAAATAACAAAATGTGCTCTCTGTCACGTCCGCGTTGTTGTTATACTTTTTTATACGATGAAAAACGTGTTAATTTAATACCATATCATATTTAATGACCAAACAGTTTTTCTTGGACATGAGAAAAAAACTGATATTTATCTTTATTGTGGTAATTGACATTCATTGAAAATTAAGATAAATGAATCTGTGAGATCGCCTACTTTCATACTTGTAACCTTTAATTTAACAATATTTTTCATAACATCGAGTGCACGTTTAACATATTATAACTGTGTCAATTAATGCCAATGTAATACATGTTTATATCACCAAAATTTGTATTGATAATAACAGAAGTTGATCTCTGCCACGTCCGCGTTGTTTTAATATTTTTTGATGAACTTAGACGATGAAAAACGTGTTGTTTTCATCCCATATCATATCTAATGACCAAACAGTTTTTCTTGGACATGAGAAAAAAACTGAAATATGTCTTTATTGTGATAATTGACATTCATTGACAATTTAGATAAATAGATCTGTGAGATCGCCTACTTGCATACTTGTAACTTTTGATGTGAAAATATTTTTCATAACATGGAGTGCACGTTTAACATTTTATAACTGTGTCAATTTATGTCAATATATGACATGTTTATATCACCAAAATGTGTATTGTAAATAACAAAATGTGCTCTCTGTCACGACCGCGTTGTTGTTATACTTTTTTATACGGTGAAAAACTTGTTAATATAATACCTAATTCAAATTCAAATATTTATTGCCACATAAACTTTAAACATTAAGTTTGTGACATACAAAATAAGTAAACAATATAACTAAAATTCACATAAATATATATATATACACAATATCATATTTAATGACCAAACAGTTTTTCTAGGACATGAGAAAAAAACTGATATATCTTTATTGTGATAATTGACATTCATATAAAATTAAGATAAATGAATCTGTGAGATCGCCTACTTGTATACTTGTAACCTTTAATATTACAATGGTTTTTTTTTTATAATATCGAGTGCACGTTTAACATATTATAACTGCCAATTAATGCCAATATAATACATGTTTATATCACCAAAATGTGTATTAATAATAACAGAAGTGGATCTCTGTCACATCCGCGTTGTTGTTTTATGTACTATTTTATGAACTTGGAAGACGAAAAACATGTTTGTTTAAGACGTAATCGTAGTTAATGACTACATAGCTTTTTTTGGACATAAGAAAAGTGCTGGTGATTTTTTTTTTGATAATTGACAGTCATTCAAAATTTAACCATGCTTTATGTAACCAAAGCTTTAAAAGAGATCGAACAACCGAATTTCAACTATTGGTTACGTATCTCCAAATGCATGCTAAAAGATTCAAAAGATGAACGAAAAATACCAGAGGAACAGTCAAGGGTTATGTTTTACCAAGAGATGAACAACTTCTAGATCCGGACTTGACACGAAACAAATTTCCGTGTACGTACCAAGTATGCAATGATACAACTGATATTCTAATTTGCTAGAAAAATAAAATAAAATACACAACATTTGTTTTCTGTTCGTTTAACTGGCATAAAAAGAAAAAAAAAATTAAGTTACTTGCTGTTACGAATATATTATAAAGTAATGAAGCTTAACAGATCATTTATCAATAGTATAACATTGGAATATATATATAAAAAAGTTATACATGTTATAATTACATTTTAAGCTAGGATCATGAAAACACGACTTTTATCAAGTTTTTTAATTTACCTGTGGACTTTGTTTGGGGACCTCGTGTCATCATGAATGATAAATTTTATCATGTAATGAAGCTGATTAAGGAATAACGCGAGATTGTAGTGTAGCCAATCAGAATTTAACGTGCTATAATAAAACATAGTACGTATTTAATGACTAAACAGTTTTGTAGGACCTGAGAAAAGTGCTTGAAATTCTTTATTTTGATAATTGACATTCATGTATATTCTTAGTCTGCAATAATACAGCTGATAATCTTAATTTCTGGAAAGTATAATACAATAAACAATAACATGTTTTTTGTTAGTTAAAACGGTAGAAAAGAAATAAAGAACTAACTTCCTGCTACCAATATATTAAGAATTAATCAAGCTTAACAGATCATTAAACAATCAGATAACATTGGAATATAAAAAACAACACAAGCTCAAAACGTATTATGTCTTCATGCTAAATCTATCTATTTAATTGCTTTGTTTTTTCCGGTTTCCTTTGAACTTTAAATAATTAATTGACTAAAGAGAGATAACTCAAACAGATAGAGTGAACATGTGGTTTAGCACTATAAATATTTTTGCGATCAATACATATTGCAGATTCCTATACAATAATGAATATCCATATTTAAAAAGACGGGATTTCTGATTAGAGATCGGCGTAAACATATGCAATAAAAATAAGGGGGAAATAATAAGGGAACAACTCAAGAGAAAGCCATGGCAATAAACGAAAGGCGATGATCTATAATTCATTGCATAATCAACTGGAGTGAGCAATAGAATATATAAAGACCACCATACTATGCAGCATACAAGCATGCTAGTAATTATTTTAACAAGGCTCACATTCCTTAATGTCGTGAATTTCTCAAATTAAACCTTTGTGTTATTGTACTATGATAATTTTTTGTGCTCTCGTCTTTCATTTTTTATTATTTAAGTACTTTGTCTATATAGTGTCTATATGAAAAACAAATTAGTGACGGGCCCGGGTTGAGGGGGTTAAAACGTACGTAATTTGGTTTTATAGTGATAATGGTTATAACACAGTGGCATACCCTTATTTGTCAGTCTATTTGTTTTGCTCACACATTGTTGTCAGTATAATGGAATTATATGCGACTGCCATACGAGAGTGGTACATGTAGCTATCTATTAAACCAGATTTATCCACCATTTTCTAAATAAAGAAATGCATGCAGCAAGTCAGGAATATGGAAATGTTTTCCATTCGTTTGATATGATTGAGCTTTTGACTTAGCCATTTGATGAAGATTTGAATTTTCCTTGGAGCTCGGTATTTTTGACAAATATTGCTCGGCTACCGTACCTTTTAATAAAACATGTGTACAGATGATAAATCACAGCTTCATTATAATTGAAGATTCTTTTTAAAGCTGTTTGTTCCTCTCCATGGTACCAGTGGTTTGATGTCTCTAACGAAGCAGCCTTCTGAGAGTCCAAACTGAACGAACAGGTTTCTCTTTCAGCAATTTTGGTGTTAATGTGACCATTTTCTCACTCGTAAAATCCTGTCACTTTGATATTTTGGTTCATTACAAATTTATTAAAGAGCGATGACTGCCTGTGTGAAATGTTAATGCAGTTTTCAGTACTGTTGTCTATTTCTCAGCGGCAAGGTTTAATTGGTGGAGGACAGGGATGGGATAATTGAAAATGTAATGGTAATTAAGTGTAATGAATTAAAATTTTCAATGTAATTGAATGTAATGTGTTATTGAGCATTTTTTAATTACATGTAATGGTAATTAAATTAATTACATTGAAAAAAGTATGTAATGTTCAATTACTTTTGAATTACATTTCAATTACATGTACTTTTATGGTGTTCAAGATAAGGATTTGTGTTTAATAATATAAATTTTAAAATTATATTTATTTTTCAAATATTGATACCACATACCTTTTTAATATATGAAGTCTGTAATTTATTCTGAAGTTTTTTAAATTATTTATTTGACCTACAGATTTTTTTTAATAGTCTTATAATTTAAAAAAAAATGTGAGGATCATACATTAGTGTTGTTCAGTTTTTAAGAAAGATCTTTTAACTTAATAGATTGATAAGTAATTAATCACCTTGTTAAACAAAAACAAAAAAATGTGTCACTGTGAAAAATCTTTCTTAGACAGTTCATTTAGAATTTAAAATCACTGCACACAATCATTTTGTTAAATTAGTATACACAAAAGGATTATAGAAATAAAAATGAACAGCTGTAAAAACAAACAGCAATTAATCAGATTAAAATGTCCAGGGGTAATGCCACTATTATATGTATTTTATCTAATTAGCAAAATATTGCTAATATTTAGACATTATATACATTGTTTGTACTAAAAAAAATTTCAATATTGTGACAAGCTCACTTTTTAATATTTTTAAGGTATATGTAAAAGAAAAAAAAATTATCTATAATTTATTTATTTAATTATGATTAATTTGAATGACTTCATTTCAAAATACTCCTGTATGTATTGGCAAGTTAATAGGAACAAATTCCCTCTCCTATCAATATGATGATCTTCTGATCATGGAACTTCCATGTTCTGATCAAACAATATCTGTGACATTAGCTCCTGTCGAAAGACTGTTAAAGTGCTCAGACAAGAGAGATTCAGACTAAATGACAAAACATTAAAATAACTAATGATTATCAATTGCAACGCTTAAACTATCATGCTTACATGAATATTTACATATGCATTTTATATACATGTATAATATTGTTAAAAATATCATGATGAAATGTAATGTGTAATTTAATTAATTACTTTTCAAAAACTGTGTAATGTGTAATAAGTGTAATTGATTATTTTTGCAATGTAATGTGTAATTTAATTAATTACATTCCAATGTAATTGACCTCAAGTCTGATGGTGGAGGAAGCTGATGTCCTCTAAGAGAATCACCGACAATCCGTGATAATTAAGATTGAAGTCAAACGTTTCTGCAAAGAGCCGAACTCGAACTCATACCCTCAGTGATGACCAGCAACACCTACAGGTCATAAATTTGGATGATAATGATTAAACGAAAGGAATTCGAGGAACGATCTACAAGAGAGAAGAACCCATGGTATTTATTCAGAGGCCCCACTTCAGGAGGGTTTTTTTTCCATGATACTCGTTTTACATCGTGTTTTTCTCTGGTATAATTTGTTGAAAGCTTATGTTTTATATTAGAAAGAGAACTTAACTATGTTACAGGCGCGATAACCGCAAATACAAAACAGTTTAATCTAAAAAAAACAAAACAGTTTCCAACAAGAACAACAACAAAACAAAACCACTGTGCAATATACAATTAACCTTGAATGCATTTAAGCCGAATAATGGTTTCACTTTCATCATGCATGTTCAAATCTCATTTTTAGTCAGGGATGAATTAAATACTCGAGTTCGTGTAACAGCAATAAAACAATCAGAACAGTCTTCAGTGTTGAACCCATGCATTGAAAGAAACACTGCCCGATCCATATAATATGGCATTAGTCGAGTTGTCTAGAAAAATCCTGTATAACAACGGAGAAAGGAAGGACAAGTCATAACAGGATACGTGGAATCTTATTGATTATTCTGTAAAGTTAAATGTTTCGAATTTTCTTGTTGAATAACAATTTACTACTTGCCAAATGCCTATACATTTGATGAGTTCGAAGAGTTCAGCGTAATTACGTTTTTTTATGAATCACTGTCAAAAAAAACTAAGTCTAGAAGTACAATATGTAAACATACACAGGAAAATTGATTACTCAGTCTCAGGATTCAGTCCAAATATTGGCATAAGTTTGTCAAATAATGTAACAATATCGATTCAAGAGTCCATTTTATACACTGATATGTGCCTTATTAGTCAAATCTATAACTGAATATTGCTTGTTGTATTGAATACTGTGATATGTAAATATTTTGTCAATCATTATGAGATACTATAAAAAAAAAGCAACACGAAGTGACAAAAGAAAGTATACAGAAGACCTTGCAAAAGAAGCAGAAAATGCTGCATCCAACCAGAGAATGGGACAGGTTTACCAAGTTGTAAAACAGCTATGCAACAAGAAAACTAATAAGAGCATGCCAATTAAAGACAAACAAAACACTTTATCATCCGAAAAAGAACAAAAGGAAAGATGGAAAGAGCATTTTCAAGAAGTTCTCAATAGAAAAGAACCAGAAAATACAGTTAGCATCGATATCACAGAAACACCATTAGAATTAGATATAGATCTTTATGCGCCAACCAAACTAGAAATCCAGAGAGCACTAAAAAGTTTAAGGAATAGAAAGGCACCAGGCATTGACCAATTAAATGCTGAACTCTTTAAAACTGATGTTAAGCAAACATCAGATATCCTTTACCCAGTTTTTAAAGAAATTTGGGAGAACAACATCATACCAGACAACTGGTCCGAAGGTGACATCATAAGGATACCAAAGAAAGGTGATCTTACTAATTGCAATAACTGGAGAGGTGTCACTCTTCTTTCTATTCCTAGCAAAGTATTTTGCAAAGTCCTAATTTCAAGAATTAAAACAGCTATAGACAGAACACTGCGACAAGAACAGGCAGGTTTTAGACAAGGACGAAGCTGTATTGACCACATATTTGTCCTCAGAAACATCTCGAACAATGTGCAGAATGGCAAAGAAAAATAATCATCAACTTTGTAGATTTTGAAAAGGCTTTTGACAGCTTACACAGACAGGGATTATGGACCATCTTAAAAAGCTATGGAATTCCTGAAAAAATAATACAACTCATTAAAGCCTTTTACGACAACTTTAAATGCACTGTAGACTCTGACCAAGACACTAGTTTTTTGGTAAAATCTGGAGTGAGGCAAGGATGTGTGATGTCATCTCTCTTGTTTATCATTGCAGTCGACTGGGTGATGAAATCAACAATGTCAAATACCAACAACGGAATAAGGTGGACACTCACTCCAAACCTAGAGGATATAGACTATGCAGATGATCTAGCATTAGTATCCCATACTGAAAATCATATGAAAGAAAAAACGGAGAGATTAGAACAGAATGCCAGAATGATTGGTTTGAAAATCAACTCTAAGAAAACACAAATAATGACAGTAAACATGCTTAATACACCAGACATCAAAGTAAATGGAGAACAACTGGAATTGGTACAGTCCTTCACTTACCTAGGTAGTGTTGTAACATCAGAAGGTGGAGCTGAACAGGACATCAAAACTAGAATTGGCAAGGCAAGATCAGCCTTTCACAGACTAAGAAACATCTGGAAAACACCATCAATCAGAAAAAAGACCAAACTGAAAATCTATAACAGCTGTGTAACATCAGTTTTACTTTATGGAGCTGAATGCTGGAGAATGACCGAAAAAGACATTAACAGGTTATCCAGCTTTCATAACACCTGCCTACGTAGAATCATGAAGATATACTGGCCAAACAAGATAACAAATGAAAATCTTCATAAGAAAACAAAAAGCCAAGATATTGAAACCACTCTGCTACAGAAAAGATGGAGATGGCTTGGTCATGTCCTAAGAAAACCACAAGGAGATATGACCAAAGTTGCATTAAGATGGACACCAGAGGCAAAAAGGAAGAGAGGACGACCAAAAACAACATGGCGTAGAACAATAGAAACAGAGATGAAAGAGAGAGGTTACACCTGGGGAACTATTGAGAAAAAAGCAGAAAACAGAGAGGAGTGGCGGCAACTTGTCCTTGCCATATGTGCCAAAAGGCATAACAAGGACTAAGTAAGTTAAGTATAAAAAAAATGTTTGTTTACTTTTTATGGTAAATAATGATTGTGAAACGAGATGCTATTTTTTTTATTGAATCAAGATTTGTATAAAGGCAACTAAAGTTACAAGTAAATACACAAAGTCAAATAACATGTTCTTCATAGAAATAGCAATTTGTGAAACATCATTGAAATAGCAATGCACGAAAGACTAAAAGTAAACACAAATCTAAAAATATAAATGTATATGATGCAAAAAACAAAGTTGAGAGATTGCACTTGTAAAGGAAAAAAATCTCAATATGTGTCATATGTATAAGTAAAAATAAATAAACAAGAAATGATCCTCGAAATAATATTGCAATACTTCTAAAACAATATGAAGATATAGTGAATCCTCGTTAGAAAATTCTAAATATAATTTACGGTTGTTCTTTCCTTAGTTGAATATCTTTGCAATTAAAATTTTCATAAAATCGTAGTTAGTTGTCTCTGGAACCCAATAATGGTTTTATGATAGAAGATATTTTATGAGGAATACAAAAGTATTTATTTTCCATTTCAGGTTAGTCATACATGTATTTACAACCATTACATTTAATTCTAAATCTGTAATAATCTCACCATACATATCCGGCTTTATATTTGTACACCTGTTGCGCATTTCGTCTACGAAAAAGACTCATTAGTTACGCTCGAATCAAAAATTAAATAGATAAAAATTAAATATGAAGTGGAAGAGGATTGAGAATTCTGTAAAGGAGATAAAAAAATTCTGGGGAAGAAAATAGTAGTTATTTCGAAAAAATCATAACTTTTTTAACAGTTAATTGATAAGTATGACCAGATCAATGATAATTCATGTCAACACAGAAATGCTGACTACTGGGCTAGTGATACCCTCTATTATCGTTCTAAAACTCGGAATTAGAATTCTGCATTTGGTGGTTTGAACACGTATTTTGTACTTTGATCAATGAGTACAGTTTTATGATCAGGAGCCAAAAACAGATCTGAATTTGACAATATTGATATAAAAATATCTAAAATTCAACAATGGAATAAAGATAAGTGCACATACCAGAGTAATTCTATTGGTTTAAAAAAAATATATAAAAACTAAATAATAACAAAAGTAATAATAACAACTAAGTTAAACAACTACCTTAAAATAGTAGAATAAATTAAATGATATACTTTGGTAATCCACATGCTCCTACAATGTATTGTTTGAAAGATTGGAAACCTTTATATAATATTGTATTTATAATATCAGTAACTGTATGATCAAGTCATTTTGACAAATTACATCTGAGACGATGTAAATAAATATATCATTAGAGACAGAATCAATTGTTGAATATAAACTAGAGGTACTTTGAATCGTTTCGCCATAAAAGAGAGGCGAAGTTGACAGAGGCATTCAAACTAATGTCGAAAATAAACTATAATTCAATATTAATTTGAGATTTATAAACAATTTGGTAGCATGTATTTTTTTATCGAAGTTTATGGTTTTCAAATAAAAAGTATACGTAGCGGTATTTGATTGTACAATATGTGTCATTTATTTACTTAAATAAAATATAACAGGGAATATCAAAATATATTCTTCTAAACTTCATTTAGAACCAACAAGATCGATTTTTTTAAACTTACAACTAATTAAATATATATAAAAATATAAAAACATATTTTTCTCCTTTGGTACATAAACTCATAATATCGATAAACGAGATAAACATTTCATAACTGCTGCATAATAAACTTCGGATCTAGCTTATACTGCAACAACCCGACGCTCCTGGTCCGAATGCTGAATCATAATACTGCTGAGGAGGTAGTAGTCTTGGATCGGGTTCATTAAAAGCGCACGGAAAATAAACCCTGTAAAATGAAATGAGTACATGCATTTCTTTATGGCAAGAATATGACCAGAGACTTGAGACGTGCCTCTGGTCCTTAAATAATTATCAACTATGGAACCCTGTCGAAGAGGGGTAACAGTAATTTAGCGACAATGTCACCAATATAATAGTCTAAAAATTAATGTTCTAATAAATAAAAACAAAGCAAACTCAGGCAAACTCCTATATACATTGTACTATGAATAATTTATAAGAATAAATAATTAAAAAAAAACAAATAACAGCTCATTATATATTATATACAAAGAGAGATAACCAAAAAAAACCCGGACATAATCGGTTATTTTTCCAAAAAATTTCGTGGGTGAGAGAGAACAAGTTCGAAATGTAAATCAACTAGAACAACACAATTTTATTCATTAATATCATCTACATATACATGTTAAGAACATTTGTAAAATTACCTTTTATAACTGATATGAGTTTAGACAGTAGAAAAACGACTGACATGACAAATTAAAAATATTTGAACGTAATTTTGACTCAAGATACATAGGTTTTAGGTATTTAAACACATAACGAGTATAACCATCGTTTAGCTTTTAACGAATTAGAATGGATTTTTTAAATTAAAGATATTCTTGTCAGTCTGTATCGATAAGCAAACACCTGAACAAAGACCAACACCTTTTGCAATCATATTCAAATAGTAATTATGTAACTTGCACTGAATTTCATATGAAAATGATCTCCAAAATTGTTTATTACTAGTAACTTATTATATGCGAGTTTGTATCAAAATCTCATTTTTATGAGTTTTGAAAATTTAAATCATTTAATAGTGGGAACTGGTAAAGGTAAAGCAAACCTCAAACTTTGGTATGTGTATATTTATTTCGGCACTTTAAGGTCCTATACATGATGTTTAAAATCGAGGTGTTGTACACTTTGTTATGTCAATGTCAACTTTTATACATTGTATTTACCAACCTGATTGCTGTCACGAAGAAATTTCCAACTGTCGGATTTCCACTCCATGTACATTTGTCAAGCTCTGCACCGACAACGCTAGACTCTTGCAATAGGTACTGAATTGTTTCGACATTGTAAATAGGAAGTCCTATAGCAAACAATTATAAAAAAAAACATTGTCCAGAATAAAACTGTCAATTTGTTACATGTAGTATTACACGTGTTATCGAGTAAAAATCATAACTACAGTACCATACTGTGAGTCATATTATTCATCTAGTTCTAATACATTTATTTTTATGCGTCTGTGTTATATTAGGAAACTGTTTAGGTGCCGTCGCATCGTGTATCCTTTTATTTGTGAGGTTTTTTTTCCGTTTCTACCGAACTAGTGTATGTTTAAAACTGGAGCCATTTAGAACTTGACAAATGGTTAAGACGATTGTCTATTTTACTGTATTTTTGTCACAGTGGTTGACATATGTTATTCGTTTCCTCTAAAAGTGATTATTTGCCTAAATGATTGCTTGTTTTAAGTGTTTAACCATGTTAACCTGACACACATGTCTATCCTGTTTTCCAATGCAATAGTTACTTGATGAGCTTTGTTATATAATGTTATTTCTAATATGTAAACATACTTAACATTAAGCATATTTTTACAATATAAGAAAAGAGGCAATATGCATGCTCTCCTTAGAAAAATACACCAATCAGATGATGTTTGAACGAACAAAGACCGATAACAAGATGAAAACATACAAAAACCGTTATTTTCTAAACGGAACATTTATATATTATAATTCAAGCATTGTTCAAACATTATATATATATATATATATATATCTATAAATTTTGGAATAAGATTCTTTGCAGCAAATTTAAAATAGTTTGACGGAATCTCACGAACACAGTAACTGACCATGGCATGCACGATATAATACAATGATCTACAATGCAAGCTTCTGTACAGGTTTATGTAAAAAAAAAAAACTACGATCAATAAAAGCCTTACCTACGAGACGAAGCCAAGCTTCAACTCTAAACATAGTTTGCGACATGCTTTCAAACATCTGTCTGCCGGTTCTTATTGGGAGAAATAATCTGCTTGAAAAATTAACAACTGGTTGCGACTTGATAGGTGAACCTGTCGTATAGAACACGCGCAGGACCTTCACATATTCACGTATCGTAAAACTTGATTGAACCTCATCTGTGCAATCTGACATTATATCCACAGTTTCTACAGATACATAATAAAGAATAAATTAACTGAAATAAAAGAATATTCAATATTATCGCTATTTTGTGCATTTTTCTTTTGATCTTTTTTTGTGATAATTTTCATATCATGCTTCTCGCTTGAGATGGAAAATTATCGCTAGAAACTATAAGGAGACCACGTGGCGTTGCTAACGAAATTGACATGAAATTGACAACGTCGTCATAGGTAAAATAGCGATAAACAGATTATCATTGGTCATCTCAACTCGATTGCTTTTCTCACTTTCGCTGTACCAGCTCAAGCGAGAAAATCAATCTCGTTGAGATGATCAACGATAATCTATAAATATATTATCATGATTATCAAATCATAGTATATTTTCAAAAAGAACGGTGCAGACCAAACTTGTTTTCCCTTTCTATAATAGTATATGCCAACTTAATGTGTTGTGTTAAAATTATACCTCATGACACTGTCTACCTATTGTATCTAAAATATTAAACTAATGAAATCTTATCTTTACATATTATAAAATATGACTTTAATTACATTTCCTTCCGTTTGCTTTAATTTGTTTCACACAGTGCTCTCTGCGTAATAATTTATTGCACTCCTTTCCAACTTATACTAGACAACATTCCTAGATATAAATCACTTCGTCCAGCTTATCTGATATAACGCCCATATTTATGATAGTGAAGAATACCTTGTATGCTGATCCATGTCTCCTCTTTTCCCCTCGAATTTGTATATACTTCCAGATAATGATTAAATTTTTAAAGGATGTAAAACATTTTTCGATCAGGTCCGAATTTGTGATGTCATTTGCCAGTAAGTATAGGTAATGCATTACTTTGTTCAATATAATAATTAAAGCCAAAACAATCATACAAGCCTTAATGAGAGAACAGAAAAATGCAAACACGGTAAACACCTAACCTTATTGAACTTAGCACAGATGCATAAATATAGTAAGATTAGTTTTCAATTGGTGCCACATTAAAATGTGAAAGTCAATAAATATTTTTTTTAAAAATCACAAATATTTAGTTTGTTTGACCGAAAACTAACTACATTACGTATGTCTAACAGAATCATCCTTTTTTTTTTGTGCTAATAAATATGTAATTAAGACGAACACCAATATTCTTCTTCTACTAAAATTCAACAACTTTAGATACATTATAACTAACCTCTTCTTTTGGTCATTCTTGCACTAAATGCTTGAATATTGACTACACGGATGCCCTGGAAAAAAAATAAAAAACAGTCTTCAAATTATTAACTTTGCAATTCGAATGTCCCTAAAGACAATTTTATACAGCAGCATACTACTTAACAACTTGATCGGATTGTTTTGGCGTCTTATTTTACAAGGTTCATTACATATTACCCTAATCAGAAACAATTTTCTCTACTGTGGACCAATCGTTTTTTTTTAGCTTCTGAAAACCGAGTTTTCGTCGGAGACAGCAAATACCAATTTCAAAGTATTTTGTCTTATCCCGACTGACATCGAACGCACATAAACAAAACGAGATTGCTCAGACAATACTATAAATATGATTTGGTCTGAAAAGTAATAAAAAATCCGCCACATATCATAAATATTTTGTCAACTCTATACCTCATGGTAGATAAAATTGAAAATAGTAATAGAAAATATGTCAAAGAGACAACAACCCGACCATAGAACAGACAACAGCCGGAGGTCACCAATGGGTCTTCCATGCAGCGAGACACTTCCGCATCCGGAGTCGTTCTTCATCTGGCCCCTAAACAAAATTTTATACTAGTTCAGTGATAATGGACGTTATACTAAACTCCGAAATATACACAAGAAACTAAAATAAAAAAATCATACAAGACTAACAAAGACCAGAGGCTAGACTCGGTTTATGTCTTGAGAAATAAAAAATCTATAGGATAGATCAATATAAATAAAGACAAATGAAAAGAATTTGTTATTGTTTTTTTTACATATTTGTAACAGAAATCTGTATAAAGGAAACATACACTTGTATTTGCCAGCCAAAACCCAAGTTGTCCGTTTAACTCCGGCCATGACTGAAAAGCCGGTTGTCCCATTGCAGTTGGTCGTTTGGTCAATTCTGGCTGGAACTCCTTCAGACCTGAAAAAAAGTGTGCATTAATCGTATAAATTGTGTTTAAACCTTTTAAAAACAGTCGAATTTTATCTTCCTATATTGTTAAACTGGAATTTTCTTAGTTTTGCTTTAAATTATTAGAGTTATTGTGCTTTGCGAAAATTAATTTTTCAATGTTGTTGTTGTCTTTTCCGGTAGAGTCCTTGTTAAACCTTCGTCCCGAAGAACCCTTTTTTTTTATTTCAAACATTCACGGTTTGACATATAGAGATGATTTTTACGTTGGTGATGTCTTAGGTGGAGTCAAAAGACTTTATAAACCCGCTCTTGTAAATGCTTAACCACTAGATATGAATCTTCAATGATTTTTATAACTATAGAGTACCATGGTTAATATCACTAGCGGATAAAAAATGTATGACCATTTCAGAGTACCTGATTTCTTCCCGGTTTCTGCATAAGATTTTTGTCTTGCTTTATTTTAGTTTTCCATAATGTGTTTTTTTTGGAACGTTGTTTGTCTATTTGTTTTTATTCTTTCTTTTTGGTCATGTTGTTATCTGTTTGTATTGGACTAAAAGTGTGTGATTGGTATATCTTGTTAAAATACGATACTATAGTGTTTGTAAGCAGCTGCTGAACTATAAAAAAACGAGGTCAAGAACAATGGACATATGGTAGACTCAAAATTCGGAAAATAATGCAACTGTATACAAGATACATAAAGGTCGCAATCTGATGTCTTACATTACTTAGACACTTTATTAAAAGAGGGACGAAAGATACAAAAGGGACAGTCAAACTCATAAATCTAAAACAAACTGACAACGCCATGGCTAAAAATGAAAGTACAAACAAGCAACAGCACACACAACACAACATAGAAAACTAAAGAATAAACAACACGAACCCCATGGAGCTACCATTTGATTTTCAAATGAAATTTGAATAAAAAAAAAGGCAGGAAGGAGTTTTGAGCAAAACAAAAAGTTAAGATGACAATTTAGGTAAAAAATAAGACAATTTATAAACTTTAAAAAAAAGGCAGGACCGAATAGAGTGAAAAATAAAAAGGCAGAACAGAGATTTCAACTAAAACAAATGCTGACCAACATTTGTATCCTAGTCCCCTCCACCCCCACCCATCCTTTAAAAATCAAATGATAACTCCCTCAGCATCGAAGTCTTTTAAGTTTCGCGGCAAATATTCTAAATAAGTAATGTACATTGATTACTACCCTATCAACAATGAGGTTGTTAGTTCGAACCCACTCAGGACAGGTCCGTTTAACTACGATCTAAAGTGACTAGTATTGCCATTTTCTGCCACAGGTCGATGATTCTCTCAATGTACCCGGGTTCTACCACTAAAAAAACTGCCAGCCATAATATAGCCAAGATTGTTGAAAGCGGCATGGAACACCTACAATCAATCAAGCACTCAATATGTAAGTTACTAGATAAGACTTAGTATTAGATGGATGAACAGCCCGACATAGCTGCACATTACCTGTGTGACATAACGTTACAGATGAACTTTTCATAATGTTTGAATACATGTATCATATCAAATATTTTGAACTTACATATTTCCTCGCCAGTTGGAGGTCCTAATATGTAAAATATTCTTAATATTTGTGTTAGTCTTTTCATTTTGGCTTCACTCGTGTAACATGTTGAATCAGGATCCACTTTGAAGTCTTCCAAAAATTCAAAGGTTTTCATCATTGCACATTCCACGTTTAAAACAGTCCCTGGAAGTAAGTAATTGACATATGCTGATACATTATACGCCATTAAGAGCAGAGCATTGATGGAAATATTACTTCAAAGTAAGTTGATAGATACATGTAGTTACATGTCATTTCAAATGTTAAAGGGGTACCCGGATAGAGTCAGAAAGAGTAAAATATTGCAGAAGTGGGACGGCTGTTTGTCTGTGCTGGATTCATAAATTAGCACATATGTTTGGTCAAAAATGTGGACATTAAATCCGATCCCATGTATTAAGAGAGTATCATGCTGTCTGTACGTAAAAGAACTCTTGCAACAACTCTTTATTCGGTTCGTAGCTGGCCTGTTTCAAAGCAAAATGTCTGCCCTCTCCAAAATACCATTGTTTTATAGGGGAAGCTCAAAAGCCCTCAAATTATCTTGGTCGATCATTATTGAAAGACTAACCCATGCAATATTTGCAACTGAACGGGACAAAATGCAAATAATTTTGAAATTAATTTGTCCACATGTAAAGCAAAATATTGTCCTATGAAATATTACATTTACCATTATATTTCATAACTTTGTATCATAAAATGTTGTCCTCGTCTATAGAAAAATGTTCATTAAAGGTCAAATTTTCATAGCAAAATTTTGTCTTTATATAGACAATATTTCACAGATGACTACTATGGAATTTTGTCTTGTTAAAGGGAGGTTATATTTTTTTGTAAATTGAGACAATATTTCACAGATGTGCACTATGAAATTGTGTCCTGTTAAAGGGAGGTTATGTTTTTGGTTATATTTTGTAAGTATTGAGACAATATTTCATAGACAGATTATCATGGAATTTTGTCTCATGATGGGGAGGTTATCAACACATATTAATGTTAAATAAAGTATATAGGATTGTTTTTTTCTGCGACACGTGCTTATGTATATATTTACAAAATAAGCGATTGTCAGTACATTACTTATATTTGTACAGTATAATTTTATGTCATAAAATGAAAAATATGTTAGACCATTCTTTTTTTAATCTTTAATAATTAACCATTTGTAATATATCTATGCAAATTTGAAACTCACTATAAGTAATACTATAAATTCCTTACTATACAAAACAATTTCAGTTATAAATCTAAAAATGTGCATGCTAGTCCAGTCGATTTGTGCAGATTTTTGACAAAATTGCTCAGATTGTGGTAAAAGCATGAAATTTGGCATAGTAGTAGTATATGTCATGGCCAACATTTTAAGCTATGGACCCAATTTCAAAATCGAAATTGGCGGAAGAGGCGGCCATTTTGAAATGGCGGCCGTTTGATCTCAATAGATTAATAATAGAAAATCATGAAAATGATATTAGAGAAGATATTGACATGAAATCTGGTTGATAGAATAACAGTGCTGAATCCAATTGTCTTGTAGAACAAAAGTTTTGGAAATATTACCCATATTGAATGGCGGCCATCTTGAAAAATCTTTTTTTTAAGCCAAAATATGTAGTCATTATTCGATATAATAACAAAAAATGCATTGTGGAAGATATATATATATAATGTATTTGTTTGAGCTATATAAACAGGACAAAAAGCTAGCCTATCCCCCTCCCCCGAGTTATTCTTCAGTTTTGTAGCGGGTACAAAAGCATTTTAAAAAACGCGGACACGAAGAGGATAATAAAATGAACTATTACTCTGAAAGCAATATT
The DNA here is from genome assembly GCF_963676685.1 of Mytilus edulis. Classification (NCBI taxonomy): domain Eukaryota; kingdom Metazoa; phylum Mollusca; class Bivalvia; order Mytilida; family Mytilidae; genus Mytilus; species Mytilus edulis. The sequence continues at coordinate 51,394,957 of NC_092345.1, forward strand.
CGTGCAACCGCTTGTTCAACTTAGAATAACAGGAGAATTTCATTTTATACGTAGAAATAAAGCAAGAAAATATTTGTATACCTGTCGTTTATAATAGTTGGCTGATTACATAATTCGTTTTGTTGGTATTGTTCATTTGAAACAACTTTCAAAAACCTTGATTGCAGACATAATGAATTTTATATCATACAAGTAATGTTATAAGAACATCAACTGCTCAAATGTTCTCAATTGACGTTAACAATATCTAACAATAAATGAAATGTATATGTACATGTTTTGTCAAACCACACTCTGTTTATCATATTCTATCACATTGTCCTCCACATTAACATAGAGTAGTACAACTTAATACTGCCTTTACACATTTGCAATTCCTTAGTAACCGTGTTCACTTTGACTTATTAGTTAAGCGCTTGCTGCAGTAAATTATTATATGATCTTAAATAGTCATATGGTATATTCATCACAATTGACAAGGACTGTCATCTGAGGACTTCATATATATTGATTTTTTGGTAACCATCTTGAATGATGGCCATTTTGAAAACATGAATTTCCAATATATCATTATTCGCTAATCTTATTAATTCACTGTTTGCATTCATACTTTTTACTCATTTATATTGGATATTCACAAAGAGGTCAGATAAGGTATGCACATGTTTACAAAATTAAGATATCAGTATCAAAATTTCTGTTACTTACACATGTTACACGTTTGCCTAAGTAAATTTTTAAAACAGAAATTACGTATATATTATATAATTTATGACAGAATTTTTTTTTTTTTGAAAAGATCAAAATTGTAGATTTCGATAACACTGGAACTAGATATAAGAAAAACATAATGGGCAATTAGACTGGAAGGAATGTATTAAACGGCAAGAGAGGACATGTAAGGCTTTGCAATGCCAAGCAGATACAAACAGAACAGTCATAGACATTTGAGCTGGCAATCACTCTTTTGATGCAAGCATACGAAGATGTTGGGTCTTGAATTGGGTTTCCTTTTGCACAATTCGAAACAGTTGAACATGTTGAATGAGGGCTATGGAACAGCAGAAGCCCTCCAGAATCACAGGCAAAATGGCACAAACCATGTCAATCAAATTTTCAGACCTCAAAATATTTCATCAACAAAAGGGAAAACATACTTCTGATGTTGACGATAAGTTGCCAATTGAAAGGAAACAATAAGTAACCAGACTCTGTAAAGTGGAGCTGGATCAAAAAGAACAATGACTGCAATGTATTTTTCTATGGTGGTGTATCTGAAGATCTTCATTATACATCGACATTTTCAAAATCGGCAAAAAAAGGACATGACTGTGCACTTGTACTACAAGACTTATTCCCGTAGCCAAAGTAAGAGCTGGAGATGTCAAATCACTAGTATCATGCTTGATGATTGCTGAAACTTGACAACATAGCAAATAGGCAGAATAAAAGACACAGAAAGAAAACCAGGAATCTTTTATCCTTGAAGTTGTGCTTTCCTAAATAATGAAATACATTGATGGCACACAGTCTAGAAGAAGTATTGTACCAATCTCCAAGCTTGCATATCTAGCTAAATTGTACAGTAAACGCCTGGAAGATCTTGGAGTTATCATGGAAGGAAGAACTAATACAACGCAGTTAACAAAATTGGAATGTAGCTGCTATAGGATATATATAAGCACACAAGCAAGATAAATTAGTGCTCTTGATTTTCAACAAATGTAATCGTGAAGCTCTGAAACAGACCTAATAAAAAAGGGTAAAAATGAAGGCATCACCATAGCCATAGCAGGCAAAATATATATGCTTGATACTAACAATAACTTTACAGGGACACTCAATAACAGCTGTTGACACGAATCAGTTCAACAGACATAAGTTTCCATAGTAAGAATGATACAGGATGGCCAAACATCAAGGCACAGTCCAGAAATATCGTCGAGTGGCAGACAAGACTTACCATTTCTCAGCTATAACAGTTCAATTGTGCGACTCGTTGTTGAAAGGATACAACTGCAACTTATCAGTCCTCAGATAGAGAGTAAGATGTCTTAAAGATTGTGGAACTGATTCATTTGGAAAGCCTACATTGAATGTTCCTGTAAACCTTTTTATAGTAACAAGCTTAACTCTTCAAACTTTTCTAGTTACTTTGACTATGACGAGGCCTTCATCATCACGACTAAACGACACAGCCTGTTCCACAACTTCCCCAACATATTCGTTGAGAATCCGGAGAAAGACTCAACCTTTCATGTGTGGTTGCATATCATCTATGGCAGCTAGTAATCAATTTGTCAGAAGTGTTGTATTAATCATTCCTTCCATGACAACTCATATTTACTAAGAACGTTTACTGTACAATTTACCAATATCATCCTATTCCATGGATAACAGATTCTTGACTTTTTTTCTGTATCTCGAATTCTGTCTAATTGCCCTGTCGTGCAGTTTTAACAAACATTTAGAATGATATCTGCTCCTGAAATATTAATCTCCAGCATTGAGTATTGCTAAAAGAACAATGGTTAGTAGTTCAAGTGACAGTCACATACTCTATTGTCGATCATAATTGTGGAGGCTTCATGATGATAGTCAGATACCTCATCACAATGAAAGAAAAAAATTCCTGCAATCATATTGTTCTTGTTGATTCATCACAACCGTGGCTGGTTATTTTACTGCTATTTTTCAATCCGTGACTCATATTATTCCTGACAAAATATATTTTGATCTTAAGATTTGCTATGACAGGATAAGTACCTTTTGCCTTGTGATTCTCCCATACATTGCCTTCATCAACTTGGAACAGTTGCATGCTTACAGGAAATGACTGATTACGAGCTCAAATGTCTATGTCTGCTCTTTTTGTATTTGATTGACATTGTAAATCCTCATGTGTCCTTTCTTGGCGTTACAGAATTCTTTCTAGTCTATTTATTATTTTTCAGCTCCATTGATTAATACCTACGTATTATTCCTTATCAACATACAGTGGTCATAACTTATATTATATACGCATTTTTTGATAGTAAAAAAGTAACTAAACTGCAATTAACAGAATTTACGCATACTTTTAAATACATTTATTAGTTAACATATGCATGCCTTATCTCAGCACTTGGTGAATATATCCTATATGAATAGCAACAGTCATATTAATAAATGATAAGAGAAACTAGTTGTAAATGCATATAAAACTTAGTATCAATTCAAAAAACAATTAAGGATAGCGAATTATGATATATTTCAAATTTACGTTTCCAAAATGGCCACCATTCAAGATGGCCACCTAATACTTCAATAGTCCTCAGTTGATATCCTTTGTCATCAGATATACGAAAGTTTATCAAAACTGGTAAAGTAATATATTTTTAATATTTTTTTTAATAATTTTTATTAATTTTTTGGACATGATTTCAAAATGGCCGCCCAGAGCCGCCATTTTGATTTTCTGAATTGGGTCCATAGCTATAAATGTTAGTTATTACCTCAACTAACACTCTGCCAAATTTTATGCTTTTACCACATTCTGAGCAATTGTTTCACAAATCGACTGGACTATGCTGCATGCTTGTGTACTATTTCTAATTATGTAATAATTTGATTAAAACTATTTTCAAAGCCAGTATTTCATAGTGAAGTATTGTCATGAACAGAATTTCATAGTGAAATATTGTCCAGATGGAGGTGACAAAATGTCATGGACAAGGACACTATTTCATAATGAAATATTGCCCAAGACAATATTTTATTATGAAATACAGTCAGTGGGCCATATTTCATAAGGAACTTTGTCCGACAGACAATATTTCATGGGGGACAATATTTTATGTTACATACACATCTGTCTCGTCGCTTTTGACTTATCCCATTGGCATTTAGGTATCCTCTGATGTTTGATTGTTCATTCAACGTAGACTGTTCAATATCCCTTACCCGTTAGTTATTTTATATTCAATTTATTGTGTATGAGAGTTGTTAGTCCAAAAAATTACGTGTTTACGACTAAAAGTAATTTGACTCCCAATATTATCATGGCTGAGGGAAAAACAGATCAAAATTCAGAGCTCGAATATTCCATTGATCAAACATACAAAAGATGAAAAAAAAAACCCGTATAAGTGGCACGACTATATGTTTATAATTCTTTTATCATACCTGGCAGAGGATTAGATTTTAGTTTTGAATTCATTTTAGCAATTGTTTCCATCAAGCCGTCGTATGTTACAAAGCTCTGTGTCCTGGTTATAGTGTTACGATAAATGGGATCTTCCATCATAAAAAGTCCTCTAGATCTAACTGATTGCATTTCAATTATCTTCTTTTCTGGTACAACATTCATCAGCCCAAGTTGCTGTTGGGGACCTTGTCCGGTTTTCTTTACAAGCCACATTCTGAAAGAAAATACCAGTAACAACCAGTATAAATATACCATTGAAATATCCTCATGTGTTTAAATATGTTATACAACTGTTTATATTACATATAATTAGCCATCAGATATTACATTTTAAATCCTTATAACATCTTGCTAAGGAAATGTTGTCGATATGCAAAATTGTTCGAGAAAGGAAGAAATTTCCATAATGACATGCAAGCATTTGTTGCATGTTGCCTTCCATGATATTTTTTTTATCAGTATACATGCATATCACAATGAAAAAATCTAATATGCTAGCAGTTATCATAATACCTTATTCCGCGTATGAATACATTAAAACCAAATGTGGAATGGTGAATTGTCATTTTTTCCATCTCTATGATTGGAGGCTGTCCTGCAGCACGTGCGGCATCAACCTTTCTTTCAACTGTCTCACACTTCCACACTGCAAAACCAGGATTTGATCTTAGCCATTGATTCGCCGCCTCTATGACAAAACTAAAATTAAAAAAAATATGATATTAAAACATTTGTTCGGGTAAAATTTAAAAAATAATGGAATAATTCACAGGTATTGAGAAAATATAGATCTATTATGATATAAAATTTCTCAAATTAAAATTTTGTCAAGTAATGTTTCTTTCTGGGTATATTTCACAGTTATTATCTTAATAACATACATTGTATACTGGACATAATAATTGAAAAAAAATCTGTCTATACCATAAAAATATAAATTATAAAGGAACATACTTACCTAAACTTGTCAAATTCTGGTGCGATCTTATATTTAATATTTCCATTTTTTAGTAGCCGTGGCATAATGTCAACGTATGCCAATGGTGGAAGTTCTGTTACTGTCTGTTGAACGGATGTCTGCGTTTGGTGACCCATTATTTCTTCGTAAGAAGGAGGTGGCATAGCGTGTTCTATATATTCAGGTAAAGCAGGCGCAGGCATTGGAACCATGGCAGACGTAGAGGGGTCGCCATCTTGAGGAGGCATGCCTTGCCCTTGGTTAGCTTCGTCGTCTTTCGTCATTATGCTGTCATTGCTGAAATAAAAAAGCTTGTTGTATTTCTTTACTGTTACTGCAACATAATCAGGTAAATTGCTTGTTTACCCATATAATCCAATTGAATTATGGTGTGCTTGAGATTTTTGCTCAGTGTTGAAGGCCTCAATGATTTGAGATGTAATACAGCATGTGATTTTTTGCTGTGCATGTCCTGATTTTGTGTCATGGATGGATACCCAATACTCTTTCTTTTCTACAAAAAATAATTCATCATCGGGACACACAAAGAACGCCAACCCTGTAATTAATTCATAGTATCAATATCAGAAAGTTGATAAAATCAAGTGAAATTCGAATCTTAAATGATATTAAAACATTATTTTTAAAATTTTGCACCGATATCTATGACGTACATATTCCAAGCCAAAAGAGCTATAAAGTTTGATCCGAAAGTTACCCCGATGTGTACAATCTGTGAACAGGGAATGAAGATCTAGAACATTTTATTTTACACTGCAAAGAATTAGAGCAAATAAGATCTAAATACTGCTCAAAAATCGAACATACAATGGATGAAATTAATACCTCAACATACAAGAAGATCATACAACAAGGGAATTTACTGCAGCTCATAATGGACTGTACTAGCAAGGACATATAAAAAAGAAGATGTGGTATGATTGCCAATAAGACAACTATCCAAAAAAACCAAAATGACACAGACATTAACAACAGATTACTATAGGTCACCGTACGGCCTTCAACAATGAGCAAAGCCCATACCGCATAGTCAGCTATAAAAGGCCCCGATAAGACAATGTAAAACAATTCAAACGAGAAAACTAACTAAACTGTTCCTCGACTGTGTATGAAAACATTGAAACTATGGCTAGAAATATGTGTTATGAGATGCACTTGCTGCGCACAAAAAGGATTAAAAAAAAACTTGATCACAAGTACAGTATAAGTAAAAAAAAATTAAAATAAAATAGTTCCTTACTAATAGTATATCATCTTACTATATAGGTTTATAAGTATTTAAAAATAAATCTTCTCTTTTTAAAAATTGTAAGATATTAGTTATAATAATTTAACAATAATGACAAGATCTCCATATAGTAAATTGAACTGTGAATAAAATTTATGTATATATTATAGTTTAAATTTTTTCCAAACCCCAACCATTTTACATAAATCTTATAGAATAATATTTTCATTATAGATCCTGATTTATGTATATCACTCTTAACTAATAATTATAAGTAAGTCTAATTTGAGACCAATTTTCTTATTTGTTTAACTGTTTAACTGTTTTATTCAAAATACACTCAGACGCAGATTTCCTGCGTAACAGGAGTGACAAATACACATACATTTACACATAACATAGAAGTGAAATATATTGTAAATATATGCAGTTGTTAATACTTAACGTTTTCTTACACCCCAGCACATAGGAATTTTTATATATTTTTTTTAAACTTTATGATGACAAACCTATGAATTAATTATGATATTTATTATTTAGTGATTATTATAACCAAATTCAGTCAACTGTATATAATTAAATGTTTCATTATGTTTTAAGGTGTACATAGTTGCTAAAACTATACTCTTTGGGTAGTGCGCCATAATTTATGGAGGAATATACAAGAAACTGAACTCTATAAATCAAAGATGTCATTTACAAAAATGTAGCCCTACACGTTGAGGTCAAAAAAATATTAGACAATTGCGTTAATCAGATAGTAGTTGTCTGATTGTCAATAATGCAATAATTTACGGAGATATGGACAACTATCCAGCTAAGTCAAAAGAACGTTGAATGAAGCAATTGTATGTCGCTGTACAGCCTTCAACAATGAGCACAACATATACCGTATAGCCAGCTTTAAAGGGCACCGACATAACAAACGAAAACACCAATGACCTGATTAATGACTCAACAATAAACAAAAAACACAGATAAAAGACAGGAATCACTGGTTATCACTGAAAAACAGGCCCTGACTTGAGACAAGCACATGCAGATCATGGTTGGGTTAAACATGTTTGTCAGCAAGCAAACCTTCCATAGCCTGGGACCATGGTGTAACAACACACCATAAGAACAGTGAAAATCAGATTGAAATGGCTAGACTTAGCTGATCGACTCGAAGCTCATAAAAACAACAAACATAAAAACAATAGACACAAAATACAGATCTAAGAGTATTTTCAGTTTCCTAAGCTGTTGAAAATCATGAACAACATTTGTATTATCATGTTCTTCCCAACTAATACCTTCTTATTCTAAAATGCTGAATAGAAAGATAAATTTTGAATTGCAACATGACACTTTAAAATGACCATTTAAAGAGTTGCAGGACTTGTTTATCGTGCAAACAGCACGTGTCTCTCCCTACACGAGGCTTTGGATATATCTTTCCATTTCTACCGGACGTTGCTTCTTATCAAAATATCCCACACATCCAAACAGATGCACTTTATAGTATATATTGAATAGCCTTTACTACCGAATTAGAGAAGTCCAGAAACAAATAGATCTATACTACAGTCAACCCTTGGGTCCAAATTGTAAACTTCATAAGATGGTGATAATGGAACGACACCAGATAATAAATAGATCGGTTTGAGTTTAATTTTGGGAGATTTTTTACTGTCATTTAAAATGAAGGTACAATTAAAAGGATCAGCGTTTCCTAGCAAAATGAAATTGAGAATGGAAATGTGGAATGTGTCAAAATAGACAACAACCCGACCATAGTCCGTTGGTTAATACATTAAAGATCCCACTGTGTGTGTCGGTATAGTACAAAGAGTATAAGGGGCCAGCTGAAGGACGCGGGAATTTCTCGCTGCATTGAAGACCTATTTGTGACCTGCTGTTGTTTGTTCTATGGTCGGGTTTTTGTCTCTTTGGCACATTCCCCATTTCCATTCTCAATTTTATCTTTATATTACATCACAAAATTAACATCTGGATATGAATGTAGTATTTGCCGCTGGACATTAAACATCCATTCAACCAATACATCTCTTGAACGACCTGCATGCATAGGAATTTTGTCATTAAAGACGTGTGTGGGGTTTCTATAGTCTGCTTTGCATCATTAATCTATTTGCTTCATATTGCAGAAAGAATAAAACACATTGGAAAAATTAAAACGTAAGATAAAGAAATGTTACTTTTTAACATTAGTCATTGTAACTAAAAATAAATGTTCACTCCTAACTTCATAAATTTACAGTGAAATCATATTCCTTTACGTGAACTGTATCGAATTTGCACCACCATTATCCTACATTAATGAAATCAAAACAATTACTTGCAACATGTTAGCTCGGACCTGTTAAAACATTAGGCCCAAGCTGAATTGTAATTACACATGTTGTTGTTGTTATAATATAAACTACTAGAATAAGTAAAATACAGTTACTTACAATTACAGATTTTGACATGGTCAGACTTCTTTATTCATGTTAATTTCTTTCGCAATATTAAACTCTGATCATGTCGTTCTAAATATTGAACTTGCTCGATGTGATAATTTCAACATGTAATCAGTTTATAATACCTAAACAAATGATTAAAAGGCAACAATGTAGTATTTTAAAGTGAATAAGAAATTAAGAATGTATAGAAACTGTTTTGTTCTTTAAATGATAACGTTTATTCATTTATTTTTATATAATTATACATCGTTGCTAAGTAAACAAAGAAAGTGTAAACACTAAATGTAATAGGAAAACGGATTCGGAACATTGTGTACTTTTACGGAATTTTGTTTCATAACATGTATATACATACAAGATGATTGATCACACAAGTTACATGGGATGCAGACCCGGTATGATTCAAAATCCTCTAAGTACGAATTGAAACTCCAATATGTTTTTGAGGAATTGAGATTATAAGTTAAGAGTCATACGAAATCAAATTCTAGTATGATTCTGAATTCTACTTAATTATTTTTCATTAATTTAGAACGTTTAGAAACGGAAAACCAAAAAACAATCAAACACATGAAAACCGAAAACAATAAGTTACAAACTGATCTCGAAAATGTGAATGAAATATTAAGTCGACACTGTGTTGCGAACGAACGAAAATTTATACAATACGATGCTAACCACAAACTATTTAATCAACAAACCAAAGCAATTGGAGAATTCAATTTTGATTCTTATACGACCAGCGTTAAAAAAATAGGAGCTGAGATAGAAAGGTTCAACAAAAATCGAACTTAACTTCCGACGTTACACAATTGTCGCAGTTAGTAAGTGATTTAGCGAATTCTCTAGCCGACTTAAAGCAAGGACAGCAACAACATGTCAAGGACATAACGCAATTGAAAGCCTCAATCAAAGACTTACGTCAGGATGTACGGAATGATTCGTTGCGTATCAATACTATAACAGATCGAAGAATGACCGGTGTCTGCGCACTTAAAGCGAAAGTTGAACTTATAAATGAAAAGCTTAAAGATAATGATCCGGCATATGAACATCTCGAAACATTAGTAGCCTCGTGTAGTAAATCAGTGTCCGATCTTAGGAAAAAAGTAAATAGCGTAGAGAAAAATCTGAAATCTCGTGATGAAAAAACTTTTGCAGATGTCATAAAAGCCAAAATACGTGAACAAAACATTGACTGTGAATGTGTCCGTCAACCCCCTGAGGTTTTGAGCACCAATAGTGTGAATAGCAATACAAATCAATCAACCGAAAATTTAGTTCATGTACCGATATCACAAGGCCCGCTTCGTGCACCTGTACACTCAACAAGCTTGCTTCATGTTGAAAATAGTCATTCAGCTTCAAGTACTGATCGTAAAACTTTAAACTCGAATGATATGCCTCAGTCGGAACAAGTTAAAACAATCCTCAACAAAAGTAAAACTGAAATAACGGGACAATTACAAAAAGACCACATACTTCATAAAATACCAGTACATGTTGCTAATGACACCAATATGGTATCAATTCGAGAAAATCCATATTTTCAAGGTAGTCGAAAAAATCGAGTCGATCGTTATTTTGTAAGTGGAATCAGCTTAGAATCAACTGAACATGGCATGAAATCGTTTTTAGAAGAAAACGGCATACGTTACACGTTTCTGAGATTTTTTAATAGCCGATATGGATCATCGTTTTCCGCTCAACTGAATGTGGTATGCAATGACAGCAGCATAGTTTTTGATCGTGCTTTTTGGCCTACTGGTATTCGAGTTAGACGGTGGATTCCGAAAAGTAGATTTAACGTGAAACATGAAAATGTCAAAGTTGACCAATACGGAAACTCTGATGGTGATTAAGCGACTCACGAAAATCTAAAGATATGTCAGAAAAAATAAACATAATGTGTTGGAACTGTAAAGGCGTCATGTCGGCTGTTCCTTATTTAACTAATTGTTTGGAAAAATACGATATTAACATTTGCGCATTATCTGAACACTGGCTTCGTAAATGTAATATACACTTTCTACAACAGATTGATAGCAAATACAAAATATATGCTAAAAGTGTTGACGAACTTTTACCAACGACACAGAAATGTTCTAATTACAGAAAAGGTGTTGCACTGTTAGTCTCATCGAATATCGACCGTTATGTTGTGCACGAAATTGATGTCGATTCAGATAGGATTATCGGTATTAAAATGCATCTGCCTAATGATGTGACTATTTTTTTCTTCTGTGTATACCTACCCGCTGCTTCTCTCCCTATTGATTTGTTTAAAGAATATGTAGATTTACTGCACGAACTTTATTCCGTATATAGTCAAAATGGCATAGTAATTTTTGCTGGTGATTTTAATGCGAAAGTTCAAGGACCACGCGTCAGTAGTGTTCAAGACGACCGAAGCAAGATATTGCGGAAAGTTTTAGATGAATTTTCCTTAATTTCTTTAAACACACAGACTTTTTGTAAAGGACCTATACACACTTTTCAGGGCTACGAAAATGGTCCTTGCTCAACAATAGATCATATAATTGTTCCAGATAACCTGCCATTCAAACCGGAAAATGTAAATATTCTAGATGACCATGGATTGAACTTATCCGATCATTTTCCTATTATATGTACGTTTAACCTAGGCGACTCACTTACTCGTCCAAATCTGTCAACTTCTTCAACAAACATAGCCTGGAATAAAGCTCTGTCAAATGGTAGTTTGACCGACTATACGTTTGCTGTTTCACAAAACCTTTGGACAGTAGATACGAATCAAACTGATATAGAAAAATATTACTCCGAAATAGTCAACAGTCTTGTTCTAGCAGCAAGAGATACCCTTCCTATCGTCAAGCATAAAAGACATTTGAAACCATATTGGAATGAACATCTAACGGAGTTACATGATTCTATGATTCAACGTCGAAATGTATGGATCAGTGAACATAGACCGCGTGGCGAAGAATATGAGTCGTATTTATCTTATAAAATTTCAAAAAACTGTTTTAGGAATGAACTTCGTCGAGTCTATGACGAGTATGTAGCCGAGATGTCTAATGACATCGAAAAATCTATCGACGTAGATCAACGCTTAGCATGGTGTATTATCAACAGTCGTCGATCAAGGAATACATCTGATATCCTACTGAAATTGAACAATAAACTTGTAAATGATCCCGAAAGTGTTTGTGCTGAATTTGCAAATCTTTTTGAAGTAATCGCCAAATTGTCCGATCATACTGAAGATGAAGTCAACAATAAACTTTTGAACCTTATTCGTAATCGATGTGACAACGACCCAATTAGACCAGTGTTTTTTGAAGAACTATCGAAAATTGTGACTAACTTGCCAAATGGAAAAGCGAGTGGGCTTGATGGAATATCCTATGAGCATATTAAATACGGCGGAAAATTATTATTGACACATTTGTGCAACCTTTTTAATCTAATCTTTGATCAATGTATAACACCTGTTGATTGGAAAAAAAGTGTAGTAATTCCGTTGTTTAAAGGTGGGAAAAAGTTGAAGTCTGATATCGAATCATACCGTGGTATATCTCTCATACCTTGCATATCAAAAGTATTCGAAAAATTGCTTGATAATAGACTAAATGAACGACTGATAAATTTTCCGAATAATCAACAAATGGCATATCAAAAGTATTTAAGCAGTATTTACGCCTCGTTTAATTTACAAGAAACCGTACATCACTATAAGGAGAGGAATAGTTCTATTCAAGTGACATTGCTAGATAGCAAGAGGGCGTTTGATACGGTGGACCATATTGGACTTAAAATTAAGATCAATGACCTTGGAATTGATGGTAATTTGTGGAAATTGCTAGATCATATGTATAGAGATCTTAAAAGTTGTGTGCGATGTAATAACGTAACCTCTAGATTTTTCAGCCTTGAGAGAGGCGTTCGACAAGGTAGTGCTTTATCGGCGAAACTTTACCTTATTTATATAAACGATCTTATTGATATACTTTCTACGTCAGGGAAAGGAGCTGTTATGCTAGATTTAAATGTTGGATGTCCTGTACAAGCTGATGACATCGCTCTTATATCGCCAACATTTTCCGGAATGCAATGCATGATTGACATTTGTTACAATTACAGTGTTAAATGGAAGTTCGAGTTTTCGCCCAGTAAAAGTCAAGTTCTTATATTTTCTAAAAGAACCGAAACGTATAGAGATTTAAAACTCAATACAGATATAATTCCAGTTTGTAATAGTGTGAAACATGTTGGTATTATACTTGATGCTAGATTTAATTCAACTGAGAGAACTTTAGCAGCCTGTCGCACAATACGTTCTGTTTGTATGTCTATAATCAGAATGGGTGTTCATCCATCTCTACTTAATCCAATCACATGTAGCAAAATTATTGTTCAACTATGTTATAGCAAAGGCCTGTATGGATGTGAACTGTGGAACAACTTGACTAAACACGAGCTATTATTACTTGAACGAACGCATCGGTATGTTTGCAAATACGTACAAGGGTTGCCTAGGTTGACTAGAACTGACAAGTGCACTTCTTTGCTAGGGTGGATTCCTATAGAAAGTATCATTAACATTAATAAGTTGTTATTCTTTGGGAGGCTGTGTAATATGCCATCTAAATATTTGCCGAAAAACGTCCTTATGTCAAGACTGTTGGTGTATTACCACAAATGTACTGAAAATAACTTTGGCTTTGTGAATGATGTCATCCAGATTATGCAGAAATACGACTTAGTAGGCCATATTGAAAAACTAATATCGACAAGTTACTTTCCTAAGCAGAAACAATGGAAATCGATAGTTAAAAAGCGTGTATATGAGTATGAAGAGAACATTCTTAAACAACGCCTAGATAGTGACAATGACTTTGAATATTTTAAACATATTCATAACTCTATTGAACCACATCGTGCTTGGACCATCTTGCGCCAGTATCCAGCTTTGAACTTTCAAGCAAAATTTATCATATCTCTGTGCGCCCTGGTTAGACCAAGCGAACCTAATGCTGAATTACTATTATGTCATAAGTGTGGTTTTTTCTATGGCAACGCAATTGTGCACATTTTGATACAATGTTGTAGTGTAGCGCCTACAAGAGACTTGTTTTGGATAGATCTGATTAACATTGGACCAATTGAGTTTAGCGCAACGCTCCACGCTATGGAAGACATATACTTGACACTAACTCTACTATCATGTAATAGTGACAAATGTTTCGTTCTTGAAAAATCAGATGCAGACAGTTTCACCCACTCATGTGTAAAGTTTATTTATATGTTATGTAAGGAATATGACAGTTAACTTGATATTTATTATAACTGAAAAATCTTAAAAGACATTTTTCTATTCATCTGAACTTATCTATTCTATTTATTCAATGATCAATTTAATTATTCATTAATATAAATATTTATTTAATCTTTTATTTTATTTAAATCGTTATTTAAATTCTTATTATTAACACTCTGTATTATACCACATTTGTATTTATGTTCATGTATATCTATACTCTCCTGAAGGAGGATAATAAACATATATAGCAGACAAAAATATATATTCCAGTGTGCTCACCCGTAACGGACTTACCAAGCGAAGTAAACAAATCGACTAACGGTAATATTTCACCACTGTCAACTCCGAAGTCTTACACGAATACACACTCGGACTCACATAAAGATAACGGTTTGCGTGAACTTGATAAACAATCGAACACGTCTTATAAAATACCTGTACGATTGGATGGAGTAACCGAGAATATAGATACCGCCCCCGCAGAATCGGATGAAAACTTTTTTACTGGTGTTAAAAGAAAGAGAACGGCGAGATATTATCTATCGGGCATTAATCCTAAATCCACGAGATCAGGGATTCTAGCTTATCTCGAGAAAGAAAACGTACATGTGACTTACTTAAGATTGTTTAACCCAAAACATAGTGCACAGCGAGTATCTGCCAAACTCAATGTTGTTGAAAATTGCGCAGATTGTGTTGAATCGTATAACTTTTGGCCGGATGGCGTACAGTGTAGAATGTGGTTAAGTAATTATGAGTGGAACCATCGTTTTTCAAATGAAACTGAAAACGAACAGCACCATGAATAAACTCTTTTTCAAAATGTGTAAAACAAAACTTAACTATTGTATTTTGCGTATATTTATTTTGTTTTTGATTATGTCTAGTCTCAAATTATTAGCTTGGAATGTTAGAGGCATAATGTCCTCCCCTGTCTGTTTAAGTAGTCTTTTAAAAAATACAGATTGTGATAATTGTGTTGTTTCTGAACACAAACTTAAAAAGAGTTCCCTACATTACCTTTCCACTATTGAACAGGGCTACACTTGTATAGGTAAAGCTGAAGAATTACCAAATAAATATCACGCCTATCATGGGAAAGGCGGTGTTGCTATATTGTATAAAAATACACTAGAGTTCTCTGTTAGTGAGATACATGATATCAACTCTGAAAGAGTTGTAGGTTTACAGATAAAAACCAAATCAAATGGGTCAATTTTTATTTTTGGAGCATACTTACCTTCTGACGATAGCTTAGATAATTATAGAAATGAATTGAACATGTTAGATAATTTAGTTTCTTATTATTGTAATTATGGCAGTGTTATATTGTAGCAGGTGACCTTAATGCTAGTTGTCGTACTAAAGACAGATTGCATTCAAACCATTGTAAATCTGATGAATTGCAAAAATTTGTTAAAAGACACGATTTGTTATTTTCAGGTGGTCAAATTAAACATACAGGGCCTGATTATACGTTCATTACTAAAAAAACTATGATTGATTACTTTCTTGTAAATAAGAGTGTCCTAAGGCAACTGAGGTCTTGTGAAATTCTTGACGAAGGTTCGATTAGCAGTACTTCTGATCATTTACCGATAGTAGTAGAACTTTCGATAGATAATAATCCACACCGAATAATGAATTCGTATAGCAAATTTCCGGCTTGGCATAAAATTAATGACGATCATATAAGAAAATATCAAGAACATATGGACGTACCAATAGAATTGTTAACCGACCGAATTAATTCAGACAATTTAGATGTAGATACTGTTAACACGGAAATCGAAAGTATTTTACATGAAGCGGCAGATTCCGTTATTCCTAAGTGCGTATTTAACCCATATACAAAACCATACTGGACACCCGATGTTAAGAAAGCTCATCAAATGGAACGGTCAATGCGCAAACGATGGCTGGCAAATGGACGACCCAGAGGAATGAGTCATGAATCGTATAAACATTACAAAAAAGCCAAATACGAATTCCGGAATGTGCAAAACGCAGCTTACGAACAATATATTCAAAAATGTTACGATGACATAAACGAAGCAGCTGAGTGCGATATCCGGTTATTCTAGAAACTAGAAAAAAAGATGTAAACCATCAACATCAAGAATTTATCCGGAAATTATACATAATGGTGATACATGCAATGATCCAGAAAGCATTGCGAATGCCTTTATGGACTATTTTTCAAACATTTGTACAACAAACAATACTGATACTTTTGATGCGTCAAAGAAACAATTTATTGACAATGCGTATTCAGAGATTTTAAACACCTGCTGTAACTCCAACGAGAACCTACCTGGTGGAGTCATCAAAGAAAGTGAAGTGCGCGATATTGTCAAATCATTGATGCGTAAAAAAGCCAGCGGCCACGATAAAATTCAAAACGAACATTTAATATACGGCGGAGAAGTTCTTATCCGTTGCCTTACTTCATTTTTTAATCTCATAGTGAAGAAAGGTCGTGTTCCTTATGACTGGAAGTTTGGTTTACTGGTACCACTTTTTAAAGGAAACAATAAACCTAAAACATCTCCTGACAGCTACCGTCCGATTACACTTTTGCCGTGTGTTTCAAAGGTCTTTGAGCATGTTATAAAAAACCGTTTGCTAATCATATTGGAAAACATAAACTTCCCTAACTGTCAACAACAAGGATTTCAGAAGAACCTCGGTTGCCTAACAGCTTCCTTTAATCTACATGAGACCATTTTTCATAATCTTGAATTTTGTAGTAAAATTTTTGTAGCTTTTCTTGATAGTAGGAAAGCATTTGACACAGTCTGGAGACTTGGTCTTATGTACAAATTGTTTCAACTAGGTGTTAACAATAAATTATGGGTAATTATAGTAAATGACTTTCATACAAATACAAAGAGTGCTATAGTTGTTAACCAGCACCAGTCAAATTTTTTCCCAGTGTTAGAAGGTGTAAGACAAGGCAGTGTGCTGTCTGGTTTACTGTATTTAATTTTTATTAATGATTTAATATGTGAAATTGAGAAATGCAATCAAAACACAGGTATATACAGTATCAATTGTGGTGCACCTGCTCTTGCCGATGACATATCATGTATTGCCACGACCCCACTGTCTCTCCAACGCATGCTTGATGTGTGTTTCGAGTACTTTAGAAACTGGCGGTTCTGTTTTAACGCAAGCAAATCAAGTATTATACAATTCTCCATAAATACGAGAGAAAACAATGTTAACTTCCACTGGTGTATTGGAAATAAGAATATTCCATTATCTAACAACTATACACATTTAGGTATTGAACTTAATTCTCGATTCAAAACAAAGAACAGAACTATAAATGCTTGTAGAAAAGGTAAAAACGCATTCTTCGCATTGAAAGGAGTAATGTCAAGAGCAACTAATCCGTCAGTATTAATTAAATTGTACAAAACTGTTGTCTTACCAAGCGTTCTTTATGGCTGTGAAACATGGTGTAACCTCAAATCCTTTGATATAACGACGCTTAATTGTTTTCAGCACTTCATTGTCAAACACATTTTAGCTTTAAAAACTTCTACCAGATCTGATATGTGCGAGAGCATTATTGGAATTCATCCGATTATGAGTTTTATTCACAAAAGAAAACTGTTCTTTTTTCAAAAACTGTGTACGTTAGATAACAATTATCTTTCAAAAAGAATATTTTTGATTCGTCTATTTTCATTCCTCATAGACCCTCACCGCCGTCACTATGGATACATCCCGGATATCATTGACATTCTAAGAACATATGGACTTATTCAGTATCTTACTGAATATATTGATACTGGTAGTTTCCCATCAAAAAGTCAGTGGAAATCGATTGTTCACAAAACAGTTAACGAACAACAGTCAGTCAACTGGTTAAACCGTATTGCGTTAGATGACAATTTTATGCGTTTTAGAAATATTCATAAAACAGTTTCTATGACAAACTTCTGGAAAAAGCACAATCGTTTGCAGAAATACGAAATTCATATTTTATTACAAAACTGTTAGCTGATATACCAAATTCATCAGGAGATAAGTGCGTCGAATGCGAAAATGACTTTAGTGATGTATATGTACATGCATGCTGTTCCTGCATTTGCACTTTAGAGCTGCGCGAATTGTGGTGGGGTATTATCATCGAGAATTTTCCGCTACAACTTTATTCTGAGCTAAAGTGAATATGACGATGAGGAGATATATCAAATTTTGCTCGGAAGAATTCCATTAAATTTAAGTGTTGAACATTCTGAGTTTGAGAGACTATGTCACGCCCATGTGGTTCAGTGCTTAGCATTATATGGCCGTTGTGTCAGGCTATGCAATACATGATACGTCATCAATCAAGATTATAGAAGGCCTTAATTCTGAGAGACCAAAGTGTATATATTTGTCTGTATATGAGAAAAACTGTTGTGTACCTATTTCGTTTATTTTTTTGTTGTTGTCTGATATTTAGTTAATTGTATGTATTCATTGTATCTCAATTATGAGGAAATAAAGACATGAATGAATGAATGAATGAATTACATTGTATTTATCAATTTAACATATGCCGACTTGATGCAACGAAAGATATTATTTGAATAAATTAATTAACTTTTATCATGATATCAATATTTGAAATAGTTCCGAATATTTTGAATTTTTTCTTATATTTTTATCTTGAATTTTTTTTTTTAAAGAATTACTTTATAATTTCTAAAAAATTTCCAAAATTGAAGTGTTTAAACATATATAAGTATCTCTTATTTAATAAAAAATGTTTCTGGTATACACACTGAAAAACATTTTTTTATGAACTGTATTATTATTCGGACTTGAGAGAGGAACATTTTAATTCGTTCATTCTATCGAACGATGTTTTTATTACTTTCAGTGTAGAAGATACATTTATTTATATTATGAGCTGTGGTGAAATTAGATTTTTATAAGCAAAACATAGCATTTGATGGTTAACAGGAGAAAGATACATTTATAATTTCTTAAGCATTTTTATTTAATTATTTATGTATCAGCATATTACTTGAGAATTGTATCTTATCTTAAAATTGATCTTAAAAGTAATTGATTTGTTCTTTTAAATAATTTTGAAAATGATTAATTTTGTATGCATTTAAAGGGCATAATGTAAAAGTGTCGCATATGTCTTTTACGGTAGGAATCTTAGATTGTGATACTGTAATAAACTATGTAATACTTACTTCGTATACATACTTATTACATAGTATATTCTTAAGTGTTGTTAAAACTTTTAAGTACCTTATATGAACTTTCATCATCACGTGAATAAAGATGAAGATTGAAGGCCCCTTAAAAAAACCTACTTTGAACTAAATTCAAAGAAAATGGGCCCTATAAATTTTCTTTTAAAATGGTTTGTTTTCATTGAATAGAAAGAAAAAAAATTGTTATTGTATATATAAAAAAGAAGATGCGGTATGATTGCCAATGGGACAACTCTCAAAAGAGACGAAATGACACATAAATTAACAACTATAAGTCACTGTACGGCTTCAAAAAGTAGCAACACCCATACCGCACAGTCAGCTATAAACGGCTCAGAAATGACAAATGTAAAACAATTCAAACAAGAAAACTATTTATATACAAAAAATTAACGAAAAACAAATATGTACCACATCAACAAACTACAACCACTAAATTACAGGCTCCTGACTTGGGACAGGCACATACATACAGAATGTGGCTGGGTTAAACATGTTAGCGGGATCTCAACTCTCCCCTAACCTTGGCCAGTGGTGTAATGGTATACCATAAGAACAAACTATAAAAATCAGTCGAAAAAGGCTTAACTCATCAGATGAATACAAATACATATAACGAAAACAAAAAACAAACAGACTGGACGTGGCCGGGTACTTGTATATCCCAACAACAAAAAGACACTAATCACTGATCTTAGAGTACTCACTGACAGCAAATTCAAAGCCACTGACAACTAATAACAAAATCATGCATCTAAAACTAAATTATCAATCAATACACATCTAACATCCAAATTGAATGTATTTAGTGTAAAGACATCATAAACAGTCAGAGAAACATGACCTTGTGCAATGCCAATATACAGGTATCGATATGTTTGTTGCTTCTCTCACTTTTCGAGTACAATTTAGAAATCTGCTAGCGCAGATCTGGATATCCAAGTTAAAGTAGGGATCAAGATATCATAAATTGATTTAAAAAACACCCAAAAAACACACAGTTGACGATTTTAATATTTACAGAACAGTCTTTAACTTGTAAAAAGTTTATTCGTAGTGTTATTTCATACCCAGCTTTGGTATAAAGAAAATGCTATTATTTGCTTATTTTTTTCTTCTGCATTTTATATCATTTTGTGTTTACTGTGTGTGCAAATCTTATCTTCATGCATTTTTTATGGTTTTGATGGAAACCAAGCTTTGGTATTTAGAAAATGATATGATTTGATAATTATTAT
Organism: Mytilus edulis; assembly: GCF_963676685.1. NCBI lineage: Eukaryota > Metazoa > Mollusca > Bivalvia > Mytilida > Mytilidae > Mytilus > Mytilus edulis. The sequence goes on from NC_092345.1 coordinate 51,415,589, forward strand.
TTTTTCTTCATTTAAACTATGTGGCCTTTGCAAATCTTATCTTCGTGCACTGTTTATGGTGTTGATGGACACCATGTCATTGTTGTGTAGTGTGTTCTGTTGTTTGTCTTTAAATTTATTCGTTTTTCGTTCTTTTGCCATGGCATTGTCAATCAGTGTGTTCTCGACTTATGAGTTAGCATATCCTTTTGGTATCTTTTCGCATCTCGGTTGAATACTTTGTGCTTGCTGTAGTAACTGCAACACGGTTTTGTTTGTTATTGCTTTACTTAAACTTTTGTTTTCGCAGTTTACATCCATATCGAAGTTGCAGGTAAATAAAGGCAACAGTAGTATACCACTGTTCGAAATTCATAAATCGATTGAGAGAAAACAAATCCGGATAACAAACTTAACCTGAGGGAAACACATCAAATATGAGGGTAACTACGACACAACAGAAACACAATATTAAAATGGACCACACACAGAAACGATCTATAATATAATAATGGCCCTTTTCCTGACTTGGTATAGGACATTTTAAGAAAAAAAATGGTGTGTTGAACCTGGTTTTGTGGCATGCCAAACCTCCCGCTTTTATGGCAATATTGAATATAACATTAAAATGACAATATAACATGACGAGACTACAATACAAATAAATGGGAGAACATATAAAATTCAACCCAGCAAGATACTCATGTGCCTTTCAACAGTATAATACCCCTATATTCAGTTGTTTAAAGTCAGATCTTAGATGCAAAAGAGCCTTTGAAATTTTGATGAATCCATGTTAAAATCAGATCTGCTGTTATATAGATATATGTATAAAAAAGATGTGATATGGTAGAGTGCCAATGAGACAACTGTTCATCAAAGTCACAATTTGTAAAAGAATACCATAATAGATCAAAGTACGGTCTTCAACACGGAGCCTTGGCTCACACCGAACATTAAGCTAAAAAGGGCCTTCAAAACGGCTAGTGTAAAACCATTTAAACGGGAAAACCAACGGTCTAACCTGTATAAAAAAAAACCGAGAAACTTGATACCCTTATGAACCATATAAACAAATGACAACTTCTGAACATCAGATTCCTGTGTCTTTATTTCCAAAAATCCAGTGGTTGTTAAATTTGCTAAACACCAGCAAGCATTTTACAAATAATGTATAAAAATTGTTTATGATACAGACTGAGTATAAGTTTCTCTTTAAACCAACGTATTCGAGTGTTATGCTCCTTGGTTTTTGAATTTACAGTTGCATTAATTTTGATCCGAGATAACAGGGGAATCAAATACTTACAAATTTAAACGTACCTTCTAGAATGTCCATGTAAAACAAACTGATTTTCGTGTTCGTCTAGAGTTTTGTATTTATGATGAATTTAAATGATCTATTAACAAAACTTTGAATTTTTGAAATACTAAGGCTTTTCAACCTCGCAGTATTTGGCAAAACTTTTTATGAATTTTTAATCCTCAATGCTCTTCAAATTCGTACTTTATTTGGTCTTTTTATAATTTTTTGACTCGAGCGTCACTGATGAATCTTTTGTAGACGAAACGTGCGTCTGGCGTAAATATAAAATGTCAGTCCTGGTATCTATGAGAAGTTTATTTTGAATAGAATTAATTCGTATCTCTCCTAACCTGAATGATTGCTGCTTATCCATTATTGAAGCCTAATTGTGTCCCATAAGATGCTTCTTTATATTATTTTAGTTGCTGATAAATTTGAGTTTGATTGAATTACACATCATGTTTATTTAGAAAGACTTTGAACCTTCCAATCAACAAATACTCATTTTTAAAGCCTTTTTGTTTGTAAAACTGATAGCATCGTTTTTTAATGCCATTAGAATCAATATCAATTATTTCTAAACTTAAGTAAGATAAAATTTCCAATTCCAAAATTATAGACAAATGTTTAGTTATAGTAAATGTAAACACTGCTACACTTTGCATTGATTAAATGATTTTAATCACTTAAGGAAGCATAATGTTTTAATGTGGTAGAAAAAGGTTAATGGATCGCTTTTCAATTAACTCTAGACTTTGTAATTCATCTGCAATTATCATGTTAAATTTTCCAATCGCCCTTTTTAATCCACTTTCGTCGGGACGCAAGGTGAAAAATTGAGACTTTTATTCTGCGAAGCAACTGTCCATTTAGAAAAATATAAGACATAATCATTACTGCTAGACTTTTAGTTCTCATTGTTAGTACTATTTGTTTTCGTTTTACTTATTTTTCCTGGTCATTTTATGTCTTCGAAACAGTATGTTCGTGCTCCTAGTTTGAATCATCTTTCAAAATCTTTCTAATAAAATGTTGGTATAATGGCAATGATATTAATCGTGATACTAGAAACCTTCAGCTGCAAGTTATGTGGTGAAAGAGGCACTATGTCACACATACTTTCAGGCTGTAAGGTTGCTATGACAAGGTAAGATATTGATGTCGACAAGATCCTGAAACACCTGACAGAGATCCTTGATATTGAGAGAAGGAAGAAGAGACGATCAACAACAGAGGCAAAGCAGATCAGATTCGTCAGAGAGGGATATACTGGTCATGCAACAAAGTCATAACAGCACTTCATCTTGGACAAAGGCTTTGAATAAAACACGAGGACTGCCATTGGCAAGAAGCTTGTGTTTCCTTAATGTATTCAAACACCCCAACGGTCATACATTGTAAGTTGGTCACAGCAGTTGTCAAAGAGGATAGCAGCGATAGAACTAACCGTTCATTGGGAATAGAGATATGAAGAGGCATACTAGCGAAAGAAGGAAAGTACTCAGAGCAGATGACAACATGTAGAGATAGAGCATGAAAGCATGGCTGTTCCTAGTAGAAGAAAGCTGCAGAGGTTTTCCTGCACAGTCAGTATGAAGGATGCTACAGGCAATGGGATAGTCGAAAAGGCAAGTAGTAAGCCAGCTAGGGGATGCATCAGAACGTTCATCTTGCTGGTTATGGCATCCCCGAAATTATCTGAGCCGGAAGCCGAGTGCTGATTATGGTTTGGCCACCTCTTCTGACCCGCCAACCAGAAGATGATTGTAATGATACAGGGTCGAAACATCTGAAGACATCAAAGCACCGACAGAAAGCGAAGAAGATTCAGAGATGAAGGATGATGAGCAGTCAAGAGAATATGCCAGCAGAAAGGCAGAATACCACCCGCCATCTTTAAGTAATAAAAAAATCTGTATCACTAGTAAATACACTCAACGTCTCCTCAGCAGTTACAAAGCAATATGTCGAAATGAATTTTATTTTGATCCAGTTGTTCACAGCTTCCACATTGAAGTACATTACCTTTTGATGTTAATGTCACTGATAAATTAAAATGTTTCAACTACAATTTCACGCCAATCTTTATTATAAATGACAGTTGATTGGATAAAAGTCATGGATAGCCACGCCTTTATTAAACTGAGGTCCTATGAATTGACTAGTATTCGAATTTGATATAAAAAATCTTGATATCTCTTATTGTTTCAGTATTGGAAGAATTGAGTAACGTAATTAATTTAAGATTTAAATTGGGAAGTATTGCACATCCCTTTTTCTTAGTTAAAAAAAAAACAGCTGGTTTTGTGATTTTGTAAGAATAGCAAATATCTAACAAATTCAAATTATCATACAGATGTTTTTCTCTAATTTTCTCCCTCAACATTGTCTGCTGAAAGTCACATATGATGGCTAAAATATATCATGAAACAATTACATTATTTCATTTTACTTATATATCGACGTAAGAAATTATTAAACGTGTTCTTTTAAAAAAAAATTATATGTTCTACATTGCATTTAAGAAATCCTATGCAAGAATATTGTATGATAAGAAAGCATTGCCTGCTGTTGGAAGTTCAGTTTCTCCACTTTTCGTGTTTGTCATGAGACGGTATTAGGGGTTTCGATTGTTAAACTCATAAAATAAGATAACGAACATATTCCATCCCAACCTTAGGAAGAGTGACTCATTTTCGTCTTGCGATGTTTATCGTTTCATGCGTTTGTTAGATTTATTTTCAATGCTGTTTATTAACGCAGAGTAAAATTCTAAATGTTCGGTATTAAAAAGTTAAATTATTATACTTCTTTAACAAACTTTTCAGAAGATAATGAGAAATAACGAAGAATCATGATATAAATTTTAAGAAAAGAACAAAACCAAGCACCTTTTTTATTTACTTTGAAGAATCCAACTGTTTAAAAGTCATATTGACCTCTTAAATTCGTTACAAATTAAACAAGTTCTTAGTTTATTAAAATGTCAAAAAAGAGCCCGTTCACAAACGCGCACTGGACATAATTATTATATTTCTATTCAGACTTTTTATGCATTCTATCAGCCGTAAGTGAACTATTTGATGATTACAGGTCAGTGTCTTCATTACACGTTTAACGCAAAATAGAAAATACAGTTTTGTGTATGTAAAACAACTTGGAAGCTTTCTGAAAGTATTTGATATGGCGTACGCCAATTCATGAGGTCGTCACTAAAGTCACTTATGTCCAATCAGCTTTTCTGTTGTACAAAGTTTGAAGTGATGTTTGAACAGTGTAAATGACATTGTCATAATATTATGACATTGTCTTTTAACACGAAAGACTATTTACTATACTAGGGTGACTGTGTTATTCTGATTGAAAACTAAATTGGTTTTGAAAAAGTTCTTTGTAACCGCTGAGGAGACGTTGAGTGTAAGATAGAAATTTTTTGTTTACCACAAATTATTTAATAGTTACCAAAGGTACCAGGATTATAATTTAGTACGCCAGACACGCGTTTCATCTACATAAGACTCATCAGTGAAGTTCATATAAAAATATTTATAAAACCAAACACGTACAAAGTTGAAGAGCATTGAGGATCCAAAATTCCTAAAAGTTGTGCCAAATACGGCTAAAAGCTTCAGTAAATTCTTTCGAAGTTGCAAATATTTGGTTTAAAAACATGTGAATTACGAAAACGGGATATTGCATCTTTATTTTTGTAATATTATTCATTGAGGCCAAAGTTTAGCTAGATACATGTAAACTTGTCAATCAGTTGGCTTATTATGAAACGTTATCAACTTAACGCTGTGATATGATCTGATTTTATAGTTTTATCGGTACATACATTAATTTTGTTATCCCTAAATCGAATCATAGCTAAACATATATTGCGATACAATTATGAACATTTACGGTTCAATATCCAGTCGATGCCAATAATTTGGCATTGGATTAAGTCATCTTTTTCTCAGACTGTTCATGAGGTGTGTACACTAAATTCTTTTGACACGTACTAAATGAAATTGTAGTCAGCTGGGGAGCAGGATTTATTCATTAGCTATAATTAATTAAGCTTGAAGTAACCTTCTATAGCTTTTTGTACTCTAAGATCGACACCTTCTGTTTTAAAATGTTTGTTATTTTTGTTTGTCGATCCAGTGACTACTGTCGCAGCGCGGCGGCGTTAACTAACTTCTCAAAAACTGAATATTTCAGATGGTACATGTACCTGGATCCTTCACTTTGTAAATAGATTTTAAGAAGTTTACGTCTGTCACATGTCCATTTTCCTTGACCTTATTTTCATGGTTAAGTGACTTCTTGAAAAAAGGTTTTGATTTTAGTATAATTGTTTATTTCTCTCTTATTATGAGTAGCATATATTTACATACCTTACATGATTACCATGCCTGTCAGACAGTTTGCACTTGACCTCGACCTCATTTCGTTGATCAGTGAGTAAGGTTAAGTTTTTGTGGTCAAATCCATATCTCAGATACCTTAAGCGATAGGTCTACTTTATTTTGTGTATGGAATTATTTTTTGGTGTACACGTCCAACATGCAGGTGTCATCTGACCTTGACTTCATTATCATAGATCAGCCTTTATAAGTTTAAAAAGTTCTTGTCTTTTTTTCTGTTTTTCTAATACTATATGCAATAGGTCTACTATATTTGGTCTGTGGAAAGATTGTAAGTTGTACATGTCCAACTGGCAGTTGTTATCTGACCTCGATATCATTTTCATGGTTCAATGATAATAGTTAAGTTTTGTGTTTTAGTCTGTTTTTTAATACAGTATTCAATAGGTCAACTATATTTGGTGTATACAAATATTTTACAATGTCATTTTCGTGGTTCATTGTTCAATATTAAATTTTCCTTGTTTAATTTGTTTCTTGGATACTATATGCAAAAGGTCAATTTTATTTCAAGCATGATTGTAATGATTGTAAGGTGAACATGTCTGTCTGGAACGGTTCATCTGACCTTGGCCTCATTTTCACGGCTCGTTGATCAATGTTCAGTTTTCCTGGTTGATATAACAAAGAAGATATGGTATGATTGCCAAATTTCCACAAGAGACCAAATGACTCAGAAATTAAGAACTATAGGTAACCATGCGGCCTGTCACAATGAACAAAGCCCATACTGCATAGTCAGCTATAAAAGGCTCAGAAATGACAAATGTAAAACAATTCAAACACGAAAACTAACGTCCTAATTTATGTAGAAAAAAATGAACGAAAAACAAATATGTACCACATCAACAAACGACAACCACTGAATTACAGGCTCCTGACTTGAGCCATGCACAGAATTTGGCGGGGTTAAACATGTAAGCGGGATCCAAACACTCCTCTTAACCTGGGACAGTGATATAACAGTAAAACATGAGAACGAACTATAAAAATCAGTTGAAAAAGGGTTAACTCATCAGATGGTTACAAATAGAAATGCATCTAATAAAATCACCGAGTGGACGTATTTGTTTCTTAGATGTACTATAAATCAACTATAGCTAAAGCATAATTGGTGAAAGGAATAAACCTGTATTACCGGTTTGGTTTGTCTGACCTTTGATGAAGGCGAAACATTTCAACGTGTGCACTCTTGTTTTTTCGTGTATTGTGTCGATTTGAGTTCAACCTTTATCGACTGATTTTGTCGCTGTGTTCTCCTTGTTAGGGGGGATTGTGCACTATCAAACATGCTTAAAACAATCACATTCTGTACTGTACCCCAAGTGAAAAACGGATATTTCGGTACTTTTTGTTGGTTGCTGTTTGCCCTATTTCAATTGTTCTATTGAGAGTTCTACCCTTTTCATAATGTAAAATATATGATTTTTAATAGACGAAGAATACATTGAAAAGCTTAAAAACACATGCATACATAATCAAGGGGTTAAAGACATATTTTGAACATGTCATGGACCTTTGGATTTGTCTTCGAACAAAATGCTGCATCTTCATGGCCCAAACATTTCCCACTTTTCAAGACTTTTATATGTAAACTAGGTTAGTTCTGGGATATCTCATGACAAGTTGTAAGGTCGAAGATCATAGATTAAGTTCAACATTAAAAATTTAAACGCGTATAAGTCTTTTCAAATAGGGTGAACAACACACAATTTCCTATCCCAGACATGATTTTAACCTGATGGTCTTTGTGAAGCCCTTTGATCCTCGATGTCAATGTTAAATATCGAATTGGAGTAGAATATTTGGGTTTACCAAGAGTCATAGCTAACTTGGTATACACGCACACCATGAACGGGTCACTACTTGATGTGTTTGTTTCACTTGAATTCGAAAAACTAACTCAAAGTTGAATTCAAACGGTAACCCAAACTTTAATTTGAACACTAATTAGATGGATGGCCACACGCATTCAAGGCACATACAACATGAAAATCTATCTAAAAATAGAACAGATTTTACCGAATTGGTGACGTGGTTTTACCTCATCTAGTAATGGGGTAACCACATCAAAGAATGACAGGACCACATAAAAAAATGACAAGACTACATCAAATAATGAAACAAACACATCAAGTAGTGTAAAGTCGTCAAATTTTGAAACATTACGTAATGTTAAAACCATATAAAGAATAGACAAATCATCATTACGAAATAAGAAAACCAACATGTAACGAAAAAAACTACATGACGTTAAGTCACATACACATCAAGTTATGTTAAACCAACATTGACTAATGATACAACAATATTAGAAATGGTGAAACCACATCGACAAAACTATATCAAGTAAGATCACAAAAATATTGAACTTAGAGGAAAATCAATTCCGAAAGTCCATTATCACATGGCAAATCAAATAACAAAACGCATCAAAAACGAATGGACAAGAACTGTCAGATTCCTGACTTGGTACAGGCATTTTTAAATGTAGAAAATGGTTGATTCAACCTGGCTTTATAGCGCTAACCCTCTAACTTTGATGACAGTCTCGTCAATTTCCGTTATATTTACATTGATGCGTAACCTAAACAGACACAATAAAGAAAATAGTAAAAATATGGGTACATCAGTCATCATCGTATAACAATTTTAAAAGGGACAATTTAACAGAACACAAAAACATCTATCTTTTTTTTATATGCACATAAATTTGTCGTTCAATGTGCATGTAAATAGTTATCAAAGGTACCAGGATTATAATTAATTACGCCAGACGCGCGTTTCGTCTACATAAGACTCATCAGTGACGCTCAGATCAAATAGTTGTAAAGCCAAACAAATACAAAGTTGAAGAGCATTGAGGACCCAAAATTCCAAAAAGTTGTGCCAAATACGGCTAAGGTAATCTATTCTTAGGATTAGAAAATCCTTAGTTTTTCAAAAAATTCAAGGTTTTGTAACAGAAAATTTATAAAAATGATCACATAATTGAAATTCATGTCAACACCGAAGTGCTGACTACTGGGCTGGTGATACCCTCGGGGACGAAACGTCCACCAGCACACAAACAATTTTAAAATTTAGGCAATGTTAGTATGTAAGGTTAAGTTAATACGAAACCATATCGTGAAGTATCGAAATATCATTAAGTAATAACTATTCCATATTGAGTTATATTAAAACATCATTACGTTATGTCAAAACCATATTTAGTAAAGACAAAATGTCATTAAGTAATAATAAAACAACATAAAGTAATATCAGAGTTCCACATAAGACAGCTGTGGCGTTTCATATGTATGACGTGCTTCTTTCTCGATTGTACTGTTTTTTATTTTGGCATTTCGGGGCCTTGTATAGCTGACTATGAGGTATGCGTTTTACTTATTGTTGAAACCCTTGCGATGCCTTTAGTTTGTTAATTTCTGTGTCATTATGTCTCTTGTGCAGAGGTTCTCATTGAAAATCATACCACATCAGATTTTTATATTAACCACCGTACAGTCAGTTGATTGCGGACGTTGTTCATTTTCAAAAATAACAAAAGATGGTTTCCAAAGTATATGTTCTTCGAGAGTAATTTCGTCGATTTGATTTTCTGTGCTATCCCAAGATATAGTATCATCTACCCAGCTTATACCAAAGTATCCAGATAAACTTAGTTTTCCTTTAACTTCATTAAATTCCTGGATATATATTAAATGAAAAAAATAAACATATTTATTTTCGATTTGTGGTCAAGGACTGGCCGCAAATTTACGTTTTACCACCGGTAATATTTTTGAAGAACGCGTCAAAATTCGCATATGATACCGAGTAACTTTCTCGGAAAGACGATACCAACCGTATCGGTATAACTAAATATCCACAATTTGTCATCTTCCTGTGTCCAAGTTAGGCTTGGAGTTAATCTGTCAATTATAGACAATTCATTTTGACGGGCTTCTTTCGGTTTGTAAATAAACCCGTGCTCGAAATCAAATAAAATGTGTTTGCACATGCGTATATTAACTACTGCAGAAATTGACTTTGATCAAATTGACATGCATTTAATATATTGCAATACCTTAAAACACTTTCAAACTCTTTAATGATGCACATGTTATTATATTATGACTTCAATGTGTTTCAATTCTCAATTGACATATTGGACATAGATACGACAACGTTCATGCTGTTCAAAACCCCTCCATCTGAAAAAACACATTGTCAGCCGTCTGATTGTTTACTAGCTTAAAAGGTGGATTTATGGCAGAGCCTTCACAAACGCTCTACACTCATATACATCGGACATATAGAAAACCTTAATTGTCCTAATCAGAAACGAAATAATTGATGCAAGCTATACACATTGCAGTTTTAACATGGGTAGGTATTATATTCGTGGTATTTTATCCCTCACTATCGCTTGGGCAAAAATAATAACGAATATAATGCCTTTTTTAAAATTTGCTTCCAATATTATGTTGTAGTATATGATAATTCTTATTAAGATGGCTTTATTTTCGCAAAGTTTACAAGAATATACAGCTGCTACGTGTTCTTCCACAAAAAGCAGCGAGTAAAGGGCTCATGTCTTCAATAAATATAATTTAGCCAAGTTGAACTATTTGTTTTTTATATCTTTGGATTGTTTTATATAAATGTTATTCAAGAAATTACCTAAAATTTGATTTTATAACGTGATATGCAATTTGTAAGAAACAATAAATGTTTCTATCAATATTTAGATCCCAATTGTTTAAAAACAGGTCTAATCTGTTATATTTTGAATAGGTACATGTAGCATATAAAAAACTATTACATTTTTCGTATTATTTTTTTGTATCAGTACATTTAGCATTTTTCAACTCTGTAATACTAGTATATAAACTCATCAAAGATACCGGGATTAAAATTTAATATTCACGCCAAACTTTTTTTCGTCCACAAAAGAATCGTCAGTGACGCTCGAATAAAAAAATGTTATAAAAGGCTAAATAAAGTACGAAGTTGAAGTGCATTGAGGACCAAATTTCCTAAAAGTTTTGCCAGATACAGCTTAGGTAATCTACCCTAAGGTAGAAAAGCCTTAGTTTTTCAAATATATATATATGTCACAATCATATTGTCAATTTACCAAATCGTGAATAAAATTACCATATTTCATACTCCAAAAACAAACAACCGTTGATATACTAAATCATGGCCATGATTTTTCTCGAACACTATCTTTTTCACAAAACAAATATATCAATGATATTTTATGTCAACACTAAAAAAATCCGGACTGATACATGTACAGTGCTGACAAAATTCTCTTTGTGGTTGTGGAAATCGATGAAATCTAGTACATGTTAAGTCAGTGCCGCTCCAACCAAAACAGATGGAAGGCACATTCACTTTAAAATTGAAGAGTATTGAAAAATTAAAAACATGTATGCCAAATACGAGTTATGCTGTAATGCTATATATTTTGTGAACATATTTTCCTTCAGGAAATGAACCTATCAGTTATATTGTAAGTCAACATATGAATGTTGACTACATGGATGGTTAAACTCTATGGGGCTAAACGTTCACCAGAAATGACATCCACCTAGTGTTTGCGAAAACTCACCAAAGACACCAAGCTTTATTCCGGAAGTTGGGTCCCCCTTTTATATGATTAATCAGAATGAATGGTGACATATGCATAGATGGAACCTTATTCCCCCTTTATCCTGTGTTGAACGCTTCTTTTAAGAATATCTGGATCAGCCCCTATTTCAGGAATAGTACGTCAATTATGTTCAATCACTTGCACAAGACGATAAGCGTTATTTGTTGGGTTTCTTTTATCTTGTGGTTCATGTAATTATCAGTTGAAGTGTGGCACATATAATTATCCTTGTACTATGCAAAATCCTGCCATGCTAATTGTGTTTTTGCATAAAGAACTTTACAAAATAAAAAAAAAACATCACAAGGATATATCGACCCTACTTTTTGAAAATCAGGCCATGATACAGCAGTAAACAAACTTTGTAAGGTTCTAGTAAAATATGGTACACTCCATTATCGATGACATGTGTCAATTTACGTGAACACTTTGATTTGTATTTGAATCTTTCGGCCAATTAAATTTGACGTTACAAGTTGTTTGTTTGTGACACGCCAGAATGTTACTAATGAATTACCACACGTTAACCTTGACTACAGTTTAGTGTAGACAGAAGTTCTTCAAAATAAGTCTTTATTTCTGTACCTCTAAAGATCTAATGACGCCCAACCTTTTCTATGGTATTTCAAATTTTTATCACATGTTCTTTTGAATTACAAACGTCTGATATTTTCTCCATTCATCCTCTAATTTTGAAATTTAGTGACCTCCTTCATTTATTTCTTCTTGGTTAATAACCGGACACTGACCCGATATCACATGTCTTTCATTTCTCCATTATCTGTACAGCGTCACCCTTAAAAAAGATTTTCCTGTTTATTACTTGAAGACAAGAATAAGAACCTTTTCTTAGTATGCTACGATAACCATACCAACATAAGATTTATTTTACTTATCTTATATAAAGGTTTAATTTCCTACGTGTCTGGCCAGCTATTATTGTCCTATTTCCCAGTTAAAAACTATAATTTGTACTAAAAGTTTATGAAATACTACATACAAACTGCTTTGTCTATTATCTGAAGAAAACACATTTATTTTCATATAAAAAAAGAAGATGTGGTATGATTACCAATGAGACAACTCGATCAAAATGACACAGAAATTAACAACTATAGGTCACCGTACGGTCTCAACAATGAACATACCGCATAGTCAGCTATAAATGGCCCCAAAATGACACAGTGAAACAATTCAAATGAGAAAACTAACAGCCTAATTTATGTACAAAAAATGAACGAAAACAAATATGTTACACATAAACAAACGACAACCACCGAATAACATGCTCCTGACTTGGGACAGACACATACATACATAATGATGCTGGATTAAACATGTTAGTGGGATCCCAACCCTCCAATAACCTTGGACAGTGGTATAACAGTACAACATAAGAACGAACTATAAAAATCAGTTGAAAAAGGCTTAACTCATCTGATGGATAAAAATACATGTTTATTTACATGTCTTCTTACATCTAACAACAAGCTTTTTGTGAAATGATATCTACACGGGTTTTTGTTTTAGATTTGAACTTATTGTCGATCATTTACACATTTTCTTTATATATAGTATTCAATGTAATTATTTCATTCTATAACATTTCTATAACTAAAATGGAAAATATCTAAACTGTTACACTTACTAATAAATCATAAATGAAGTATTTTTAATGTCACAATAGAAACCCTGTAACTGGACCTGTCAACGACGCCTGTTAGAAAGAAATAGATCAAATTAAGAAAAAATTACTATAAGCAATATGTTACCTAGCTATTTGAAGATTTTATCTGTTTGCATTGAAACTAAATGTTACCATAGTTGAAACATTATGACCATACAACTATATTTGTGAATGAATACAATTGAGAATGGAAATGGGGAATGTGTCAAAGAGACAACAACCCGACCATATAACAGACAACAGCCGAAGCCTATTTAAGAGAAAGAAAAAAATGTCTTAAACATTAGAAGAAAATGTAACCAATGTCGCCAATGTAACCAATCAATTTGCAGATTTGTTTAATTCGAAGTGAAACCTTGAAAAAAGTTACTTGTAATAAAATTCAAAACAGAACGTAACAAAACACTGAGGTAGGAATGCCAAAAAAATTATCCCATACATATACCAGGGTAACCATTGTCGACTATTTGCCACTAAACCTTAAATGTAACGCAGGATTCATATTTAATATATAGATTTATAACAGCGACGAGTATTTGCCTTGATACCTTAAACATCTATACACTATATACTTATTATTAAATATTTCTGCAGTTAACAAAGCTTGACCTTAATGATGAAATGGCTGTGTTAACACTACAAAAATTAACTCTGAAACACTGTGCCAACATTTTTAAAGGAATGGCATGACATAGATATATCAAATTAAAACGTATCTCATGCTTCAGAAAATGTTAATTGCAATGTACTAGCTTTTGCAGTGCACATATTTTCGCTTTACTGATTAAGGTTTATGACCCCTTCGTGGCCTGTCAATTACGAAATTTTCAAACTGAAATAGTATCAAAACAGCAAAGATAATGAATAATAGAGATGGACCATTTTGTACTTATATCAATGGGAAACTTCGTGCAAAGCATTATTATTTATAGTTTAAATGCATTTAGTAGAAAAAGAGAATTTGGTGAAAATAAAACCAAATTGTTGTAGAAAATCCACAGACTTAAATACAGAGATTTTTGTTATAAAATTTTGAATATAGAATACTCACTTTTTTCTAGGATCAACTAGCGTTTGTTGTTTACAAAAAGTAATAAACAAGCTGTAAATTCCAAAACACCTCATGCTGAGTCATTAAAGTCGAGCACACCCTCAAAGGTGTACTTGAATTGGTCCATTTTTTATATTTGTTTTAACCAATATCTAAATTTATAAACTTGTTTTAAGTAAATCATTGCTAGCACTGAATGCAATAATCCTCTTTCAACCAAACATCGAATTGCTAAATATGAGAGTACAAGGGGAAAGGCTACAGATTTTCTATAAAATTTCCATATGTTTAGCATTGAATCAACACAAGGGTACATAATCCTCAAGATGATAAAATGAACAAACACTAGATTCCAGATGCAGATGTTAGTTTGCAATCAGAGTAAATTCAGTTGTGTTAACGCGACTATCTTATCCCGGATGTATATATGACCCTAAAAGGTATATGTATGTTAAATGAACTGCACCACTTAACACAACAATAATATTTATATATTTTTTTTACTTTTAAGAATGATTATACGTACCTTAAATGTGTTAATGCTAAGTTACCAAATGTTAACGTTAAGTTGAAAGTTCTAAGTAAACAATATTGTTCAAAAGCATTTAAACATAAACATAAAATGCTACAGAATTTAAACAATCTTATGTCCATCATATTAAAATCACATCTTATGAGTAAACACGTTTTAAATGGACGTATTGAAAATATATAAAGCGTTAACTTTATTCTCACTAAGGTATAATACACTATCTGTTGTGACAGGCGTATTACACATGAGTGCAGCCATTGTCATGTAAAAGTAAAAAACACGTTTCAAATTTCACGATTAAAATTAATGGAACAACTTTTACAATATCAATGCCATCTACATCCTGATATTTCAGGTTTATGTAAACCATTTGACTAAAATGGCTGTGTGTACACCTCAAATTTTACTTTCAACCCAGATACAACTACCTCTAGCGCAGAAAAGTCCTACCGTCGGAGCTCAGAACTGACATACTTTGCTCAAATTAGCCCTCAATGTATATATAGTGCGAATCCAGATAGGTCATGTAACATTCATATGCGAGAATTAGTATTGTAAAATAAAGGACAATGTGAACAACTGTGTTTGTAAACGTTTTAGAAATACAAAATAATTGATTTGAATGTACTATTTGACACAATTTCATTACAAGAGGGACGAAAGATACCAAAGGGACAGTCAAAACTCATAAATCTAAAACAAACTGACAACGCCATGGCTAAAAATGAAAAAGACAAACAGAAAAACAATAGTACACATGACACAACATAGAAAACTAAAGAATAAACAACACGAACCCCGCCAAAAACTAGGGGTGATCTCAGGTGCTCCGGAAGGGTAAGCAGATCCTGCTCCACATGTGGCACCCGTCGTGTTGCTTATGTGATTACAAATCCGGTAAATAGTCTAATTCGGTAGGTCACATTCATGAAAGGGAAGGGGATTGTAGTCACGACGTAAGGAATGTTGCTACTAAGAAATGGAAAGTTCACAATTGGAAAGCTGAAATCATCTCTTTTGTCGTAAAGTTTTGTTTTCAACCGACCCTCATTGTCAATTTCTAGATGTAAGTCAAGATATGAAGCCGACTTAACTGTATCTGTAGTATCCTTTATCTCCAATTCGATGGGATGGATGCGTTCCACATAGTCACCAAATTTTGAATTGTTTAGTGAAAGAACGTCATCTATATAGCGCAAAGTAGAGTTAAAGGATATTGCTAACTTCTTATCTTTCTTCCTAAGAAGTTCCTGCATGAAGTCAGCCTCATGATAATAAAGAAACAAGTCGGCAAGTAGAGGGGCACAGTTTGTTCCCATTGGTATGCCGACAGTCTGTTAAAAAACACGTCCTCCGAACGTTACAAATATGTGACTTTGCAATGTACAGGTTTATGATTAAAGTCCTAAACAATATTATTAAAGCAACATAATCTAGAATAAAGTTAGTGAAGGGCGATTCATTTGGACCTTAATTATTAATGATTTACCGATTAAAAATCTAAACCTATCGTAAATGCTATATCAGGCTGCTCGTTTTCTCGATTGCATTGGGTTTTTTTTTTGGCATTTCGGGGCCTTGTATTGCTGACTATGAGGTATGCGTTTCACTTATTGTTGAAAACCGTACGGTGACTTAAATTTGTTAATTTCTGTGTCATTATGTCTCTGGTGCAGAGTTTCTCATTGACAATCATACCACATGAGATTTTTATATTAACCACCGTACAGTCAGTTGATTGAAGATATTGTGCACTTTTAAGGCGAAAGCTGAGAGAAGCCAATATATGATATCTATAATATTTATTTATGTACGCAATATTTACACAAAAATAAATCATACACATTGATTGACAAATTCGCATTTCAATTCGCACTGAACTTACTGAATGATAAAAACACGTGTGTCGCAAACACTCGCTAAAACGCTTGACAATACAAACATAAGCCAATTTTAGATAACAACTGATATATATGCAGGTAAGTGGGAATATCTTCCTTCTGAATATATCCACGAACCTAGTTCATTGAAATTATCATAATTTTCTTCTATAAAATCATCAGTTTGTGAAATTGGTAATATTGTACCGTTCGTTGCGCGTTTTTGTTAGAGTACTGTACCATTCGTTGCTAAAAACATATCGAGAAGAACATAGATTACCATTTTTGAAACACCCATCTTATTTTTTGTGTACCGACTTAACTATTTGTCATTTCTAACAATTTTCCTGGATAATTAAAGCACCTACATTTTGTGAAATCAAGCGGAGCGCGCTCATGGGGAGAACATGATTGCAACCCAGTTTCTGAGATATTTTGAAAATATAACTCTTCCAATCAAGAATTGTTATGTTAAGATAGAGGTCACACGAAGGTTATGATGATAAGCAACACATCGTCCTGAGTTTGATATTTCTCTTTACAAGTTGTAGTTCTTGATAAAACAAAAAATAACATACCACAAATACCAACACAAAGTAAAATAAAACTTTGAAAAGTTTTCAAGTAATATTATTATGGTATACCCAGGTGGGCTTCAGCTGGCCCCTATAAAATGTGTACTAGTTCAGTTAGAATAAACGTCGTACCAAATTCCGAATAATACAACTTAAATAAAATTTAAAAAAAAAACATAAAAGAATAATAAATGTCTCAGAATCAGCACTGACCTTAATTCCATAATGTAACGAGTGAAGTCTGATGATACAATTAAAATGGAGCTCAGAAACTGACTGTAATGCGAAAAATATTTCAATAGGCAACTTTTTATTCCTCCAACAGAGAAGTAAAAACATGTTCAGGAATGAGTGTTAAAAATAAACCAATTAACAGAAGAATTTTATCAGCAATCAAAGCCGGGCTTCAAAGTTATTGTGAAACTGCCTATTTTAGAGGTGGAATGAATCAGATGTGGATACTTAAACATTCGAAAGATATTTTAGAGTATATACAATCTAAAACTCTTTCATCTTGCAATAGTATTAAAATATTTGACTTGCCTACACTTTACACAGGTATTCCCAATCCCAAACTAAAAGACAAATTGAAACAGTTGGTATTGCTTTGTAATATAAAAGAGTGGCCATCGTAGATACAGTTATCTTCTCTTAGAGAGTGATAAATCCTACTTTGTAAAGGATCACTCTGATTCAAACAAAAAAATCGGCATTAGCAAGATGCTTGATTTCTTGATTGACAACATATTTGTTATGTCATGTTTGGTTTTTTAACAGACTGTCGACACTCCAATTGGAACCAATTGTGCCCCTCTCCTTGTCGACTTGTTTCTTTATTATTATGAGTCTGAATTCATACAAGAACATCGTAGGAAAAAAAGATAAGAAGTTAGCAATATCCTTTAACTTTACTTTCCGCTATATAGATGATGTTCTCTCACTAAATAATTCAAAATTTGGTGACAATGCTGAACGCATCAATCCCATCGAACTAGAGATAAAGGGTACAACAGATACAGTTAAGTATGCCTCATATCGTGACTTACATCTAGAAATTGACAATGAGGGTCGGTTAAAAACTTTACGACAAAAGAGATGATTTCAGCTTCCAAATTGTGAACTTTCCATTTCTATGTAGCAACATTCCAGCAGCGCCTCCATACGGAGTATATATATCCAAATTGATACGATATTCCAGGCTAATATTTCCTGTTATGATTTCCTTATAGATGATTGCTGCTCACAAGGAAGCTTTTAAACCAAGAGTTCAAAATGGGGAAGTTGAAATCATCCCATCGTAAATTTTACGGACGCCATCACGAGATGGTTATGGAATAACCGTTTCACAGATGATATCGGATATGTTCCTTACGTCGCAACTACAATCCCCTTCCCCTTTCAAGAATTTGACCTACCGAATTAGACTATTAATTTGGTTTGGTAATAACATGAGCAACACGACGGTGCCACATGTGGAACAGGATCTGCTTACCCTTCCGGAGCATCTGAGACCACCCCCATTTTTTTGGTGGTTTGCCTATTGCTTAGTATTTAGTTTTCTATGTTTTGTCTTATGTACTATTGTTTGTCTGTTTGTCTATTTCATTTTTAGCCATGGTGTTATCTTTCGTCCCTCTTTTATAAGAGCATTTGAGCATCACTGTCCCTTAAAGATGTTCATTGTGTTGAAAACAATTAACACAGAACAAAGGAGTTTTATATATATCATAAAGTCCATCGAGTCTAATCCACGTCTTTTTGCAGGATATGCTTAAATCAAAATCATATAACAAACGACATCTCATTAATCCAATCCGGGAAGTCCAACTGTGACATCTATGATATACAAAGCATTGACAACTAAAATTACCACAATAATAAAGATACCACATACAATGTCAATCTCCTTTCCGACATCGGTCCATTTAATGTTCTCTTTGTTGTCCTTTCCATTACACTTTTCTTTTTTTCTCATACAACAACACACTTGACAGCGTAGTATTCTGGAAACATTTACAAATCCCCGCATAAATGTAGACACTGGATAATTATCATCTCGATGATAATATCGTAAGCTCAAGATAACCATTAGTACAATAACAGCACTAATGACAACATCGGAAAATAGAAGAAGAGATATGGAAGATATTCGTGGACTTGAAGTTGCAGGTAGATTGTCAGATGAAATAGTCAAAAAGACTGCGATTGCCAAGAGAACAGTTACAGCATATCCAACTCTTTCTCCGCTTTCTGGTGGAAGTAAAAACACAAAAATGTTCAAAATAATCATCACACAAATGGGGAGAATAAGATTCAGAACAAAAAACATGGGATTGCGTTTCAGTGTCATTGAAAATTCTAGGAGTTGAATGTCCTTATCTTTTGCAACGCTTGATTCAATAAATTGCCAGGTTTGTTGTGGATTGAACCAAAACTGTACAACAGAATCGTAAATCGGTATCACATCGATTTCCTCACTGGTATATCCCCATGGTAAAATCTGAAGCTTACAGATCTGTGTATCGAATGGATACCTCGAAACATCTGCATTACAGACAACTTCATAGTTATCTCCTGGGGTCCACGTGACAAGACCATTACTTTGTACTCTCATAACAGTATCGTCTTTATGAATAAATTTTACACCGTCATATGAATTTCCAATAATAAAAGATGGTTTCCAAATTATATGTTCTTCGAGAGTAACTATGTCAATTTCGTTTTCTGTGCTATTCCAAAATATAGTTTGATCAACCCAGCTGATGCTAAAGTATCCAGTTAAACTTAGTTTTCCTTCAACTTCATTGAATTCCTGGATATATATTAAATGAAAAAACATATATATATTCACTTTCGATTTATGGTCAAGAACTGGTCGCATATTTATATTTTTTCCACCGGTAATATTTTTGAAGAACGCGTCAAAATTCGTGTATGATACCGAGTAACTGTCTCTGAAAAACAATACCATCAGTATCATAATTGCTACATATCCACTATTTTTCATCTTCATTTTTCAAACTTCGGCTTGGAGTTAATCTGTAAATAAGAGAACATTTAGTTTTGATAAATTTCTCAGTTTAGCATACATAATGTGTTTGATTATCTTTGTTGTAACAAGCACAGCACAAAAATAATGAGTGAACAGCTAGTTGTTTCATTTGAAATCATACCACATTTACTTTTTATTTCATGTCTTTATTATAAATAATTTTGTCAACGTGAACTATTTTTGTTGTATCTTTGGCTTGTTTATTATGTATGTTATTCATGAAAATTTAAGTTTCGGTTTTATTACGAGATCTGCATTTTATATCAACATCTGGATTCTACATTTGAACGGAAAACAGTTACTATTTTTTTACTTTGAACAGGTACCTGGAGCATATACACATTTATTATCAGTAAATTTGCACAATGGAACCTTGACTCTGTAATATTTCCAAATCATGTTGTCAATTTACCAAGAAATGAATTAAATAAACCTTTAGCATACTCCAAAATAGCCATGATCTATTAAATAATGGACTTGGCGTTAGCAAATTATATTAGAAACCATAAGCTGATTATCTAGTCTTAGATGCATGATATTTTTTATTTTTTTGTAAGTGACTATGAACTATCTGTCTGTAACTGCGAGTACTCTCAGATCTGTACCTAGTGTCTTTTTTGTTGTTGAGAAGTTTAGCTAGCTATAAAACCAGGTTCTATTCACCATTTTCTACATAATAAAATGCATGAATCAAGTCAGGAATATGAGAGTTGTGATCCATTCGTTTGGTGTGTTTGAGCATTCGATTTTGCCATTTGATTAGGGACTTTCCGTTTTGAATTTCTCTTGGAGTTCAGTAATTCTGTTATTTAATTTTTTTCGTAGATAACATTTTCCAAGGCCTAATCTATGTCACTATCCAATGTCCACTCATTTTCTAACTAGTGGCGTTCCACATTTCCATCCCATAAACTTAGTTCACACCGCTGGACCTTCATTCTAATAGTATAAATATTTAGAATTAGTTTTTTTATCTGAAAATGCATAAAATGTTTATCACTGGACGTAAAGATGTACGAAGACAAAGTCTTTTTTTCAAAATCTGGAAACGCGCAGTATATTTTTTTTTCCTTTTATAAAAAGTACTAGAAACAATACATACAGAGGTCGTTGCTGCTCGAGTGTCCGATTTTTTATTCAACTAGGTTCTCATGTACAATTTCAAAATTGCCGGAAAATGTACTGAAGCAATTTCCAGACTATAATTTTAAGAGTAGAAAAGTGTTACTACAAGGTAACTAGTGAAACCCTGTAACTGAAGCCTATTAAAAAAGAAATGTCAGAAATGAAACCAAGCTTTTCTATTCATTATGAAAACAAATGTCACTATAGTGTAACCATCATAACAATGACACTGGAATTGTGAATAAATCTTTTTTTAAAGAAAGTAAAACAACTTGTCATCAATATAAAAAGAAAATTGTAACCAATGTAACAACATGAAACCAATCAATTTGCAACTTCTGTTAATTTTAAGTGAAACCCTGAAAAAATAATTGTAATAGAAGTCTGCAGATACTATAGTAATTTCTACTGACATGACATGACGTAGATATTTAAAATGGAAAACGCATTTAATGCTCAAAGTTTGTTTTTAACTTTGCTTGATTTTGCAATGCATATTTGTCGCTCTGAATTAAGATGATAAAATAAACAAACACATGTGTTGCAAATTCCAGATGCCGATGTTGCTATATATGCACTCAGAGTAATTTAGTGGTGCGACCATTTTTTACTGGATGTCCAAATACATTTTCAGGGTATATGTACACATTACTACGTGTACTACACCACTCAAAACATCACTGTCATTAATGTTATTTTTTTACTTTACGAATGATAAGACTTACCTTTAATGTATTATTGCAAAATTACCAATGTAAAAGCTATGTTGAATGTTCTAAGTAAACTTCATTGGACATAAGCTTTTAAATATTTACGTAAAATACTACCCTATTTCAACAATCATATGTCCACTATTTAAAATCCCATCCGATTAGTAAACAAGGCTTTGAAAGGAAGTATTGTAATGAATAAAAATTCAACATTGTTGTCACAAAGGTATTATACACTATATATAATGACAAGCGTCTTACAAAGGAAAGCATGGTCATTTAAAAAGTAAATAAACGATTTGTGATATAAAAGATCAAAGTCAAGGCCTCGACATCGTCTCAATGTAAACAAGCGGGATACGTTAAAAATTCAGATTTCTAGATAAGCTATGGACAAAAAACATTACCAAAATCTAATGTTATCTTTTGATTTGTTTGGTGCGATGGATTTACATTGTTGTTAATAAAATAATTGGACATGCGTCAACTGACAATATATATTTGATGAATTACTTATTGATTATTTACAATTTAAAAATCGAAACTAATTGTACTTAATCAAACCCGGTAATTTCTCATTTAAATAGCTTTACATATTATATTTCAGGGCCTTTTATAGTTGACAATGAGGTATGCGTTTAAATCATTGTTGAAGTCCGTATGTGATATAGTTGTTTATTTCTGTGTCATTTAGTGTCCATTGTAGAATAGTTTCGTTTGGAATCAAAACACACCTTCTTATTCCTAAAAATCAAACACCGACTAAATGATAGAGTTATTACATATTGACCGGCTTTGAAACAAACAGTACAAGGATTTGTCATTAACGAAATTAAACAAAACTCTATAAACTTTAAGAAAACGAAACATGAGGATACTAGGAGTTTTTAAGCATGAATAAATGAAATATAATAAGAGGTTTCATGTTCGTTTTTAGTATTTTAAACATACGTATGTATAAATTACTTATACACATCGTGAAACTAAAATTCTGTGGTACACAAAGTTGAATTAACTATAAATAAAAGCATGGTATGTTGATTCTGATCCACATATGGCACCTGTCGTGTTGTTCATGTTAGAAAAAACCGGTATTACGTCTAATTCAGTAGGTCACATTTGTGAAAAGAGAAAGATATTATGGTTACGACATTACAGTCATATCCGCTCTTATCTGAGAAATGGATATTCCATAACGATCAACTATATCATGATGGCGTCTATAAAATTTACAAAAGGAAGATTTCAACACTTGAAACTCTTTGGTCACTCTACTTTTACGGCCATAAGTCTTTGAAAAAATTTGAAAATTTTGAAAAAAGGTATATTTAAACCTTATGTCTGCAACTTCGCATCGCGACACAGCAGCGTCCGAAATCAATTGTACGGTGAAGATACCAGTGGTATAGCAACATTTTTAAAAACGTGTAACAGTTATCTGTTCTCCAAATTTCATTTTTATTTCAAAATTTATTCAATTGTTGTCTAAGAAATACGCGCTGTTGAATTTACATGAATACGTGATATATAGGTCATTAGATTTACACATCAACTAAACTGAAAACGAACGTAACCAGTCACTCTTGCGTTAAGTTAGGTCGTTGTGTGAACGTTCTTAATTATTCAAGATGCAAACATTTATGATGTTTCATTAGTATTTGATACTATACACTAAATATAGACCCAAAACTAAACCATAGTTTTAGGTGACCGCCAACATGTGCTTAACTGTGGAAGGTATATTGCTAATTGTCACTTCGATGTATACATTTAACGCGTCATGTATATCCTGATAAATAAATAAAAAAATATTCAAAGAATTGAGCATCTTTAGCACTCAGTACTCTTATGTTTACGGAACTCATTTTTGTAATTGGTTAGACTTTCACTTACAAAGTAAGCAATATTAAATACTTCAGACTTTATCTAATTTGTCAGTGAGTCGACTGAACTAATACTCTATTTGATGAAGATGATACAGATTCCTACTATAGAAATGCACTGCTTTTCAATAGAAATAATCGCCCTATCAGAGAGAATGAAAATGAAAATGAAGGTATTCTATCATTATTCGACAGTCAAAACGAATTTTACTATGCAAGCAGAAAACTGATTAACAAAACCCTGTTCAGAATCATACACCATTAATGATTATGTCAAAAAGTACATTTTCATGCAAATGAAACTATACTGCAGCTTTTAAATTGCATGCACGCTCTGGTCTTGAAATATTTATGTATTTGAGTAATAATTTCACACTATGGTTGCAGTATGTGCAATATCAACTGGACTGCATATCTTATTCATATATCATAAGTTTATAAAAACAATCATCTTGATAAATTATTTTCATTATGTCATAAATTCTACGACTGTTTATTAATCGTTTTACATTTAAAATGTATGACATATTTAGTGCAAATGGTTTTTCTGTATCTTTACCTTATATACACTGGCTCTAATTCCACAATGAAAGAGTGAGGATGGACGAATCAGTTAAGATTAAGCCAAGAAACTGACTGTAAAATGTGTCCATTGGACACTTTTCGACCCTTGAACGAGGAACTTCAAAAATATTTTAAGATGATTCTAGACCACTCCAGGTTGATGTTAGAAATATACCAAATAAACAGAAATAAAGTTTCTGCAAACAATACAGGTTTTTCGTTAATTAGAAATTAAAAATATGTTTGTAAATTGCAAACAGATCTCGGTGTGAGTGTGTGAACACACTTTATAGTACAAAAGAACATGATTTTGAGAGTAAAGTATTTAAAATGTAGTGTAAAATTTATTCAACAATAAAATATTTGAAGGCCAAATCAAACATTGTCACCCAGTCTTAAATACACAATCTAAACGAATAACAATTACATTTTTTCGCTTGTACAATGCCGTATGCAGGGTTATTTATTTTCACTTATTTGAGTTAAAGGTCCTATCCATTAAGTTACGTAAGTTCACATGCATGATAAAGGGACTAATGATAAGATTGATCCATCACTTTTATGAAAATCAGATCATATATAATTATTTAGTCGTTGCTATTTTAACTAGTTCTGAAAGACTATTGTGAATGTACTTTTATTCGTAGGATACCAATCGTGGTTTCTGGGATTGCATTATCCACACATTTAAGGGGGCTCCTGGGTATAAATAATTTTTTTTTTCTAATATAGGATTTCGCTATATTTTTTCATGAATGAACTTTATCATATACTTAAAAGAAAAATGAAATAAAAAAATGGGGTCACCGTTAAAAAAGATATTTCAAATTTAAGGCCAAAAAATGGCATTTTTGCACCAAAGGGAGATAATTTGGAGCTTTTTCAATTTTTAAAGTCATCTGGGGCCAAACCAAATCATTTTGTTGGGTTGTTTTTTGTACCATATCATAAAGAAACAACTAATAGTGTAATAAATAAAATTTGTAATGAAAAAATAGAGGTTTAATTTTTTGCTAAAATTTTTGTACCCACGAGCCACCTTAAGTGTTGAATGAAATATAACAAATGTTGTCTAAATCAAGACATAGATGGAAAGATTCGCATATAGGTTTGAATAAATTATTCCGACATTGTTTTTTTAATCTTTGAAAATACATCAAAATATAAACAAAATTACTATGACCTTCATTTAAAATATCAGAGAGGGTTTTACCCATTTAATCATTAAAGAAACCTAAACTGACCGATTTTGAATCATAAAGTTTGAGCAAAAGTTAAGTTTTTGACGATAGTCAGATTTCCGAAGATGATATGCCAGATAATATCTCTAAGTGCTCAAAACTCTCATACTAAAAAGAAATTATATTGGGTTTGCATTTTTATATTCATTAGAATTAAATTCTAAAATTCAAAATACATTTGTAGGAATATTTTATGTAACCATTTTCTTTAAGTGTTATGTTTATGATCCAATTAATAATTTCCATCTTTAATGATCAATTATCTGTGGATCTCAGGTTAATAAGGGTCATCACTTCTGATTTCACGTATGCGACATTTAACATGTTTACTTAACAATATCTTGCAATCGAGACCATTTATAAGCAAAGCTCATACCAGAAACCAATCATTTTATTCTGCTCACCCTTCCGGAGCACATGAGATCACAACCAGGTTTTGGTGGGGTTCGTGTTGCTCAGTCTTTAGTTTTCTATGTTTTGTGTTCTATACTAATTTTTGTCTGTTTGTCTTTTTATTTTTACCCATGGCGTATCAGTTTGTTTTTCAATCTATGAGTTTGACTGTCTCTCTTGTATATTTCGTCCCTCTCCTTTTAAATATTTAATGCATGCTGTCATTACGAAAATAATAGAAAATAATAACCTTATTTTACAATGTCACATAAATGAATATAAAACAACAGGTGTTTTTTTCCAGAACACGTTTTCTTTTAGTGACAAGCTGATGGCCCAATTAACACCTTTGATTATAGTACATCTGTTGATCACAGGTTAATAAGTGCCATCACCCTGATTCCACGTATGCAACATTTACATGCTTTAAAATGTTTACTTTGCAATATCCTTCAATATAGACAATTTGTTAGCAAAGATACTATCAGAAAGCAAAATTTATTAAATCTTTAAATCAATGTTGTCATTAATAAAGTAATAAAGTAAGTGATAATAAACACAATATTTGCAATGTCCCACAAATCAATATAAATCAACAGCTTACTTTTAGACACATTATTTTTAAAGGCTTCAAAAGCTTCGCTCGATTTGTTTTGGACAACTAGATTCCACGAGTTGAAGAACCAACGAACATAAAGTTTTTTTTTCTAAAATCATGAAAATGGGTACCCACGAATAACAACATTTTCAAATTATCTTCTTATATCGACGTACCTACTGATGAGCCTTACTTTTGAACTTGTGTAAATAATACTCAGATTAATGTGTTAGAGTCCGCGGATGACCTTAGTCAGGATGTCCCGTGTGGGTTCTTTCTTCTTTGGGTGATTTGAGGGAGGAACATGAAGTTATTACGTTAAAAGGTCATACTTCAATCCATATCTCGTCTTAAATAGCTTTAACTGGTAATTTTGTGTTTTCTGTGTGGTACCTTTCGGCCGAGCTTTTCAAATAAAGCACACACTCGTATCACTTACACTTAACACAAATGATGAAAATGAGGTCAAGGGCATATGAACTCTGGTAGACATAACTATGCACATTGCAATGGTTAATTTATATGTATCGGGCGTCCCACTGTCTATATTACTCTGCTAAGTTCTTATTATTTAATAGCACGGCTTTGTGACGTCAAATACCTTGACCCGGTCTTAAAATAACTTTAACCCGGACATATATTCGACGTCATAACGTTTGAATCGACGTTGATAAATTTGACCCGAAGTTATCAAGTCATTTTCCTGTTGCCGATGAAACTAAGAAAACACTTCCAAAAGACGCAAATAAATATATAGTTCGATAAATCGATTATCAGTTATCTGTATATTGATATTGTAAAATATCAGCTCCTCGACACAATATGAAGGCTTTTTGATCTCGTTCGGTACACATCATATGTATTATTGAGTTAAGCCCTCCAATTGATATTTTATAGTGTGTATTTCTATGTTGTGATATTATACTTTTGTTTCAGAAAAGGAAAAATGTTTGGTACAATTCAAACATTTAATCCCGCTGCAATTGTTTGCACCTGTCTTAAGTCAGGAAACAGATGTTCAGTAGTTGTTGTCTGTTTATGTGGTTCATACGTGTTTATTGTTTTTATATAGATTAGACCGGCAGTATTTCCGTTTGAATGTTGATAAAGGTCGTACCTTGACCTTTAATTGTTTACTTTTATAATTTGTTACTTAGATGGAGAGTTGTCTCATTGCCACGCATACCACATCTTCCTATATCTAAGTCTATTGATTGTTGTATCTTCTAAGAAACAGATTTAACCATACAAAATATAACGTCTGACTGTTGAACCATGAAAATGATGTCAAGGTCAGAAGAAACTGCGGGACATATACATCGTATAATTATTTGAAATATCAAACATAGTTGACCTAGTGAAGTCTGAGAACAAAACATACCATGAAACATAAATATTGTCCAATGAACCATAAACATAAAGTTAAGGTCAGAAGAACCCTGTAATATAGCCGTGCACACCTTCAATCATTCCATACACATATGTATTTAACCTTTTGATTATATTATCTGAGAATGAGATCTTTTGTTGATCAATATGAACCATAGAAATAAGGTCAATGGTGAAACCTGCCGGCAGACATGTACACCTCACAACAATTACATACTCTCAAAATAGTTGACCAACTATTAATAGTAATTATGCCTTGACTAGGAATGCTTAATCTTGAATCATGATCTACATGTATGGAATATGTGCAATGATGTCAAGGTTTGGTTATCACTGTCTGATGGACATGCAGTAATTCCAAAGAACCCATATACCAAATGAAGTTATCGTATTACTCATATATGGGGGGAAAAGTTAAAAAATTCAAATGAAAAAAAAATCATATAGTATTTTTTAGAAGATAGTGATTCGTGAAATTGAGGCCAAGAACTATTATCACGACAGACAGAAAATTCGTAACAAAACACCCAAAAACAATTCAACGACTTTCACATCGATTTCGACATTCAAGATTGGACCAATCAAATATCTTGATTATTTTCATTTTAATTTGATTATGAATGGGAATATTGAATCAAATGTTTGAAAAAGGAAATAGTAAAGTAGGCTTATTGTATGTACATAACATGTCAATTGCAGGCAGTGAGGTCAAATTCAGTATTTAAATACCCGACAAGCTCCGAGATTTATGAAGCGGCCGTTACCAAGCAATTTTCGACTTGAACCTTATACCATATTTTTCAAATCTCGCAAACAAG
This sequence comes from Mytilus edulis, assembly GCF_963676685.1. Classification (NCBI taxonomy): domain Eukaryota; kingdom Metazoa; phylum Mollusca; class Bivalvia; order Mytilida; family Mytilidae; genus Mytilus; species Mytilus edulis. The sequence goes on from NC_092345.1 coordinate 51,444,431, forward strand.
AAACTTTTTTTTTGTTTATTGGCCTACACTATTTATGTTGGGCTTATATTTAAAAATATAGACCTTTCAAACAGTGTTAAGTATGCACCGTTGACAAAAATTATTACTCAAACTATCCCAGGTAATTTTATGAGGGATAACGTTGTGGTTGTTAAGTCACATTTTTAATCAAAATCTGAGTTGATAGGTTATCCTTATTGTTCCTGTTGTATTGATACCTATGCTATAGTTATTGAACCAAAAAAACAGTATACATCTTTTAATATGCACGGCTCGGTTCTTATTCCTGACCCAAACGACGTAGGTGTTTAGTTTTAAGGGTTATCTTGATAGTGCATATTGAATAAGATATACCGATTTGATTGGTTCATAAACAATCAAATCGGTGTATATTATGCAATCTGCACTGTGATGGCGCCATCAATTTATATGATCGTTATGGAAATTTGCAAATGATTTTTATTCCACGGCTAATGGGATGGTCCTCTTGTATGGTAAAGAAGGGGAAATGCGCTTTCTAGGTAATGTTTGTAATTCTTAAATTGTTTTTCTTAATGTTCAGGTTTTCTCATAAATTGGTACATTATTTGAAAAAATAGGTTATTGTAGATCTTTGATGGTTCTTTTAAATTTATCAACAATTTTATTAAGAAAATGTTTATATAAAGATTATACAAAGTGTATATTGCAAAGTAAACAGGAGAAAAGCGATGATGTAAATTTCTCTAGATTTCCTTACGTCGTAACTACAATACCCTCCCCTCTCATCTCAATCTTTAATCAATCCTAATTCTATCTTACTTTTGAGATATAGTTTTTCAAATGTGACGTAATTTTTAATGCCTTTTCACCATCGTATGTGACGTCATTTTCATAATTTACTGCGTTGAGGCCTGGACTGAGTCGGTTGTGTCTATTCTATGTTATGTATTCGTGTTTGTTTTATGTAATGAGTTAATACTTCAGTTTCATTATGTATATCTGTTATATTCATTTGCTAAAATTTACTGTTTGCAATAGCATTAATTGTTCTAAATAATAAGGATGTTCTTATCCCAAGCATAGAAACATAGCCGTATTTGACACAACCTTTTTCAACTTTTGATCTTCAGTGCTGTACAACTTTGTACTTTTTTTCGCTTTCGATCTTTTACATCTGGGCGTCACTGGTGAGTCTTGTGTGGACGAGGCGCGTTTTTGGCGTATTGAATTTTAAACCTGATGCTTTTTGTTATTCATTAATCATGTGTTTTTTTGTCTAATACGTTCTCCTATTTATTTGTATTGTAGTCCTGTAATATTATGTTGTCATTTCAATGTTATATTCAACATTGCCATTAAAGTGCGAGGTTTGGCATGCCACAAAACCAGGTTCAACCCACCATTTTTTCCTTTAAAAATGTCCTGTACTAAGTCAGGAATATGGCCATTGTTATATTTAAGTTCGTTTCTATGTGTGTTACAATTTAACGTTGCGTCGTTTGTTTTGTCTTATTTTAGAGTGTAAATTGACATTGCGATAAGACGTGTCACGGTACTTGTTTATCCCGAATTCATGTATTTGGTTTTGATGTTATATTTGTTATTCTCGTGGGATTTTGTCTGATGCTTGGTCCGTTTCTGTGTGTGTTACATTGTAGTGTTGTGTCGTTGTTCTCCTCCTCTTATATTTATGCGTTTCCCTCAGTTTTAGTTTGTTACCCCGATTTTGTTTTTTGTCCATGGATTTATGAGTTTGAACAGCGGTATACTACTGTTGCCTTTATTTAGCCATGGCGTTGTCAGTTTTTTTTTCGATTTATGAGTTTGACTGTCCCTCTTGTATCTTTCGTCCCTCTCTTTTACAGAAAGCACAAAGAGATTTTCCAAATAGCATGTGTAAATAATGCATTTTAAAACTTAATTAAAAAAGATGAGTTTGTTCTGGTGCAATTATTTAACAAATCATATTAAAGATGACAAAATAATCACATAAAAAAGACGTCTAAAACATTTGAATATCACAATCTTTAAAGATATTTATTTGTTTTTAAAACGGACCACATAGATTTAAAAATTGTTTAAATGTAGTTCAGTCCATCTAGTCTTGGTTCACGTCTAATCTGAAGATATGATTAAATTCAAATGATTTACTTTTAGGCTAATCAAATACGGGCAATCCAACGATGACATCTATGATATACAAAGCATTGACAATACAAATTACCACAATAATAGATATACCGCATACAAGGTCTATCTCCTTTCCGACATCGGTCCATTTAATTTCCTCTTCGTTTTCCTTTTCATTATACTTTTCCCCTTTTCTCATACAACAACACACTTGACATCGTAGTCGTCTTGATACATTTACAAATCCCCTCATGAATGTAGACACCGGATATCTATCCTCCTGGTGATACAACTTTAAGCTTACAATGACCATCACTACAATTATACCACTAATGCAAACATCGGCAAATAGAAGAAGAGAGATCGATGATATTCGTGGACTTGAAGTTGCAGGCAGATTGTCAAAAGAAATAGTCAAAAAGACTGCGATTGCCAAGAGAACAGTTACAGCATATCCAACTCTTTCTCCACTTTCTGGTGGTAGTAAAAACACAAAAATGTTCAAAATAATCATCACACAAATGGGGAGAATCAGATTTAGAACGAAAAACATGGGATTGCGTTTGAGTGACATTGTAAATGTTAGGAGTTGAAGGTCTTCTCGTTTTGTAACACTTGAACCAATAAGGTCCCATGTTTTTTGTGGATTGTACCACTCCTGCACAACAAAGTCGAAAATCGGTACAACAACTATTTCGTCATTTGTATATCCCCATGGTAATATCTCAAGTTTGCAGATCTGAGTATCAAATGGATACCTTGAAACGTCTGCATTACAGAATACCTCATAATTATCTCCAGTGGTCCATGTAACAACACCATTACTCTGTACTCTTATTACATTTTCGTCTTTATAGATTAACTTTACACCGTCATAGGGATTTCCAAGAACAAAAGATGGTTTCCATATTATATGCTCTTGGAGAGTAAATTGTTCGATTCCGTTTTCTGTGCTATTCCAAGATAGAGTCTGATCAACCCAACTTACATTAAAGTATCCTGTAAAAGTTAGTTTTCCTTTAACTTCATTAAATTCCTGGATATATATTAAATGAAAAAACATATAAATATACACTTTCGATTTATGGTCAAGGACTGGTCGCAAATTTATGTTTTGACCTCCGGTTATATTTTTCAAGAAGGTGTCAAGATTCCTATATGATACCGAAAAACATTCTCTGAAACGGCATAACAGCAGAATCATAAATAATATATATCCACTATTTTTTATCTTCATTTTTCCAACTCAGTCTTGTAGTTTATCTGTCAATTAAAGAATATCTAATTTTGATCAATAACTGAGTTTACAAAACATATTGTGTTTGTTGTGTTGCAACAAGCACAACAGTATATGCATTCTATGCAATATTGTGTTGAAGTATATGATTGTTAGTAATTGATTATACTAGAATATACAGCTGCTACGTAAACATCTAAAAAAGCAATCTGTTATTAAAGGCTTCTGCTTTTAATAAAGAAAAGTGTGTCAATCGATGTCATTTGTCATTGGATTGATATGTTTGATACATTATTGTTTTCCTATTATAGTTTTTTCAAACAATTGTGCCGGATTTATCTTTATTTCAAATAAAGAAATGAATGGCATCAGTAGGTTTTATCCTGTCTAGTATTACAGACACAAATGTTCACTTAGCTTCTCATTGCATATAAGATAAGATAATAACCATCACTGGGAGTTAACTAATTAAAAAGAAAAAGTAAAATCACCAAAATACTGAACTCCGGGGAAAATTAAAAACGGAAAGTCCATAATCAAATGGCAAAATCAAATAATAAAACACATTAAAAGAATGGACAACAACTGTCATATTCCTGACTTGGTACAGGCATCTCAAATCTAATTTCAGTAAACTCTGCGTTGAATAACGATTTCCTTGATAGAACATTCACTATAATTTATATGCCAATTTGGAAGTCGTATCTCAATTTACTTACAAGTGAATAGAATTGCCTGTTTCCATTCTTTGACAAATCCTTAATCTATGAAATATATGGACAGTATTTTTCGCATATACTTTAAAAACCAAGAAAGTGACTACAATATGAGATTAAATGGTAGTCAATATCGGTATAAAACGATACAATTTCAATGTATTTTGATACCTAAAGTTTTGCAAAGTTGACAAGTTTAATTCAGAACTTTCCTTGTTACATATTATATTCCTATCGTCAATTTCCCATTCTCGAGCAATGACCCACTTGTGCAAATATATGGTATTAACGTACCTCAGTTAATAAAACAAATATTAAAGATACAAATTTCACTTCTCACTTTTATCAAACTTGTTTTGGTACGCTTGACGCGCATTTAATCTATATATCTATATAAGACTCGTCAATGGCACTAAAATTAAAACAGTTGGATGGCTAAATCGATACAAACTTAGAAAAGAATTTAAAACCGAATTCCCCCAAAGTTGTACAAAATACGACTGATGCAATCTTACATGGCAACATATAATCAAATTGAGAATGGAAATAGGGATTGTGTCAAAGAGACAGCAACCCGACCAAAGAGCAGACAACTGCCGACGGCTACCAATGAATCTTAAATGCAGCGGGATAGTACAGCACCTGAAAGTGGTCCTCAGCTGGCCCATTAACAAAAATGTATACTAGATCAGTGTTCATGAACGTCATACTTAACTCCGAAGAAACTAAAATTTAAAATCATACCAGACTAACAAAGGCCAGAGGCTCCTGATTTGGGACAGGCGCAAACATGTTGCAGGTTAAATATGTTTTATGAGATCGAAGCATTTTAAATTGATAACTAGTTAATATAAACAAAAAGAACATACTATGATATCTCACGTCAACGCAGGAATGACGACTAATACAGTAGTGATAGCACTCGAGGACGAAATTTTTTATTTGGGTTGACATGGACAGAGTGGATTTGATAACCAATCAAGACTTCATAAATAAACAAAAACTGTAAGAAGGCAATTCATTACAAAGTGGTATTAAAAAGAATAAAAAAAACAGTTTTGCAAAATACGAATAAGGCTCAATATGCTTAGGTAATAGAAAACAAGTATAATTTCGAATTTTTCATATATATATTTCGATATATTCATTACAGTGATATTCAATTAATCAACACAGGAATGCTGACCACTTTGCTCGTGATACCATTGGGGCCTAAACGACAACTAAGCAATTAACAGTTTCTATATATTAATAGTGAGACCATGAAAATTATTTTAATACATCTCAAAATATAATGAAATAAAACTATGTACCCCAACTTATTAATGCAAAAAACAATATAGCATACATATATCGAGGAAACTATTGTCATGTAGTGGTATGTGGAGTTTTGACATATTTCTGAGCGTAAGTGGTATTGAAAATGCATCAGCTATTTGCAAATTAACGTTTATCAAACAACAATCGATTATTAAATCCTAAACACCTCAATTGTAACGAAGGGTTTATATTCAATATGTGGTTATCAAACAACGATGAGTACTCGCAACGGAACCTTATAACATTTGCATAATGGCCGTTTATACACCAATAATGTACTTTTAGTGCAGACAGTGGTGAATCTTTGTCTCACTAGCTTTCATACAACATTTCTTTACTTTTATATAAGATAATAAAACAAAAAACATTTGAGTTCTAGATTCCAGATGCAATGATTGGTCTGCGCTATGATTAAATGTAGTGATGTATACAAATTATAGAACCAGATGAACCTTAAGATTTATACGCATGTACTACACAACTAAATCAACAGTGTCATAACTTTTTTTTAAATATTTCTTATTCTTACTTTTAAGTATGAATAGACTTACCTCTATTGGGTAACTGCTATTTTTCAAATGTATTCGTTATGTTGAAATAGGGAAATTATAACATTATTACACATAAGCTTTTAAATAATTACATAATATGCTATACTATTTCAACAATCATATGTCCACAATATTTAGATCCCATCTTATTAGTGAACAGGTTTTAAATGGAAGTATTGCAAATGAGTAAAGAGTTAACATTATTTGCACTATGATATAATAGAAATATTCAATACAAATGGCATTACGTAAACTACCGTCCCTATCTCAAGGTATATATTCCGATTATATTGATGCATTACAGAGGGATGCATTGACTGCACATAATTGATGGAATCAAATTTATTCTAAAATCAACCTAATCTACTTTTCAAATCTATATATTTAATTATTGAATGCATGATATTTGCATTGACAACAACCTTTAAAGAGAATATTTGTTAATCTAATGCATTTATTATTTGAATTATTAACTACTTAGTCAAAGTTTTGTCTGTAAAAATAAAAAATAATCAATTGTAAAGCGACGAGATGATAATATTCTCATTTTTTATTTAAAAGTTAAAGGTTAAACCTGAAGTAAACCACACTCGAAAGTAAAAGGTATGCTCGATTCAATTCTTTGTTATATCATTATGATATAATCAATTTCAATAAAATATGTCAAAGGCATGCATTTAGATCTCATTGATGTAACTATATCAACAGCTCATACAGTTCATTAAAATATACCAGTAAATCAATTAAATCGATATAAAAGGGATGGAATACGCGAACTTATGAGACTGTGGATTCAATATTATTCGTTGGATACCAATTTTTGTGGATTTCTTGGGTAAAGTTGAACCACGAAATTTAATATTAAACGAATGATAAGTTTCCTTTAGGCTTGTATGCAAACTTTAACTAAACCACGAAGTTAAGTATCCACGAACATATACATTTTCCTTAATCCACGAAAATTGGTACTCACGAAAATAAGCGAATTCACAGTAATGCAAATTGTAAAAAAGGGACGACAGATACTAGAGGAACAGTCAAACTCATAAATCGAAATTAAAGTGACAACGTCATGGCTTAAAATGAAAAAGACAAACAAACAAACAATAACACACACGACACAACATAGAAAACTAAGAAATAAGCGTGTTGCTTATGTGATAACAAATCCGGTAAATAGTCTAATTCGGTAGGTCACATTCGTGAAAGGGAAGGGGGTTGTAGTTTCGACGAAAGGAACATATCCGTTATCATTTGTTAAACGGTTATTCCATAACGGTCAACCAACTCGTGATGGCGTCCGTAAAATTTACGAAGAAAAGGTTTCAATCTAACCATTTGGAACTCTTGGTTTAATAGCTTCCTTGTGAGCAGCAACCCTCTATCAAGAAAATCATTGTAGGAAATGCAAGCACGGGAATATCGTATCAATTGGGATATATATACCCCGTATGCAGGTGCTGCTGGAATGTTGCTACTAAGAAATAGAAATCTCGTAATTGGAAAGCTAAAATCATTTCTTTTGTTGTAAAGTTTTGTTTTCAACCGACCCTCATTGTCAATTTCTAGATGATTAAAAAACGTGATTTCATCTATATTCATCCCCTAAAAATTATATGACGCTGACGAACAAGCCAGTATTTGTTTTATGTTGTCTTCAAATACTGCTAAAACTAGTCAGTTAGTGAATTTCGTATTATATCAAAACAATTTGAATCTTTGAGTGCCTATTACAAATTGTTCTCTAGAAATTTCCATGTATAACCCTTGATAACAGATTGATTGGTATAAGTTGGTGATTAAACGGAATCGAGCGCTCCAATACAATAATAAAATAAACAGATAAGTGTCCATATTTATAGATTTTCCGAAACGCACAACTGTACATAGTCATTTTCCTCCATGTACTAAGTATATGACGAGTCATTCATTCAAAATATAACTTTAAGACTTTTGCAACTGTTACGAACTTGTCATAAACAGCTTTAATGATGTTATCGTTTTCAGCATTACTATCACTATCAATTTTGAACAGTTCTTGTTCCCATTTAAGTTTGAATATTATATTTTGTCTATAAATTAATTGGGGTTTATTTATTCGGAGGCATACCCTGAACACATAATGTGTACAGCCTGGCCCAAGACAGGAGCCTGTACTAAGGTGGTTCATGTCTGTCATATTTGTTTTTCGCAAACTAATTTGTCATAAATTAGGCAGATCATTTTCTCAGTTGAAATAGATTCATATTTTTCATTAAGGAGCCATTTATAGCCAACAATACGGTATGGTTCTTCTCATTGTTGAAGGATTTATCATTTTTTTTAGGATTTGTCTGCACTTAATTTAGTAAAAGGTGTGTAGTTAGCTTGAAGATGAACCCTAAGGATCATAGCACGTACTACAGGTGTACTTATTCCATATCATAATACGTCACATCCAGTTGCATACGAAAAAGGGTCGAAAACATTAGTCCCTTGAATTTGACAGTTGTAGGATATTTATCCTACATTTCATTGCAGTAAAAAGTCGTATATCTTGGGTGTTTCAACACACCACCTATTTTTTATTTGGTGTTTCTATAGAATATTTTGGAAACTTGAGGTTACATAGTTACTAAAGCTTGTACACAGAAAGAAAAAGGATAAAAATTTGATTGGTTATCTTCTAGTGATGGTATTTTTTTTAAAAAGGCAATGAAACATTAAGGGAATTTGTTTTCTATGGTAATGCACAGAATAAAACGTTACTCATGCCAAAAACATATTTCTTTATTTGAAACAAAGAACAATTCCTGTCATTTTTTAAATATACAGTTAAAAACTATTTTGGGAAATAAATGGTGGTAATTCACTCACACAACAAAATCGTTAAGATTTTTTTTTTAATTTAAGACTGCACTTATCTTTAATGCGTTAATGTTAATTTCAAATTGTTATCTTTATTTTGAAAGTGGTAAATAAACATTATTTCAAATAAGCTTTTACATATCTACATAAAATGCTACACTCTTTCAACAATCATATGTCCACCATATTGAAATCCCATCTGATAAGAGAACAAGTTTTAAATGCAAGTATTGAAAAATGAATAAGGGTTAACATTATTTTCACAATGGTATTATAAAGATATTCAATGAAATTTCATTACTTGACATAACAAACCTATATGCATGTTTATCTTCCTATTGTATTATTCCATTACGGAGGATATTGTTTTTAAATTGAATAGAGTCGAATTTATTCTAAAATTAACCGAATCTGCTTTTTAAATTTTAACATAATAATATTATTTCATTTTTAAATGTATGGTGATTGTCATGACAGGAAACTTTAAACGGAATAATTACTTGTAATCAAATGCACTCATTATTTCTGTGCCATTTCTCTCGAGTTCTTCTCAAATGTCGAATTATTAACCTTTTAGTCAAAGTAAGGGCTGAAAAAAAAATGATGACTTCTGATTTCTGAAATGGTTCCTTTGGAGAGGTGTTACAAATCGTTTATATGAAATGGTTGACGTTTAATTTAGAGTATTGCATTGTAGTGTTGTTGCGAAGAATTGGTTTAGTGTTATGTCCAACCTTTGCTGGAAGGAGAATTCTATATTGTCTGTTCTGTGCATGCAATCGTTTGTCCGTCTCATATTTTTTTTTAGCAATAAGATGTATTCACCAAATAAGGGTTTGTCTTGGATTAAGTTGTTTAATGAACAATAATATTTCATACTATGAGGGTTGCACGATATGTAAGCTTATATAACATGTTTACCTGTCATTCCAATTTAAGGAAAAAAAACGACGTTGTACAATCCCTAATCGAACACACCTTCTACCATTAAAAAAATGTGCATTCATTCTAGCAGTAATTTTGCTCGCATATTAGTTTTTACTCGTCTTATTATACTAGTTCCGCGAAAGTGACATAGTCTAGTGGATTATATGCACAGATGAGACGGATACGTATATAAATAAGATTCATGTTCAAAACGAACTCCATAGTATGTGCATGCGATAAACTCGGACCTATACGAAGACACCTTTATTTGTTAATTTGTAATCAACTTTGTCGCAATGACACATAAAACAATTTATACATTACGTTTCACCCATTATCTGATTTTTTAATTATGGGTTCTCTATTTTTTATTATTTATAGAAGTGCAGAATAATGTAGTTCTCAGAATATATCTGTCTCACTAAAAAGGAAATAAAAACGTGCGAAAAATACTAAATGGACAGTCAAAGTCATCAATCGAAAATAAACTGACAACGCCATGACTGAAAAAAAAGACAAACAAACAAATAGAAGTACACAAGATACAACATAGAAAACTAAAGATTAAGCATCACGAACCCCACTAAAACAGGGGTGATCTCAGGTGATCCGAAAGGGTAAGAAGATCCTGTTCCACACCAGGCACCCGTCGTGTAGATCATGTTATTACAAATCCGGTAGATAGTCTCATTCGGTTGGTCGTGTAAAGGAAAGGGGATTGTAGTTACGACACAACGGTCCATCAACTCGTGATGTCGTCCGTAAATCTTACAAAAAGATGATTTCAATTTCACTATTTGGAACTCTTGGTTTAAAAGCTTCTTTGTATTAAAATGTTATATTTTCATACATGTGACAGAGTTCTTTAAAAAAAAAAATCTGTAATCTATATGTTAATCAAATAATAAAATGAAAAGATTATAAATTTATATACATGAAATTATTTTTTATTCAAAATCATCTGCTTCCTGTCAGCCTTTTTGTTTTTAACATATTCCTGAAGTCATCGTTTGCTTTTCTTTCAACACTCTTTACGATCCTTCCTTTTGTATCTTTACCACGTTTTCTGCGATTGGCGTAATCTGTACGATGAAAGGACTGAATTATTTTTTATTCCTGATCATTCTTATGCTAAAATATCATTATGTTCATAAACGAGATTGGTACAATGTTACAAATGTTGTAACCCCCCTCCCCGCAGCAAATTAAGAAAGGACGTATCAATGTATGACACAATATCGTTACACGCACTTACAAAATGTAAGCACTTTCGACCTCCTTCATCTTTGAGTATTCTTGTCATCTTCTAGAATTTAGAATATATTATAATTGAACGTCATACTATTGAAGCTTGCTACTGTGACATCTTCGGATAGTTTCAACACATTATGTATATGCATACACCAGTTAATTTGATGTTCTAATGCTTGTGGGTTCATGATAGAGAGTTACTGGTTTCCGTCAGGGTTCAATAAAAATAAAATTCATCTCTTCAACTTAATTACGAGTTTATATAGTATTCATGGTTTGGTTGTCTTTAACATTTGAATTCCTTTTTTTAGTTTTGTATGTTTAAGTCGACTTCTGTGTCTCTGTGAGATTTTTAACTATGTACTAAATTAAATGCACTGTGAAGTAAGTGCATAATAGCTAATCAATCTGCAATTTTATATTGTAACACTGTTGTTTAAACCCATGTTATTTGAAACTTTTTGTTTATATATAAAGATAAAACGTACCTGAAAGATCCCTAGACGAAAATTGTCTTGGTGGTTCTAAAAATTGAAATATGATAATTTATAAAGACTTACAGTATTCTAAGTAAGATTAAATATTGGCATTGACATGGACTGGCTTCACAATCTGCAAAACAATCGTGTTTTCTATGCTTCTATATCAGGCACGGCTGCTTTTTTTACGTGACGCCACAATACCGAAATCAGAGTAAACCATGACTTCAGCATGCTATCTTTTCATTATTATACATACTTCTTTTAAAGTTATCATATATAAAAAGGAAGGGGATAAGATATGATGCCAATGAGACAACGCTCCAGAAAAGACCAAATGCCTCAGAAATCCACAGCTAACGATCAACACTATGACCTCAACAATGAACAAAGCCAATATAGCATAGTCAACTATAACAGGCCCCGAAATTACAAATGAGATACAATTTAAACGAGAAAACTAGAGGTCTTGTTATTGTACAAAAAATGAACGGAAAACAAATATGTAGCACAGGAACAAACAACACCACTGAATTACAGGCTCTTCACTTTAGGCACATACATACATAACGTGGCAGGTTTTAAACATGTCAGCGGGAGCCTAATCCTCCCCAACCTGGGACAGTGGTGTAACAGTACAACTTTAGAACAAAGTATAACAATCAGTCAAAAAAAGCTTATAATGGTTTACTTTTAAAAATTGAGACTAGGACTCATACCACATCTTCTTATATCTATAAACTCATCAGAAAGATACAAATAGAAATACATCTACCAACATCACAAACAGTGAACGCAGCAGCATTTCTAGGAAAAGTTAAGCGCAGTACTTAAAAGTAAATATAGCTAGTGTTATGAGTTTTAAAAAGTGTAATTATAATAAATATGTTTATACGTGCACTTGGACTCACTCAATTTCATAGCTGATTTTATTCCTACTTTTTCCACTCATGTTCTCATGTTACTTAGACTGGCTATATTAAATCCTATTGTAATTTGAACATTTCAGATGTTTACTTTGGGCATATGATAAATAAACAGCCGAACGACAACGATGAGCAAATGAGAGAATCATTTTTAACTAGATTGCTACTATTAAATCTTAACAGTTGCACTCATAGTTATCTTCACTCAAACTTGTTATTTTGCAAGCCATCGTTAATTTGATGTTGAAACAACACTATCCAACGATATAAGTAAACACTCTTTTGTTTTGTTATGTTTACACCTGAACAAAACTTACCAATCACCTCACGAACTTCCTCATAAGAACAACCCTCTCTACATTCCTCCCATAAGCCGAGCGTATTGGTTCTCTTTAGGAAAACATTTGCATGTTTCTTTTCAATTGTTATCGAACGAAGTTTTTCTTCCAGCTGATTGTCGTGTTCTGAAAACATGTATAAATATACGTGAAAATAATATGTAAATTTTATAACTATTTTTTATTTGTTTGGAAAATTCTTTAAAATCAAAATCTAAAAAATACTTCATTATTTATGTGCACTTACATGAATGCAAATTTAAAATTAATGTCCCTGTAGCAAAAAATGTATACGTTAACATGTTTATGTCCGTCCAATATTTAAAATAGTTTGATATCATTTGCTTATTGGTTTAATTGCAAATCATTAATAAAATGCAGGATAAGACTTATGTTGAGGTTCTGCTTTACGGAATGACAGAGATAAGATATGCACTACCATTGCTAAAAGGAAGCCAATTTGAAAGTGTCGGAGTCGGAAATTATATCTTCCAATATGTCACCTACGCATTTCCAGAAAAGTTATTGCAATGGTGTTTTCCCCACATACATGGACATTTTTCCATCTTCGGTCAAACATTGAAATAAAATCCTTATTTTAACAGGACATCAATATTTAAAACAGAACAAAAAGAAGACCTTTTTCATTTTGCGTTTTCAACTATATGTTGGACTCGTCACTAAAATAACCAATAGGAATAGATTGTAGTGTTCATTAGCATAAACAAGACGAAGAAGGGACGAAACATCAGAGGGACAGTCAAACTCATAAATCGAAAACAAACTGACAACGCCATGACTAAAAATGAAAAAGACAAACAGACAAACAATAGTAAACAGGACACAACATAGAAAACTAAAGAATAAACAACACGAACCCCACCAAAAACAAGGGGTGATCACAGGTGCTCCAGAATGGTTAGCAGATCCTGCTCCACATGTGGCACCCATTGTGTTGCTTATGTGATAACAAATCCGGTAAATAGTCTAATTCGGTAGGTCATATTGATGAAAAGGAAGAGGATTGTAGTTACGACGTAAGCAACATATTCGATATCATTTGTGAAACGGTTAGTCCATGACGGTCAACCAACTTTTGATGGCGTCTGTAAAATTTATGAAGGAACGATTTCAACTTCACTAATTGGAACTCTTGGATTAATAGCTTCCTTGTGAGCAGCAACCTTCTATCAAGAAAGTCATGATAGGAAATGCAAGCACGGGAATACAAGTATGTTCGTTGTCGAATAAATTCAAAGTTCTGAATCTTTTATATAATTGTTGCTGTTTTCCCTAAGATTCGTCTCTTGAGAAATTCGTGTTGTATTTTGAACTTTTGTCGTTCCTACTTAATTTTATTTTTTGAAAAACTTTCTTCTTGTATGATCAGGGCCAAACCTTGGCTATGTATACATCTACAATATTTAGTGAAAAAAAGGTTTTCACAAAATAGCGAGGCATGCTTTGCTTGAATGAGGGGAGACTTTATTTCTGTCGAATTATATAATTAATAGATATAAGACGAAGATGTATTATCTATATCATGCGTTATTGGAAGAAAATATCTACCTAGCTGCTGCTCTTTTTTTATTTATAGTGTCTTCGGTTATTTAAGCCTAGCAGCAGCAATACAATTCAGATATATGGTATTATTTCGGCCCTACACAGGCAAAAGAGGGGAGAACATCTCCCTCTGAAAAACATAACGTACATGTTCACACTATACGGACTTCATATACAGGAGCATTTACATGTGACGTCACTTTTGTGCCGTTGATACATTCGTGTGACACACTGTTCGTAATTAAAAAAAATCTAATGTATATTAATATTTACACCTTTCAAACAATATGTGATTCCTCAACTCGTCGTTTTTATCAAACTGACAAAAATTATCTAATAAAGATGCAATTAATATGTATACAGGCAATCAAAATAAATTTTCGATAAATAAAAAAAAAGATAAAATGGAAGAAGTTTAAGAAACTGGATAATCTTCGACGAAAATAACCAGTAGCAGTACATTTTAAAACCAACAATTACTACAGTTTCTTATAATTTTTAACGGAAGTATAGATAAATTCATATAGTGCAACGAATGTAAAGTCTCCAAAGTGTGATTCTGTCACAGTTTGTTATTAAGTTTTCTTGCTTTTGTATTTTTTCTAAAAAAAAAATTTTGGTAAGTCTTACCGTCTTCTTTCTCTAATATCTTCATGTGTATGTCCTTCTTTGGGAGACAAAGTACAATTGTAACCAAAGCCCCACAAAGTATGGCAGTTTTCATTATTACTCAGAATCTTAAAAAAAAGAAAATATTGATCACGATTAGTATGAATAATATATTAAGAATGTAGTTTATTCATTTTTTATTTAAATTATCGTTTCATATTCTTTTCTATTCCAACGATTAATCATATTGAACAACAATGATTGAATAATTTTTTTTCAAAACATTCTTTGAAGGTTTTAACGATATCAAGATAGTTGCCTAAAGTGTGGTTATATTCTTAATGTTGTTACCTTGTGTTTGAAGTGCAGCAGAATAAATGCGTTTATGTTTGCAACGTAAACATATTTAACGGATGGACACGCTATGATTTTGATTGACCTTTGTCAATTGACTTTGTGGATTGATATAATTGGATAGTCATCTTTTGCTGGTTAAAGGGATATTAGTTACGATTTAGATAAAAAAAATAAAAATACTATTCATTCGTTTCAACTTTCGAGTTTTAATAAAGAAGTTAAAATGGACCAACTTAGTCCAAGTAAGCTCAAAAACATTGCTGAGATAATTCGACCTCATATGAATCAGCATTCATGTAAGCGTAGGTTTATTTTTTTAACCAATGACATGAAATATAACAGACATATAAAAATAATCGAAATACACGTGTTCTTTATCTTTGTATTATGTTTATAAAGTTTATCTGACCGTAAGCTGTCTTCGGAGGTCATCTCGATGGTTAATAAAATGACATCCAGACTAAAATACACACGAAACGCTGATATACATTATCGAGTCAATGCATTGTTAATTGTTAGTTTAGACTTTTTTATAATTTGTTTACTACTGATTTGAATACATTTATTTATAAATACTATCTACTTTTACTCCTTTGATCGTTCAATCAATTTTGATTTAAGCACTCTAAATTAAGTTTTCCTCATCCAAATTAAACTCACACACAATGCTAAAAACAAACAAAAACAGAGTTCGAAGTAGAGCTGTGAGTCACCTACCTTTTATAATTATAGAGTTGTGGCCAGTTATTACTTGGAATATTACAATTGTTTGCTTTCCGTAATCTATCGTATGTTTTCCTCATGCACAAAGTTTTAAATCAAAAACTCGAATCAAAATTTCGAATTTTGGCATTGAGTCACTAACTGTTCTATAGTTTTTGTCCTTTATAACTTTAAAAAATTGTATATTTTTCGTTTCCGCACTAAAAGAAGTCTTTAAAAGTAGCAGTGACATCTCAATGCGCTCGAAAAGTATTTTTACGTATTATAAGCAAGTTAAGTAGGCACTTTCACCTTTTATTTGATCATTTCATTGAATAGTCCCTGTTAGGGTCTGTCGTTTAGAAGCCGCAATTTTGTGCATTATACGCAGTATTGGCGTTTATTTGTCAGATGGACTTCACTTTTTTCATACTGGATACTTGTATATTCTGTTTAAAGCTTCGGTCTTCTTCACTTGTTGGAAGATTTCGTAGAAATTGAGATGAGCATTATGAAGTCCTTTCGTTATCTTGTTGTGCCAACTTCCAGGTAGTCGGTAGTACCGGATCCTTCGGTCTAAAAGTGGTTCCATAAACAGTGGTATTATCCAACCCTATCATATGTCATGTAGTCGATAAAAGAGGGACGAATGATACCGTAAGGACATTAAAAAAAGTAGAAAATTAACTGGCAACATAATAGCATCACAAAAAGATTTTTAAAAAAATACATTATATAAACCACAACATAGTAAACTAAAGCCTGAGCAAAGCGTTGTTCTTGTACAGGGTACGTTGTCAGCTTCTGAGTATTTTTACAATAATGGAAACTACAAGTATTATTTCTGATTACAGGACAAATCACTGCCATTATATCTGATTTCAAAATCTTTAGCTTACCATCCATCTCCTACTGCATTGGAAATAAAGGAAAGAAAAGGTGTTTTTTTTCCAAAAACTGAATTTAAAAAATAAAACCATATAACTCTGAAAATAAACTTAACAGATATACCAGGATTCAAATTTTCAAAAGTTCAAAGTTGAAGAGCATTACGGACCAAAACTTCCTAAAATGTTTGCCAAATACAGCTAAGCTAATCTTTTCCTGTGGTAGAAAAACCTCATAAGTTCCAAAATTCAAAGTTTTGCAAACAGTTGATTTATAATAATAACCAAATCAATGATAATGCTTGTCACCACAGAATTGCTGACTACTGGGCATGGGCTTGTGATACCCTCGGATAATAAAAACGCCAACAGCAGTGGTTGAAAATAAATTGATCATAGATACCAGGGTGTAAATTTAACTCTAAAATTTATAAAAATCAAAAGGGAGAAGGTTAATCCGTACAAAGTGCTATCGAGTTAACACTTTTTATACGATTTGAAATGAGATAACTTTATATATATATAAAAGATAAAGCATATCTACTTCCGGATGGCTAATGAGAAGCAGATAACTTTTTCCATGATGTTGTTTAAGTTTAGAATGTATAATTATGTCAGAAATAAGTCATCTGGACAGGTCATCACATGATACTAAAATATCATTTTGTGAAATTAGATACCAATACAACGTTACTTACATTCATTTCATAAACAACTGTATTGACTCTGGTCGAAAGTTGAATCCAGGCAGTAATATGTGATATATTGCCATCACTTGACATCCGTCAACGTCTGTCGTTTTCCGTCTTTTTACAGCTGCTTCCCGTTTCCATAACATTTATCTAAAGAATATACTCACCTGAAACTACTAAGCAAAACTTACCTAAATTAAACATTAGGTTAAGAAACACTGTAAAAGTTAAATTGTAAACTGCTAAAATGTTCATCACAATAAATTCACAAATAAGTTAACATGGCCGAATTAGTCAATCGGTTGCTGATCTTCCTCTTGAAATAATATTTAAATGTATTTTTGCATCTTTGCAGAAACTATGACTATTAGAGAGTAACTTTTGAAAGCAAAAATGTCGCTATAATAGAATCCAAACCCAAAATATTCAACAAACCCCAGATCTCAAGTTGTCGTCCTTGATTTTTTTTCAATGTGTTTTGTAACATCGAATTTTAATCACACAAAATATGTATGTTCATGACAGTCCTGAAGCACAGCAGGCCACTGGGCTATTAATACTATCGAAAACTTACAGTTAACCAGCTGATTTTTAAGGAGTTATTTGCCATGTATGATAATTTTTCCATTTCTTAATTTTTTCAAAGAATCCAACATGACCGATGTGTCAATTGATTCCTTTTAGGACTTGTTGTCCTTGAAATGTTAATTTAGATTTACTATGTTTAGCTTTTTTTACGGAAATAATAACAGAAGAGGGATGAAAAAGAAGCGGATAGCATCGAATATAGGTAATATATATTCAAAGTATAACACCTAAAACAGATGCCGAGTTGTTTTTCGATTATACAATGGAATATAAATACAGATTATAAGACTAGTTTTAATCACTTAGGTTTATAGTTTTAACGTAGATTTTGAAATGATCACTTCATCGGACGGCGTCTAGGTGATGAAGAAAGCTCGTATTTTCTTTTTGGTGAAAAATGTCTCTTTTATAACCCATCAACTTTTTAAATTACAGCTGTGGTATTGAACATAACTGTAAGGTAAATTCCGATATTAACGAGTGTCTTGTGGTTTTCTTTGGAAAAAGTAAGAAATTTTTACTTGTCTTTGATAGAACATAATTTTGTATGGAACTGTGTAGATCTGAATCAGATGCTTGAGGACAGATCTGTATATAGCCAAAAGCATAATATTCCAGGTGCTATTTATTATGTGGCATTCAATGTTAATAAACTACATGCAGCTTGGAGTTTGTTTGATTGAAACTCGTGAGAATTATACTTGCTAATCATTCTCATAAATGTTAATTGTAAATATAATGAAAAATATATCATGTTGTATTTTGATTTAATTATTTAATATAAAAACATAGACATAATATGATATTTCATTTGAAAATGTTCGTATTTCATTTAAGTTTAATAAAAGATCATGACAAGCGATGCAAAATATTTTATTCAGATTTGAAAGAGAAGAAAACATATACATAAACTAATGTTTAAAAATCTTATTATAGAATTAAGATACACAATGCACCATTTTATGGTGTAAATCAAATCAACTGTAAATAAAATGGTTACGTTTTAGTAAGCGAATATTCGTGTGTTCAAAATTCCAATGACACTGAAACAAATGTTTGAATATCGTGTTTTGAATTGTGTTTTACCTATATTGTCATTTGTTGTTAATAAAAATTATTTTGAAAATAAGCCAATTACTTGTGACACAATTTAGGACCATATGAGTACTTGGACTATCGACAAGTCTGTGAAGATATTCAAAACCGTCAATCTGTAATCTAATGGGAAAAAAGGGGATTGGTATAAAAGTAACTGTTTTTATTATACCACAACCTGTTTTCACAAGTCATCATCAAATTGTGTCCCGCTCTAGTAATATTTATATATAAAGTTTAACATAATTTCACAGATCTCTAATAAGGTGAGTGTGTTCTAATCACGAGCGTCAAATTATAGAACACATCATATGTATGATAGAAGAATAATCATATAAAATAAACGATAAAATCAATTGAATATCAGTGTCCATTAGAGATTTTTCTTTATGCTAAAAACAAATTACACGATAAAATAAATCATTTATTTAATATCAGCCCTTGTAGTTCATGTTCTTGTTTGGTGATATCTTGAATTCAAACTATGAAACAAATTATATCATTAATGTAAACTCAGCAATCACACTGCAACATCTATGATATACATAGCATTGACGATTAAAATTACAACAGTAATGAATATACCGCTTACGATGTCAATCTCCTTTCCGACATCGGTCCATTTAATTTCCTCACCGTTTTCCTTTTCACTATATTTTCCCTTTTTTATACTACAACAACACATCTTACAGCGTACTATTCTTGAAACATTTACAAATCCCCGCATACACTGAGTGACTGGGTATTCACCCTCCCGATGATAATATCGTGAGCTTAAAATAACCATCATAACAATGAAAGCACTAATGCTAACATCGGCAAATAGAAGAATAGATAATGAAGACAATCGGGGAATTGAAGTTGCGGGAAGATTTTCAGATGAAATAGTCAAGAAAACTGCGATTGCCAAAAGAACAGTTACAGCATATCCAACTCTTTCTCCGCTTTCTGGTGGAAGTAAAAACACAAAAATGTTTAAAATAATCATCACACTAATTGGGAGAATCAGATTAAGAACGAAAAACATGGGATGGCGTTTAAGTAACATTGAAAATGTTATGAGTTGAAGGTCTTCTCGTTTTGTAACACTTGATTCAATAAATTCCCATGTTTTTTGTGGATTTAACAAATCGTGCACAACATAGTCGAAAATTGGTACAACGGATATTTCCTCATTTGTATATCCCCATGGTAATATCTCAAGATTGCAAATCTGTGCATCGAATGGATACCTCGAAACGTCGGCATTACAGAATACCTCATAATTATCTCCAGTGGTCCATGTAACAACACCGTTACTCTGTACTCTTATCACATTTTCGTCTCTATAGATTAACTTTACACCATCATATGAATTTCCAATAATAAAAGATGGTTTCCAAATTATATGCTCTTGGAGAGTAAATTGTTCGATTCCGTTTTCTGTGCTATTCCAAGGTATAGTCTGATCAACCCAACTTATATTAAAGTATCCGGTTAAACTTAATTTTCCCTCAACTTCATTAAATTCCTTGATATATATTAAATGAAAAAACAAATAAATATCCACTTTCGATTTATGGTCAAGGACTGGTCGCAAATTTATGTTTTTACCACCGGTTATATTTTTGAAGAACTCGTCAAAATTCCTATAAGATATCGAATAACTTTCTCTCAAAAATGATACTAGTATTATCAAAATTACTACACATCCACCATTTTGGATCTTCATTTTTCCAACTTATACTTGGAGTTTATCTGTCAATTAAAGAACATTAACATTTGATCAAGAATTCTACTTAACGAATATATTGTGTATTTTGGATTTGTTACATTATATATTTATTCACAAAATCTGTTTGTTTCATTTCACTTCAAGAGGCCAAGCTTTTCATATTGTGTTCGTTTTTTGTTACAACAAGCACAGCACAACAAACGGCATCCTATTTAATTAGATGTTGCAGTATATGGTAATTCTTATTCTAATTCCTCTGTGTTAAGCATTGTTTACAAAAACATTACAGCAGCCACGTGTGTATTTAAAAAAGCAATGAGCGAAAGACTATTGTCTTTATTGAAGATGATTTATTCAATCTGAGCTATTTGTTTTAATTTTTGGATCGTTTCAATAGATGTATACGTTATTCACGAAAACTAAGGTTTTGGTTTTATAAAACAATCTGCAGTTTTAATGAAACATGTTAGTGTGTATCAACCATTATACGGCCCTTATCTCTTATATTTTGAAAAAGATACACCCTGCATATGAAAATCTATTTTCAGTGAATTTAATATTTTCATGAAGAATCGTTGACTAATTTTTATGTCTAAATCATATCGTCAATCAACCAACAAGTAAGACTGATGCAATCTTTATATTGCAAAAGCAAGCATTTAGAATAGTTCAATATTTTGTCCAGTTATTGATTTAAACAAAAAGAACCTATTTATGATATTTTACATCAATACAGAAATGCTGACTAACATAGCCGTGTCATCATCCTGGAACGAAATTTCCACTGGTTAGAAATGGACCTAGTTGTTGTAAAATTTATTCAAGTCTACATAATATCAACCAAAACTGTTGGACGGAGAAGTCAATATGAAGTTGAAAAGTATTGAAACGCTTAACTTTTAAAAAGTTCTGCAAAATACGAATAATACTTTTGAAGTAGGAAAACATCAAAATTTCGAATATTTTCATATATTTAAATAGTGATTTTTAGGAAATTAACCTATCAATTATATTCCATATCAACACAGGAACAGCAGGCTACGTTGCTAGTGATACCATGGGAGGCTAATCATAAACCAAGTAATTTGCAGCTTCTATGTATATGTAAATGAAAAGGTAGACCTTGAAATAATAGAAATGCATATCAAAAGATATTGTAACAAAAATCAGACCTTTACGAAGAAATGCATAAAAAATAGTATCGCATACATATATCAGGGTAATTATTGTAATGCACTGGACACGAAATTTGACATGTTGAGTTTAGACACAGGGCACAAAAAGTATTGAATATGCATCAACTATTTGCCACTACACATTAAGTACTGGCATCGGTACCTGTTATATCTATACATTTACTCATTATAAAATGTGTCTGGAGAACTCATATGGACATGGATAAATGCTAAACTGCCGTTTTTACACCGCAAATTGTACTCTGCATGCAAACAAAGCACTGCATCTGAACATTTTAAAAGCAAGGCATAAGAGTTCAAATGCATGTTATGCTACAGAAGATACCGCTGAGCACTATTTTTTTTTTACAGCATCAGACATTTTTAATAGATTTTTATCAAATTGAGAAAGGAAATGGGGAATGTTTCAAAGCGACAACAACCCGACCATAGAGCAGACAACATATAGTTTGTTCTTATGTTGGATTGTTACGCAACTGTCATAAACTATTTTGTCATAAACAAGAACGATCGTTCTCTATATTGAAATAGATTGATATGTTTTCATAGCAAAACAAACGATATGTTTTTTCTCATTGTTGAAGGTCGTATGGTTATTTATAATTTTTAACATGCACTTCATTTATACGTTGGTGGATCGTTGTGTCATTAGCAACTCATATAACATCTCTTCATTTGTATATAAGAAAGAGTTAGCGTGGAGAACCGGATGATCCTTGGGGATTATATGCACGTCTTAAACAATGAAATCTACAAGTTCGTTAATAATTAATGATCAACAAAAAAACTAATTATTAATTATTAAAAAAAAATATTTTAAGAATGAATAGACTTACCTTTAATGCGTTTCTGGGTGGGTTTTTAAGAACGTTGTCGTTATGTTCAAAGAGGTAAATACACTTTATCATTTATAAACTGCTAAATAGTTACATAAAATGCTACACTATTTCAACAATCATATATCCACCATATTGAAATCCCTTTTGTTTAGTGATCAGTTTAAATGGATTGAAAAAGAATAAAGCGTTAACATCATTTGAGCTTTGGTATTATAGATACTTTCAATAAAATGTCATTACATTTTTTTAACTTATTTGAACGGTTATCTACCTATTGTTTTAATGCATTGCGGAGGAACCATTGACTTGAATCGAATTTATTTTAAAATCAACCCAATCTGTTTTTTAAATCTTCACATATGTCATTATGAAATGGATGCTAATTGTATAGACAACAACCTTTTAAGAGAATAATTGATCCAGTTACGTGTTATCAAATGCATCCATCATGTTGTAAAAGGTGAATTCTTAATTACTTAGTCGTAGTTTGGTCTTTATTTTTTTTTTTAAATTATGAAACGAGAATTGTTCATTTATAATTTAAAGGTTAAACATGGAGTTTCAACCTCACTCCAAAGTAAATGATAGATTCGATTATTTGTAATATGCTATAATTAATTTCAAGATACTAGTTCAATAGCATAAATTCAGATCATTGATGTATTTAGTAGGAACAACTATGTAAACAGTACGTAAAAGTCCGTCCCGTACCAAATCTTAAGCTTTAGGATTTGTCTACCAAATTATGGTTGGTCCCGGACTTACTTAAATGAACTATACGATTCTATTCTCTGAACGGTGCACGATGTCTTAGCTAACATAACATTTTACCTGTAATTCCCATTTAAAAAATCCAAAACGACACAGTACCATACCTAATTGATATCACCTTCTCGAGTTCATTCTAAATGTGTTGGTAAAATGTAAAATTTTGTCCCAAAGGTAAAAAATTAAGTCTAACAAAAAAAAACGTGTATCAATCAAAACAGAAATTTTATATGTTGTGTACCCAAATACTAGTTTAACTCGGGTTATTATACTATTTCAGTGAAATGGACGCAACACTAAACTCTGAAACATAACAATGTACTAAATTTTTATTTTAAATACACATGCTAACAAAGATAACCAATTTTATTTGTTAATTGAAAATTAGGCGGAATAAAATAATTTAAGACAGCAGAGAAGATAATTCTGTTTTAATTGGTTGTTATTAACCGACTTAAATAAAAGAGTGAGCTATTAATACTGTAAATGTATGATGTCTCTAGTCTGGTCAAAGGGTCAGACTGTCCTACTTAATTAAACGATATATTGTTGAAATTAGATAACATGTTTTCACGTGCAGAGAAATTTCACTTGTGACCAATGCATGATTGGATTTCATCTTTCTAATTGGTCAATGATCTTGCGGGTCAGCACGAGTTCACGTGTAAGTGCATTGTACCCACTTCCTTTTATCATCAGCATTTGATGTGTTAACTTGTGATTCTTATCAAACAATTTGTTCAAAATTCCCACCAACATACCTCCCTTAATGTTATCTTTTGAAGTAGATATGTAACAATTCAAACGAGAAAACTGACGGCCTTATTTATATATAAAAAAAGAAGGAAAAACAAATAGGTAGCACATAAACAAACGGCAACCACTATTTTTTTATATTTATTTTATTTTATCAAAACACAATACATAATCATGATAATATACAAAGGTATATAAAGTGTTCTTTACAATGCAGGTAATACCATTACAGATAATCATAATTAAGTGAATTTTAATACTTCTTATAATTACTTATTCTTAAGAACAGTTTGAGTTTTCTGTTGCAAACTAATTTGTCTATGTTTTGTTTTATTTCTATAGTAAAATTTTGAAGAAGAAAAAACAATTGATAGAGAAAAATAAAAGAAAAAAATCAAAAAATTGTCAAAAGAATAACAAAAACAAATCAAACAAAAAAACAAATACAAGTTTGAATTTTTTGGGAAAAAAAGAAGAATTGGTAATCTGTGGTTTGCTCTTTATATTACTGCCATTATATGATTTCTGATTCAAGAAAGATGGAAAGTAAAGAGCCAGATTTATAAGTTTTATTAGCAAATTTAAAAACAAAAGTCTCATGTATTTGTGTGATTGTTCTCAGTATAAACACAGAAAGTGCCAGCTATTCCATTCTCTCTCAAACTGTTCTTGGCTATATTTTTTTCAGTACAGTACAGATCATTTAACTTATGTTTGAGTGCCTGAAGTGATAGAACTTTTTTTCAAACATCGACTTGAATAAATATAATATTTAATACAGAGCAATATCTTATTTTGTACAATACAGTTTCTAACATCAAAAATACCGAATACAAAAGTCTTACAATTATAGTTAAGTGTTACATGTGCTGTAGATGAAGTCCATGTATCAAAATTTTCTAACAAAATTTGTACTTCTTCACATTTCCACAATAAGTGTATAATGGTTTCTGGTTATATATTACAAAAAGTACTAAGAGGGCTATGTACAAGTTTTATCTTTTCCAGGAAATGATTAGTAGTCAAAACTAAGTGGTTTATCCTGTATCGGAACCACTGTGCTCTACTATTTGTAGTAGTTTTAAATGGAAGTGCATAAATGAGTTTCATTTCATCATTAGTGACACCAAACTTTTCCATAATTTTCATTTTATTTGATGGTTCCGTAAGATTTTTTCTCAATATGAGGTACATATCTTGAGAACCTTTTTTATGTTTAAAAAAAATCTTGATATTATTAGGAATGCTTGGGTAACAATTCTTAATTGGAGATGTAGCATTTTTAACAAAATGTTGTGAATACTGTTCAACACAACTGATTAAGCCATAATATTTCAGAAAATCTGTACGTATTTGATACACCTTCTGGAATTCAGCTAGAGAAAAAAATTCTCCGGCTTCATCTAATAAATCATTTACAATGTGTACACCTTTGTCATACCAGTCTTTGTAGAAAACAACATCATTTTCTATTTCAATTTTCTCATTAAACCATAAAGGCATATTGAAAAAATATTCCCATGTATATTCAATATTTAATGCAACAATTTCTTTCCAGGTACTCAAAACATCTTTCCAAAATGGATTTGTGCATACATTCATACTTTTTTCTATGTTTTTGACACCTGTATTTTCTAATAAGTCAGAATCAATCCCATAGAAAGCAAGAGTTTCCTGTAATTTTTTATTAATGATCAACCTTCTAACCGATGTACATTTCTGTGATTTTATGAAAGGTTTTAAACAAATCATTTTAGACCTCCTTCAAAATAATCTTTCACTAAAGTTTCTCTCTTAATTTTACCAACTGGTTTTTGCCAAACAAAACTATAAAACAAGTTATCAAGTTTTTTAATAAATCTGGAGTCTGGATTTGGCAATGATGAAAACAGATGGATAAGCTTTGGTAATGCCAATGTTTTAACCACTGTAATACGCCCAATTGGAGTTAAGTTTCTCTTGCTCCATTGCTTTAAAAGAGATTCAATCTCCAATATTTTTTTATCATAATTTAATCGTATCATCTTTGATAAATCTACATCAAAGTCTATTCCAAGGTACGAAAAATTATGTTTACCCCATGATATTTTTAAGCTGGTACAAAGTTCATTCTTACTGTATTTCATACTGCCAATCCATACAACCTGGGTTTTACTGTAGTTAATTTTTAAACCTGAAATTTCCCCAAAAAAATTAAGGTATTTCATGCTTTCCATTAGAGATTCTTCAGATCCATCTAAAATAATAGCAGTATCATCAGCAAATTGAGACAATTTATTTTCAATACTAACAGATTTTAACCCTTTTATTTTCTTATTGTTGCAAAGCTTAATAGCTAGTATTTCAGCACACAATATAAACAAATAAGGAGAAAGCAGATCGCCTTGTCTACAACCCCGTTCAATGTTAAAAAAATCTGATAAATTACCCCCTTGGTTTACAGCTGAATTAATATTAGAGTAGAAAATTCTCACCCAATTACGAATAGATTGTCCAAAATTGAAAAATTTTAATACTTCGTGTAGAAAATCCCATGATAATGAGGCTTTTTCGAAGTCGACAAATTTGCAATTTGCATCAAGTCATATAACAATCTTGTGTTTTCTCCTATTAATCGACCTAGAACAAAGCCAGTTTGATCAGGATCAATCAAATTTCCCAATACTTTTTTAAATCGATTACCAATAACCCCTGATGAAATTTTGTAAGAAGTATTAAGGAGAGTAATTGGTCTCCAGTTTTAAAGAAACTGTCGTGGTTTGTCTCCTTTAGGTATACATGTAATTATACCTTACCTCTGTGTAACAGAGAGTTGACCTTTTTCAAAACCATAATTTATAGATCTTACTACAAATGGACCTATGTTTCCCCAAAAAACTTTGAAAAATTCAGCTGTAAAACCTGATGATCCTGGACTTTTATCATTTTTCATTGCTTTTAAAACATTTGATGCCTCATGTAGACAGATTGGACCCTCTAGATCATCTGACTGCTCATTTGTTTATTTGTTAACATTGTATTTTTCAAAAACAGTATCAAAATTCTTAATCTTATCTGTAACAATATTTTTTTTTGAGTACAACTCTTGATAAAAAAAATTTACATCTTTGTGAATATCTTTTTGGTTATTAATCATTTCTCCATCATCTTTTTGTACTTTAGGGATAATTTTATTCGTAAAATTTCTAGATTCCAAATTACAAAAATATTTACTAGGTTTTTCAGCTTCTGAGATCCATATTGCCTTTGATCTTAGTACACTCCCTCTTAATTTTTTCCCTCTAATGTCTTTAAGCTCTTGTTTTTTTTCCTCAAGACTTTGAAAGTCAGTATTGCTGTTAATATTTTCTTCTGCCCTTTGAATCTCTTTTGTAAGATTTTCTACTTTGTCCCTCTCTTTTCTTTTCTTGTAGCTACTAAATGCTATAGTTTTACCTTTTATTTCCATTAACAAGGTTTCCAAAAATAAGTGATCATCGATACTTAACAAAAAATCTGAATTCATAATGTTCTGCTTTTCTGAAAGTGGTATTGCAGAATACTGATTTTTTTATATCTTCAATTTTTACATTTATTGTGTCTAGATATTCTTGGTCAGATAGCAATGAATTATTAAACTTCCAGAGTCCTTTTCCCCTTTTGAAATCATTAAATACTAAATGCAAAACTATGATGGAGTGATCTGATCGATAGCTTGATTCTATATATGAATCTTTTAAAGAAGGTAATAACACATCAGATATGAGAAAGAAGTCCAGCCTTGACTGTTTCAGTGGTGACTTTTTTCTCCAAGTATAATGTCTTTTTTCTGGATATAGTTCTCTGTATGGGTTAACCATACTTTGATTATCTATAATTTCCAATACTTTTAACCTGGCTTTTGGATTGTTTACATGTAAGTAATTGTAATAATCTATTTAAGGATTAAGCACAAGATTAAAATCACCACAGATTACAAAATATTGATTCTCAAAAATCTTCAATGATATCTGATATTTTTTCATAAAAACCTGGATCGTCCATATTTGGACCATAAATAGCAATTGAGGTTATCTTATGATTTTCAATTGTCATGTCTAATGCAAGATAATTTCCTTATAAATCTCTTCTTTCTGTATGAACTTGAAACTCAAAATTATTTTTGAAAAAAATTGCTACTCCTCTGGAGTTTGATGAAAATGAGCTAAAATAGCATTTGTATCCCCATAGGTTTTCAACATCATTTTCTTGTGATGGAGTAAAATGAGTATCTTCTTAACAATATATATTACAATTTTTATCTCGCAAGTAATAAAAAATATCTTCTTTTACCAATATCGCCTAAACCCTGGCAATTTACTGACAAAATTTTAATACCTTCCATAATTCTTATACAGTGTCAAATATATGATATAGAGCAAACATAGAGACCAAATATATATTAATATAAAAATTAAGACTAAAGGCTGAAAAGTAAGACAAGATACTGTGTAATTAAAAAAAAAAATGTCCAACATGGTCACCACTGTATTGTTACACATTTGGTGTTTTGAACCTTTTACACTAATTATATACAAAGATTTGAAGGCTGTGTAATAAGTCTTTGTTTTAAATTGTGTAGTACACAGTTTTGTTATAAAATAATTGCCATGACTTTCTTTTTACCATATATTAAACAGTCTTTCCCTTTGGTTACCGAAGATAACCACAATATTTTTATATACACATATTGCATATTTTATGTGAAAAAAGTCTATTTTAAATCAATCTAGCGTTTTAGATAAAATATTGGTTTCAAATTAAACACAAAATATCTTTTAAGTATATAGACATGATATAATAGAAAAAAACTACCAAAAGACCCATATAATAATGATATGACATATTTAAGACAAAAATGTACTATTGAAATGTTTATATCAATAGTTTCACTGTTAAAGTTGAAGATATTTAACTTTCACCATTTTTGTTGTTCACATCTTTGGTTCTTTCATATTCAATTCTGTAGCTTAAATCATCAAAAATGTAAAAAATTATTTGGAGACCATCTTTTGTCTTCCCAAATACAGATCCATTGTAATAGTATGCTACATCAATGTCTTTATGGTGTCGTAGTCCCTTCAGTAGATCTCTATTTTTGATGGTAATGTCATCATACAATTTCACATGGTTCTTCATTTGTTTCTTTTTTCTCATAATTGCTGTTTTTACCTCACTATTCACCACTTTAACAATCACTGGTGGTACTCCAGACCTCAGCCTGTGTATTGCCACTATATCTCTCTTTTCCAGCTTTAAATCTAGATCATCTTTCACTGTTTTCAAAAAAGACTCTTACCATCTTGATGTTCAATTTTCGAGAATATTGCTCGTTGTAAGTAGCCATTGACAATGCTGAATATGATTTGTTCATAGTATCCTCCATTTCTATTGTTATACTATTTAATCTAATATTTTGTTCCTCTAACTGATTACTTAAAGTACTATTTTGGGATTTCAATAGCTGAATTTCTGTGTTTTGTTTATTAGTTATTTCTGTTACTTTGTCATTGACTTCTTTTTTAATTTCATTCTTTAGAGTTCCTAAAAGTTTTTCTACAATATTTGTAACAATCTGTTCAATGTCTGATTGTTTAACAAGATTTTCCAAGGCTTTTGTTAAATCATCTTTCTTTATGTTATCTTTCAAAGCACTTTTTATTTCCCCAAGGTCTTTACTAATACCACTAGAATCTGAGCTGAGATTCATACTATTGTAACTTTCTTCACTCTTCTCAACATCAGACAATGTTCTTTAAGCTTGTTTTGAGGCCTTCTCACCAGATTTTACCTTTCCTTCTTTGTGGTCTTTATTCTCTTTATTCTCTTTGTTGGTTAAATCCCTCCTTGGGGAAATAAGTGTTTGTACTGTCTTATTTAAGTTTTTACTTAAATTGTCTCTAGGCATATTGACTCTATGAACAGTTTTTACAATCCTTTAATTTCATATAGAAAAACACTAAAAATGCACATATAAATCCAAATGCAGAATTCTAAAGAATAATACAGCTAAATCTTGAATCCTTATATATAGAGGATCATAAATATGTAATTTTCCAATAGCAACAATGTATAGAATCACTTCAAAAACACCAAAATTGAGGAGCTGTAATTAATGTGTCACACTCTTGGAAGCCATGTTTTTCTCGGCAACCACTATTTACAGGCTCCTGATTTGGGACAGGCACATACATAAATAACGTAGCGGGGTTTAACATGTTAGCTGGATCCCAATCCTCCCCAAACCTTGGACAGTTGTTTAACAGTAAAACATAAGAACGAACTATAAAAATCAGTTGAAAAAGACTGATCTCATCAGATGGACAAAATGTTATTAATTTTTCTTGCTTATGTATTTCTTCTAAACACACATTTTTGTACCATCTTTTTTCTACAATATCTTCATGTATATGTCCTTCTTTGGGAGACAAAGTACAATGTGGACCAAAGATTATCACAGTTTTTCTTATTACAAATACTGAAAAGAAGAAAATATCAGTCAAGATTAGAATGAATTATATCAATGTATGTAAAGTGCGGATCCTAAAATATCATTTTTACTGTATATGCCATAAATGTCTAATGTAGAATGATAAATAAACAGACGAACTTTTTTTTACTTTCGAAGAAAATGAAGAAAATTAGTTAAAATGTATATGTTCAGAAATACATAATACTAATAAAACAAAGTAAGAGATGCGAGCGGGGTTTTATCGCGCCTAAAGCCATCCAGCTTTGAAATATATACCAAAATAGGTGAATATTTATGACATTTCACGAACAGATCGTGCAGGTGCTTTATAACTAACAGGTAAGATGTTGTTGCAGTACAAAATATTCATTTTAATACAATTAATAAAGTTGTATAACGTAGAATATGTTTTGTCATTCAGTTTCTTCATATTTAACTAAATTCCACTATGATGATTTCGTAATGCTAGTCATGTTTACTGTCGAATAATGATACTATTCTTTCATTTTTACTGTGGAGCGAATCATTAGTACTGTATATGCGGTGCATTTTCACTGTACAATTTTTTATTTATTTTTTTATCTATTACAGCTCATTTCTTTAAGCATGTAGAGCAAGACTTTAGTTGACTTGCTTGTTTTTCTTTTATTGGATAATCGTTATGATAACACCCAATTTAATTCAAATATTAAAAATACAGTTTAAACTATCATATGCCTAATCATATTGTTTAAAAATGTCAATCTTATTTACAAAGTTTGTATAAACAATTAAACAAACAAAGCAAGCAAGCCAACCAAAGTTTTGCTTTGCATGCATTATGAAATTAGCTGTAAGGTCTTAATTTAGCCGACTTGCTCAAACAATAGATAAAGTAAGAGAAAGATTTGATAAAATTTAACTTACGGAGGAAAGTTTGGTTTTAAAACACTCTAATTAATTCAATAGAAATAACATTTATTTCAAATGTATTCCATTTAGTTTCTTATAAAGCGTATAGGGATCTTTATCCTTATTTTTTTTTTATCCATTTCCATGACACTTCACCACTAATTACGTACATCTTGATATAGATTGAATCTTTGTTTTCCCGTTTAAAAGGTTTTACACTGGAGCCATTTATAACTTGCTGTTCGGTGTGAGCCAAGACTCCATGTTGAAGACCGTATGTTTACGTATAATGGTCTACTTTTATAAACTGTGACTCGGATGGAGAGTTGTCTCATTGTCACATACGACATCTATATATGGCTCAAAAACGAAACGAGACGGAATAAAAAGGTATAAAAAAATCCACACTACTTTTTTAGTATATGTATAATGGGCTTAATATGATTCAGAATAGAGTAAAATAGTGGGTCGCATTTGGGTATAAGCGTGACGCCGGATTGCCGATTTTTTGCAAGCGTGACAGGTGAAAGTCAAATGATTGTGTCGTGAAAAACGAGAAATGAAATCTAGCGGGACACAGGAATCTTCCAAAACAATAAGCGGAATACGGGAATCTGCCAAAACAGTAAGCGGGATCCGGGGTCAGAACCCCCCCAATGAGACCCCCAGAATAAGATATTAGTGTATATCAATCCTATTGTTACAGTCATGCCTTCAATAACAAATGTCTCCGATGCATGCATTTTTTTATATTTTTGGTCCCTTTTTCAATTTTGAGGGGTCCAAATTTAAAGACAAAAGTCCTTTAATATAGATATTTGGGATTCGTTGACATGCTGAATCTAACCGTGTATCTAGTTTGGGGATTTTTTGTCTAGTTGCTGAAACAGCCCACATAGAGTTCCAAAGGGTCTAAAATCAACAAAAATGAATTGTAGCAATCATTTCGTGTACAATAACCCAAATGTGTATGGTTTTACCTCTGCGGTAGTATCCATTCGCGGATCTAGAATTTTTCATTTTGAGAATCGCTTTTGTTACAAGTTTGAAAAGCTATATATTTGATGAAGAATGAATGAGGAGTTTGTATTTCAATTTGAAAATACATGTATCATAAATCCTAAAGTCATCAACTAAGTTTTTTCGTTTGTTGCAAGTGCATTTATCACATAATTCTACAATAAAAATTCCTCGCATCTTTGAAAATTCTACATTAATAATGACTGCACTAACAGTGATAATTCATCGCATCTATAGCTAAAATGGATCGCTTTCAATAATCGATATGCTATATTATGATGCTTTTATAACACTTATTTGAACTTTAATGCTATGTTTGTATATTATAAAGACATATCACAATGAAAATATGTTAAAACTTATCTTCAAATCACTTAACTTGATATTTTCAAAACATAAACAAATACAGTTTTCCCATGATCCTTTATTCTACAATAGACATACCCGCATATAACAGTAAAAATGAACTAGCTGGATTCGCACTTTATATACACTGTTATATTATGTAATGTAGTAAAGCGGACATTTGCTCCGTCTTTTTTTCAAATGGTCTGGATATTTTCTTTACTATTCTGTCAACTTATAAGTGTTGTATTTAAGCATGGTATATATCTTAGTAGTACTGCATAAAAAGGTGACAGGCTACTTGTTGAAAGTGATTTGCCATACTCAGATGAATGTTCATTTGAATAACGTATAAATTAATAATTTAATAAATATTTCTCTGTAGATCTAAATATGCTTGAGGACAGATCTATGTATAAGACAAACACATAACATTACAGGTAATATTGTGTTGCGTTAAATGTCGATAAACTAGTTAATAATCTTGGTACCTTTGATAACTAATTACACCACTGGGTCGATGCCACTGCTGGTGGACGTTTCGTCCCCGAGGGTATCACCAGCCCAGTAGTCAGCACTTCGGTGTTGACATGAATATCAATTTTATCCTGCAAGTAGCCAATTAAAGTACAAATAACAGGTATACAAATATTTTTTTGCTTTATTTGTACTTGTTGTACAAATAAAGTATCCTGTTATCCAACTTCCACGTTGAGCAAGCGCTAATATGAATTTTTCTGTTTCCTAACCATTCAATTTTAGGGTCCTCTTCGAGGTCCGCGTTTCAACTATGTCGATTTTTTGAGAAATTAGAGACAATGATTTCGACGTTACAAGTGTTTGGGGTAATTTCAGGATAAAACAATATATGTACATTGTCGGAAAATTAAAATTTATTTGTACTCGCTAAAAAACAGGAGAAAAGCTCGACAGAGCCTCGCTTTTTGTCCTGTTTCTAAAGCTCATACAAATAAATTTTATATTGTATATATATGGTCATTTTCATAAATTTCCTGTGACAAAACTTTGAATTTTTGAAAAACTAAGTATTTTCTTATCCCAGGAAAAGATTACCTTAGCCGTAATTGGCACAACTTTTTTGCATTTTGGGTCCTCAATGCTCTTCAACTTTATACTTGTTTGGCTTTATAACTATTTTGATCTGAGCGTCACTGATGAGTCTTATGTAGACGATACGCGCGTCTGACGTATAAAATTATAATCCTGTTAGGGGTCATCCAAAATTGTCAACCATTTTCCAAAGTGTACAAAACATACACTTTTTCAGACCCCCCACCCTCCCTCAAAAAGTGTACATCAACCATTTTCAAATTTCAAGACAAGAAGCAATCATTTTAATAATAAAAAAAAAATCCTGTCTATCATAGTTTAGTTTAATATAGAAATTTGCATTGAAAAAAAAACTGAAACATATCTGACTGTTTTATATAGTGATAAAAAAAAGTGTATGGTAAAACTGTTGATTTTTTAACCCCCTCCCCCCAAGTGTACGTTTTGTACACTTTGGAAAATGGTTGACAATTATGGATGACCCCTTACCTTTGATAACTATTTATACCACTGGGTCAATGCCATTACTGGTGGACGTTTTGTCCCCGAGGGTATCACCAGCCAAGTAGTCAGCACTTCGGTGTTGACATGAATATCAATTATATGGTAATTTTTATAAATTTCCTGTGAAAAAACTCTGATTTTTTTCGAAAAACTAAGGATTTTCTTATCCGTATTTGCCACAACTTTTTGGCATTTTGGGTCCTCAATGCTCTTAAACTTTGTACTTGTTTGGCTTTATAACTATGTTGATCTGAGCGTCACTGATAAGTTGTATGTAGACGAAACGCGCGTCTGGCGTATACAATTATAATACTAGTACCTTTGATAACTATTGGAGTTTGCTTGATTGAAACTCATGAGAATGACACTTACTCAAAAAGCTCATAAATGTTTGTTATAAATATTATGAAAAATGATACTCTGATGTATTTTAATTAAATTGTTAAAATTATATATTTCATTTGAAAAATTAATGCAGGTAGGTCATTTATGTAAAAAGATTATGACAATTGATGCTATTATATAATTTATTCAGATTTAAAAAAAGAAAAGAAGAACAAATTACATTATTAACTATTGTTTAATAATGTTATTACAGAATTGAGACACTTAATTTATCATTTTACAGTATAAATCAAATCAAATGTAAATAAAAGGGTTATGTTTTAGTAAGCAGATATTCGTGTGTCTAAAATCCAATGGCAATAAAACAAATATTAAGATATTGGATTTGAATTGTGTTTTACATATATTGTCATTTGTTGTTAATAAAAAATAATTTGAACATTGACCAGTTAGGCCACACCAATTTAATTCCTTGTTCGACGGACCCGCCCGCACCTATTTTTTTCAAAACAGATTTTTTTATTTTTATTATATTCCCGCTTCCCGCATCCGTTTTTTTTGTAAATATTTTAAAAAGATCTCAACATTTGTCTTTAAAATCACAGTCTAACCTTATACAGAGACATGTGTGTATATATGTCTCTGCCTTATATAACGATTTTAAACCTATAAGCACCCCACAACACTGTAAATATCTGTGAGAATATTTGTTTCAGCATGAGTGGAGTGGGAGTGCTCCGATAAAAATATATAACAGCGGGAATACCTGTACAGAACAAAACATTGGTTTCTTTCCCCCTGACTTATATATTCCATATCAAAAAATGTTCGTTGTTAAAATAAAGTACTGCAAAGAACTTCTGAAGGATTTGCCTTCAACTGCAATATATTGTATGCTGAAGGTCATAACTGCTGCAGATTTGTGCCTGTCCTGATTGATTCAGGGACCTGTTGTTCAGCAGTTATCGTTTGTTGTTGGGTACTTTCCCGTTTGGAAATATAAATTAGATCGTTGGTTTTCTTGTTCGAATTGTGTACAATACTAAGTTGTGGTCCCTTATAGCTTGTTGTTTGGCCTGGATCAAAGCTCTGTGTAAAAGGACGTACTTTGACCTATGTTTGTTATTATCAGGTTATCCCTCAGACAAGGGCCTTGAAGGGGCATTTTATCATGTTTACTGTTGTAGAAAAGAAAATAGAAATACTAAGGATTTGTATAGTGCTACTATACAAAACCTTTGAAAACTTCGAATTTTTTACTCAAAAAGAGGAGAAATACATTATATTATTAAACAACTTTTGTAAAAGAGGTGTCCAATTATTTTGAATAATATTAAACTGTTAAAGTACATGTAAATGTGTTAACATGGTTAAAGTCCAGTAAAATTCTTGGACATGTTTTGACCATTTAATACCATATAGACATTATAGTTCTTTAAGGAAATATTAGCCCTTTTGTACTAAAAGTGTTTTTACAAAAAAATAAATTATAACTTATATTGACCCCTCATAAAAGGGATATTCATAACATAAAGGGGTTGTTCTGAACCTGATTATGACTTGGATGGAGAATTGTCTCATTGTCAGTCACACATACATACTAGACCAAATTTAATTATGCAATTATCTGATTATTTCTTGTTGAACAGGGAACAATGCTTCATAAATTAAAGAAATGTCAAGGTACAAGTGATAAATCAAGTTTTAATATAGTGAAAACCTACTATTTTATGTTTACAAAAAAAAATTATAATCGCTCGCCTGAACTTTTTAAGCTTCGCCTCAAAAATTTCGGGGCCTTTTATAGCTGACTATGAAGGTATGGGCTTTGCTCATTGTTGTAGGCTGTACGGTGACCTATAGTTGTTTTAAATTCTGTGTCATGTTGGTCTCTTGTGGAGAGTTGTCTCATTGGCTTTTTGGTTTTGTAACTGGTATTGTAATGGTACACTTTCTTTTCAAGTTTTGCTTTTTGGTTGGTACTTTTTTGTTGTTGTGGTCATAAATCATTTTTTATTGGTAAAAGTGGTAAAGCCATAGTGTGCTGATTTCTTAAGAGGGTTGGAATGTTTACCTGATAAAAGTATATCCACATCCGGTAGAGTGAAAATGTTTTGATCAAATAAATGATGCATAAAATATACAGGCGACTGCTGGAGCCAAACAATTATATTGCATCCACATAATCTGGCAGCAGATTTATTTTCACTGGGTGTAGTCCACAAACTTCCAAGTAATATGCCCTGTATATACCTATCAAACGTCGTGGTATTATATCATGCCTTGGGTTAGCATAACTCTAGATTCCCATCAAATCCAATTTTTGACAATATGAGACCATACAAAATACATATATGTATCATTCAGACTCAAGTCTCCAGTTATGATTAAACTGAAAGAAAAAAACAGATTCCATCTCCTCGAACTGTATAAGATAAATATGTGTCATTATCTATGACAAGATATGATGAAGGCAGTGAATCTAACTTTTCCTCAAAAAAAGTACAGAATAACCAGATTGTGAATTTGAATTTATTTTTTATTTGTTTTGTGGTGTTAACTTTGAAAACTT
Organism: Mytilus edulis; assembly: GCF_963676685.1. Lineage (NCBI taxonomy): Eukaryota > Metazoa > Mollusca > Bivalvia > Mytilida > Mytilidae > Mytilus > Mytilus edulis. The sequence goes on from NC_092345.1 coordinate 51,482,139, forward strand.
CTGTGAAGTTACCTCCAGAACCGTAGCTTGTATGGTCCGGAAATAGTCAAAACATATCACAAGGACCTAAGATCTACGTACGATTTCGCAGCTACCGTCTAGTTTGAGAGTGCTGCTGAATAGAAATTTTATTGTGAATTTCACCTGCATTTTGTCTGTGAACAGCAGGAATAACCGTGATCACCTACCACAGTATAATCAACACCATTATCACAGTTATATGCTATGGGGAATTCTGTATCAGATGAATACTGTAAAAGGTCAACCTGATCAACTGATTTTATTACCTATGCATATGACCTACGTTTCTCCCATAAATTATTGCTTGTATATAGGGATTTTCTGTGTTCCCATGGCTGGACGGAACTTTTACACAATAAATGTGATCGTTTAGTATAATTTTAGGACTTTTAAAATGATATACCTATTATTAATTTTAAAATATGATTCACTGTCAGTGACAATGGAAAGATGAAGAAGACGATAAACATCCCTTCATATAGGTTAAAGGTTAATTATTCGTCCAGACTTCGGTTATTCCCGGGGTACAATAAAATTTAGATAAACTATAAAAGTTACCAAAATTTGTTTATTATTGTTTTTTGTAAATAAATAAAAAAAAATCATGTCGTATTTAACATCGAATTTGTTCCGTTCTGTCCCGTTTGTTTTTTCAAGTGTGCGATTAAAATAAAAGTATCGTGACATGGAGTGAATTTCTCCAACATCGGAGATAAATAACAGTTTTCAATCCAAAACGATTTATATGCTCGTTTCAGATGACAGAGGGTCCATACTGCACTGGTATTAAAGAGATAATAGTAACTGCAATTACGATTATCCCAATATGGCGACGGTAGATATAGGTAAAATCTTTACACTCATTTTTCTTAAATGTAGCATGCTTTTGTCAATAGTTACTCAGCTGCAAGGTTTATCTATACCATTACATCATATTTGAATCGTAAAGGTGCACTGGATTTAAGCGCTTTGAAAATTGCCGTCGAAAAATTCGGGATGATAATCGTAACTTGGAAAAAAAGATAATCGTAATTATGGTATTTAAAAATGGAAAGATAATCGTAACTGGAAAGTGTTTTATTGATATTGACACTAAAAACATATATCTGATAGCATATAATGAAGTTATGTCGATGAATTATTTACGAAACGTTCCAACATCTTATGACATTTCTTTTTATGCATATATTATTAACAGTTCTTAGGAAAACAGCTACATATGTGTATTAATTTATGTTTTTTGATTGAGTTAAGTCTGCCAATAGATATTTTAACGTGTGTTTTTCTATGTTGTGATGTTATGCTATTGTTTTTTACACTAGTAATTTTGGGGCCCTTTATACCTTGTTGTTCGGTGTGAACCAAGGCTCAGTGTTGAAGACCGTACATTGACCTACAATGGTTTACCTTTTTATAAATTGTTATTTGGATGGAGAGTTGCATGTCTCATTGGCACTCACACCACATCTTCCTATATCTACATACTAGTATATCATAAAATTTAGTTTTTTAATAAATAATGCCGTTAGTTTTCTCGTCTAAAGTGTTTTACATTGTCATTTCGGAGCCTTTTATAGCTGTCAATGCGGTATGGGCTTTGCTCATTGTTGAAGGCCGTACGGTGACCTATTTTTGTTAATATCTGAGTCATGTTGGTCTCGTGTGGAAAGTTGTCTCTTTGTTAATCATACCATATTTTTTGGCATTTTAGCTACTTCATGACTGTCACTGAAATTTCGATATCTCAGAAAATAACTATAAACAACACAAATTTAATTTTGAATTATAACAATATGACATCCTTTAAACATTTAATGCTATATAAGAATATAGAAAGGTTGGGATTTTTTGTGTATTATGAAATTAAGTAACGTGGAGTTCTTTTACAAACATGGATTTGTGTTCTCTTACAGTTTGGCCAAAAGCCCGAAAATTAAGAAATGAAGTTGATGTGGCTTTAAATTGTCTTACAAGAAATACTTATTCAAAGAATGACTGCAAAGTGGAGAATAAAATAACGCATATTCCGCAATATTAGAAACAAACTAATTCAAAAATTCATAAATACTCGGTATATAAAACGTATGATGCATACATATGCATGGAAGATATTGTAGAGACAAATATTGAAGGTACTAAACAAGGAACATTTTTGTATTTGCATACTTGCCATATAATAAGTTATTTTCTATTAAATGAAAACAAAAATTAGCCTAACCTAATTGTCCTGAATTTTTCTGAAGCACAAAATGTTTGTTGTAAAATCTATAAAAATCTTTGTAATTAAACAAGTTCCGACTGTGATGATGTAAATGTTATGCCTTCTGATGTAATTTATCAATATACATATTTGTGTGTGTTTTTTTCAGTCCGTCAAGTGCTTCGTATTAAGACTATAGAGGTAAGGCTAAAAAAACAAAAAACAAAAGTAACTATAAACAAAAGTAACAATAAACAAAAGTAACAATAAACAATAGTAACAATAAATTGTAACTATTTTAGATCCTTTACCATCCACACTGTTTAAAAAAACGTCCTAAAATACATGGGTATTTGATCAAAACATTTGAATTAAATTTTTAAAATCATATATTATATCAGTATAAAATAGAAAAAAGGGAATCAAAGGGAAAAAATGGACGGCTATATTTATTGAATTATAAGGAAAAGGGAAATATGAACACTCATATCTACCGATAAAAGTATCAACTGTTAAATCCGATAATGCAGTTATAAAGTTATTGACGGAAACTTTTGTTCATTTCGCGCAGAATTTTAATATAAACGTGATATTGGAGGCAAAACATATATATGACATATGAAAATGTGGTATACGTGACTTTCATTTTAAGCAATGAATTGAAAGGATTGCACTTTTGAGATATGGGATATAGCTAATCCATCCTCCCCCCTCCCCCCTAAAAAATACCAAACAAAAACGGACTTAAACGCGCACACAACATTGAAACTTTGAAAAAAATCAAAATATCTACTTACCACAATAGCTCACTCGACAGCTGCTTCATTTTCCGTATCTTTAACAGGTACATGTATATATCAAAAGGTTCACCAGCTAATAGAAATTTATTATAGGATATGCATGTCACTTGATGATCGCTGTATAACATCTCTTATATTATGTGATCCCTCGAAAGCTGTTGATAGGGTATGGCATAGTGGCCTCTTAATAAAACTAAAAGCGTATGGTATTGATGGAAATCTGTTTAAATGGTTTGAAAGTTATATTTCAAATAGAAAAACAAAGCGTTTTTGGTTCAAATGCCTATTCGCCTTTTGATAATACTAATGCAGGAGTTCCGCAAGGCTCTGTATTAGGTCCCCTACTATTTCTTATTTATGTAAATGACATAGCTGATAATTTGACAAGTCTAACTCGATTGTTTGCTGATGATACATCTCTTTCTTATTCCAGCAATAACCCTTACACTATAGAGAATGTTTTAAACAGCGATTTAGAACAAATTTCAGTATGGTCTAAAGATTGGCGTATTAACTTTAACCCTAATAAGACAAAGGCTATGATATTCTCCTGCCATACTTCCCCAGATGATATTGAAATAGAATTTCAAAACCAATTAGTAGAATTTGTCTCCTGCCATAAACACTTAGGGATTACATTTGATTCCAATGGTAAATTCCATACACATATAGAAAATATTTTAAAGTGTGCAAGCACGAGATTAAATGTTCTTAAAAAATTGAAATATGTATTGAATAGAAATTATCTTGCTCGTATATAATAAACTTTTATAAGATTCGTTATGGAATATGCATGTGAGTTACTGGATGGTTGTACTCAACAAAAAGCCGACAATTTAGAACATGTTCAGTTAGAAGCAGGGAGGTTAGTAACTGGGTTGCCCGTGTTTGCTAGTCGGGAAGTTATATATTTTGAAACTGGCTGGCTTGTGGACAGAAGAAAATCCAGAAAGCTCAATATGTTCTATTCTTTTCATAATGGGACTGCCCCTGATTATCTCTGTGATTTAATGCCCCCGCTTGTTGGTCAAGTATCTAACTACGATTTGCGAAACAGTAATAATTATGTAGTACCCGGTTATAGACTAGACATAACTAGAAAATCTTTTTTCCCATCCACTACTATTGAATGGAATAGCCTTCCTCCCGACATATGTACGTCCAAAAACATAAATATTTTTAAACGAAAGATGAAGTCCAAATTGATACAGCCACCTTTCTATTTTAGTTATGGGGATAGAAAACTTAATATCATTCATACACGTTTGAGAAATATGTGCAGTTCTTTAAATTCAGATTTACATAGTGTTAATATTAAACCCAGTCCCGCATGCAGCTGTGGCCACCCTGTTGAGGATAGTATACACTATTTTTTAGAGTGCGCTTTTCACAACGAAGCCAGAGAAATACTGTTTTCAAAATTAGAAAGTTATGCTATATCCATTGAGCTTCTATTAGCTGGTGACGATGACCTTTCTTTTCAGCAAAACAAAGACATTTTTGAGTCCGTACAATCTTATATCAGAATAACACAAAGATTTAAAACAATCAATTAACATTCTAAATTTCTACTTTACAACCTTTCACTTCAGTCTAGTTGTTTCATTATTATTCCTTATTATATTGGTGTTTTTTTCTTTTTTCTTTTTATTTCTAATTTTTTTTTTGAAGTATGTATTACATACATTACTACTATATATATATATGTTGTGTTTTTTTTTCGCCATTATCTAATGTACTTTGTGTTTCTATTTATATTGGGAGAGGACGTCTCTAATGTTGTTATAACTTGTGTCCAATCCCTTTTGCTACTTTTGCAAATAAAATATGTTTAAACTTAAAGGGTATGCATATTGTTGTCAGTTATAAATAGATATACAAGTTGAAATGATAGGACTTTTTTTTACTGGGAACTCACTTTTGTCCCATGACTGTATATATATATATATATATAGGTAAATTTGTCTTTGATATTAACCTGTAAATTTCTTCATTTATTTTTATATGCGTTTATGTCATCGTTAAACTTGACATTTGCATTTTTAACACACAAAATACCATTGACATGCTGAAAGACACATTTATTATGTTTCAGTTACTATTATCTGATAAAGAAAATTACGATTATCAAAGAAGAAAAATACCATAGAGTTACGATTATCATACCGAATTTTTCAACGGCAATTTTCAAAGCGCTCAGACGATTCCAGTGCACCGTTACGATTCAAATATGATGTAATGGTATAGATAAACCTTGCAGCTGAGTAACTATTGACAAAAGCATGCTACATTTAAGAAAAATGAGTGTAAAGACTTTACCTATATCTACCGTCGCCATATTGGGATAATCGTAATTGCAGTTACTATTATCTCTTTAATACCAGTGATACTGGAAAGTTGTAGTAAATCAATACACGAGACTGAATACATGAACTTCACATACTTTATTTTTTCATCCAACATATAATATTCAATCACATTTCATAAAGCATATTTACAAAACAGCAATCATGGCAACATATATTAACCCGTCGCTGCTCGTATATCGAGAGCGAGGCGAACCGGTGAGTCACGTTGTTCTCTTTTTTTTCCTCCCTAACCTTTTCGTTTCAAAATTAACCTTTATAAAATATGATAAAAAAAACACATTTTGACCAATGAAAATAGAAAAGGGAACTTGTAAACAAATAGTTTCCAAACAACGAAATTATCCAAAGAAGATTAAATTAATTGTTAATTGACATTATTCACTCTAGACTATATACTGACAGTTTGGGTGTTGACAAATAAATTACATTGTTATCAAAAAGTATTATCACGTCATAATGATAATTGTAATCTTAATCCATAAATACATTTCCTAGTTATGCTAAAGCGACTAATAAATATCTATAATAAAACTATTTGAAAAAAAGTTCAAATTCCCTAACAAAACGCATTTCTTACGTAATAAAAATATTCACTCATAAGAAATAATGAATTTTGATACCAAACACGACATAAAAAGATGAAAATGCTAAAATTCATAATTTCACGCATTTTAACAACATGACAATAGTACAAGATTTAACGAGAGTGGTGAAACTTTTTAGGAGTCTCATGTAGGTCGAGTTATTGATCTTTATTTCAATTCGATGTTTTTACCATAAGTGCCAGATAAAGCTGGCATATAAATTATAGGAAAATATTCATATAAAACTGACAAAAAAATCACTTGAATCTCACGGTCTTTTAGATATATTTATTTATATTTAACAAGATTGATCGTTTATATAAATATACAGTGTTAATTTCCATTGTTTAACCCAAGCGTACATTTTAGATAAATAAATTGAATGAAAACTACGGTTCCTAATTTGTGCATTGGAATTAAAAATTCGATATGCATCATTACTTTCTTTTGTTTACAACTCTGTCTTGTATTGTTCTGGTCGTACTATTTCAAATATTCAATTTCATGACTGTATCGATATCATGTGTATCCATAAGTTTACCATAGTACTATATCATATGGTTGGGTTAAAAATTAATGGTAAACCCTTAGGCTAGTTTTTACTGTTTTAATGTTTAATCTTACCGTTTTAATTTCTTGACATAACTGCACGACTCGATTCTCAATTATATGTGTTAAGATAATCGTTGCAAAGAATCCTGCTCAAACTTTAGTGAAAGACGGGGTTAATCTTGCTTTGTTGCGAGAGTTTATATTCTTTGTTGAAGGCAATTGTAGTGACCTGCAATACAAGTTCCATTCAATTGAGTTTAGTTATTATATGTCTTGTGTTTCTGTCTCTGCCCTAGGTTTTCTATATGAGTCTATTGGCTTGAGAAACTTCATATGAGCTTGACCTTTGTCCTCAATGTAAAACTTGTATATTTTGTTTGAATTAAATGGAGAATTAACTGTATGATTGGCATTCGTACCACATCTTCTAAAATATATTAGATACATAAGATATATTGTTAGTTTAGTGTACCACAATGACCCTTTTATCAAAATCCTTTTTTTTTCACAAGAATCTCTTGACCAGACTATGACTTTTTGACTCTTGACCTTTGCATATTGGATGTGTCTCTTGGTATGATTACCTTGACGTCAAGTCAGAAGTCTCTGGTTTTTGTTAGTCTTGTATATTTTTAATTGTAAGTTGATTTTATAATTTGAAGTTTGAACTGGTACACATTTTGTTAAGGGCCATCTGAAGCCCGCCTCTGGAAGAGGGATTTTCTCGCTTTGTTGAAGATATAAAAAAAGAAGATGTGGTATGGTTGCCAATGAGACAACTATCCACAAAAGACTAAAATGACACAGACTTTAACAACTATAGGTCCCCGTACGGCCTTCAACAATGAGCAAAGCCCATACCGCATAGTCAGCTATGAGGACTCATAAATGGCCTTTGACTGCTTTCTGCTCTTTTGACATTGTTACTGTCTGTTTTACACATTCCACATTTCCATTCTCAATTTTTTAGAATGTTTGGTTCAGAGGAAACTAAATCCTTTAATTTCCGTGAATATCAAGTAAGAAAATTTACTGCTTCAGTAGCATCATGTTCTGCCAGCTGTGATAGATAATGCAAAATGTTTCAATCATTTTTCCTTAGATTTCATTTCATGGACATGTAGGTATGAATAGTCTGCTTTTACATCATAAAAATTCACACAGAAGGTATACGCATATCAATAAACTGAACTCAATGCTAAGAACCATTAAAGTACACTTAGACAGAGAGCTCAATCTAGTGAAACACTTTGTTAAGTTGGTCACATTTAACTTGATATCACTGTCTGTTACCAAACTGCACCGAGATCCTGAAAAAAAATGTGCAAGTTCAGTTTATTTAAAAAAGAATTCAATGGAAGAAAATAAGCTGATTACTGAAGCAAATGTAGAATATGTCTATTAATCACAGATGCCCCTGCTTGTGAAAAAAAATGAGTAAACTTCCACATATAGATGCAGGATTCGCGTAATTTTGACCGTTTTGTGACCATAAGCATTGTGAATAAGTTTCAAAACATTTGGCTGAGGCAAATTAAAGTTGAAGAACAGAAACAATAGATTTAGCAGTTTTCCTATCTCAAGGCTCCGGGTTGACATTTGTATCATTGGTAATCGTACCACAACTTTTTACATATAAAAAAAAACATGAACAGTGACGCCATCGTGACCCAATATTGAGCTTCACAGATCTGTGTTATGGGGTAATGTGAATCGCGTATAAGGTTCATAACATTTGATTGAGTCAGACTTATTGAGGGCCCTCATGGGGTTTTTGATTATGTGATTACTTGGCCGTTTTTTTAATGATTATTTGATTATTAAGCCAAATATTTCATGATTATTTGATTACCTAGGACTGTATTTTTAGTTTATGATAATTAAAGATAAGCAAATATTTAATGATTATGTGATTATATTGGCAAAAAAATGGTGATTATGTGATTACTAGGACCACCCATGAGGGGCCTCCTTATTTAAGACAAAGGAAACGAAATAGTCAGCACTTCTTATATTTTTTAAAGGGACATGATAACTCTTGAACGGTAAAAGTGACACTTAAAAAATTCAAATTTGATTTTGTGTTGAGGTGGGGATCCCGCTTACATGTTCAACCCCGCCTTATTCGGTATGTATGTGCTTGTGGTAAGTCAGGAGCCTGTAATTCAATGAATGTCGTTTTTTATGTGTTACATACTTGTTTTTCGTTTATTTTTTTTACATAAATTTGTTCGTTTATTTTCTCGTTTGAATATTGTTTTACAATGTCATTTCAGTGCCTTTTATTGATAACTATATGCGGTATTGACTTTGCTCATTGTTGAAAGCTGCATATGACCCATAGTTTTTAGTGTTTGTGTGATCTGGTCTTTTGTGGAGAGTTCTTATTGGCACTCATGCCACATACGGGGGAGGGTTGGGATCCCGCTAACATGTTTAACCCCGCCTTATTTTATATGCACGTGCCTATTTTGTTTTTAGTTTATTTTTTGTACATAACTTATACCGTTTGTTTTCTCGTTTGAATTGTTTTACATTGTCATGTCGGTGCCTTTAAAAGCTGACTTTGCGGTATGAACCTTGCCCATTGTTGAAGACCGTGTTGGTGACCTAGGCTACATTGTATAATTGTTAATTTCTGTGTCATTTAGTCTCTTGTGGAGAGTTCTCATTGGCACTCATGCATCAGCTCCTTTTATATATTGTGTTTAGGTTTTGAAGTATTTGATTGAGGCAAACTAAAGTAAGAAGAGCAGAACCCGTTTTTATGGGACATTCGGGACAGACAGACTAGTGTAACTCTTTATGTTCCTAAATCATGGCGCCAACACAGAAGTTCTTACTATTGTGCTGGTGATACATATCCCACTAGCACTGTCATTAACACATGTACAATTAATTTTATTATAAAAATAATATTCAATCTTAATCTTGATTTCTTTATTTTTGGCTGAATGATTATATGCATGCCGCCCTTCACAACGACTGCATGAGTATCAAATTTGCCAATTTATTGTACATAATTATACATTTTATTATATTTATAACTTTTTTTCCAACTAATTAAAGCTTACCAACTTATTGATCATAACTTTCCTTTATATGTCTTTTAACATTCTGTTTTGAACAAAAAGATTTCTAACATATACTTCACATGTATTTCTTTCAAATCTGACATTATCAAAAATCCATTAAATAAATTCAGTCGAACTTGATAATAAATGTGCAATCAAATATATATGCAAGTCGTCAACTGGTCAAGTGGCTAGATGCACATATCGTTAGCCATATAAACAACATGTCCTAATTGGGTGGTTTTAAAACTTCTAGCATAGGTGGATCCAGGGGGCGCCCCCAAACCCTTTGTAGGGGAAATTTGGTTGATTATATAGGGAATCATTGAAGCATGAATGGAGCGGGCCCCCTTAGGAAAAGTTCTGGATCCGCCACTGTCTAGACATATTTACGTAAATAAGGGATGAGTAAAGGAAAAAAAAGAAAACAGCATGACTGAATTAAATAAAAAGATGTTCGATGTACTGTATACTTCGGTTTGTTTTAAAAATATATACGATGCTTTATTTTTATCTAGTTTTCTTATCAAACAATTGCACAGTATTGCACAATAGCAAGAAATCTCCAATTGCACAGTATTGTGCAATAGCAAGAAATTTTTAATTGCACAGTATTGCACAATAGCAAGAAATATTCAATTGCACAGGATTGTCCCTTTTTCAAATTGGTTTACATTAAGATCCAAAGGGTCAAAAATTGAACTTTGTTTCATTTCAACAAAAATTGAATTCTTAGGATTCAAACGCATTGATCTCAGGAATTTCTTCACTGTCGTTCCCCCAATAACTGCATTAAACAGTTTCTAATCATTATTCATTCGAAACCATTTTATTATACCAATGTCTCACACACAACATAATATAGTATACTGTTGTCTATTAGTCCATCATCCACACTTCAGACAATAACTAGAAAACACTTCCCCCTACTTTCAAGAAAATTTGTTGAAATGTTTATATCTATTGACATAAGCTCCACATCGATTTTATAAATTTTAGAATTTTCATTATCATGTTATGAAGAGAGATTTTATCCTTAAAAAAGAGAGAATTTTCCAATTTTGAACAATAACACAAAAATGCATCCATCACCTTTAATTAAACTTTGGTGAATTGTTTACACCATTGACCTAAGGTCCCTTTTGATTGTAATAAATTTCAGATTATACATTTCTGTGTTATGAATTTTTATATATGCTAAAAAAAAGAAGGGATTTTATAGTTTTTGGACACCTTTAAGTGCAGGAGTTTCTGGCTATATTGAAAACCCATTGGAGGCCTTCAGCTGTTGTCTACTCTATGGTTGGGTTGTTGTCACTTTGACACTTTCCTCACTTCCCATCTCAATTATTCACATAAACACTTCCACATCATTTTATAAAACTTGGGTGAATTGTCTATGTCTGTTGACTTCAGCTACATTCCAAAATTTAAAACAAGATTAACAACTACAGGTCCCCAAATAGCCTTCAACAATGACAAAAGCTCATACAGCACAGTCAGCTATAAAAGACCTTAAAATGACAAATATAAAACAACTGAAATGAGAAAACAAATAGACTAATAATTGTACAAAACAAAATAGTTCAACCTATAAGCAAGCTTAAAAGGAATCAAGACATATCATGCGCTTACAGTGCAGCTATTTATTAACAAACTCCATATTCAAACACTCAAACAACTAATTCACAGAGAGGGGTGGAAGTTGAAGCCCCCCTTTTTTTTTTTATCAGTCAATGCATTTGAATGAAGACATGTACACATCAACTCAATTTGTTAATACACATTTCCAGTCTAGCTTTCAATACATTTGTAACGACCTTTAACCCCACTGACAATTTGCGTCTGTGTCCATACTTGTTTTCTTATCAAAATAATTAAAATGAGAAAATAAATACCTTATAGCTTCCTTTACCGTCGATGCTAAAATGTTTAATGTTATAAAATAATTTTAGCGTCTTTGACCTACTTTACCTTTTTATTCGGAGACTTGCGGTTATTGTCTGTTATGTTCAACGGGACATTCGGAATTCTCATGACTTTTTATACCTTCAATGTATTTTCCAAATCATTTATTTATTTAGTATATTTACAAGATTGATCGTTTATATAAATATACAGTGTTAATTTCCATTGTTTAACCCAAGTGTACATTTTAGATAAATAAATTGAATGAAAACTACGGTTCCTTATTTGTGCATTGGGATTAAAAATTCGTATGTATCATTACTTTCATTTGTTTACAACTCGGTCTTGTATTGTTCTGGACGTACTATTGCAAATATTCAATAATTTTATGACTGTATCATGTGTTTCTATAAGTTTACCATAGTACTATCATATGGTTGGGTTAAAAATTAATGGTTAACCCTAGTTTTTAGTGTTTTAATGTCTAATCCTACCGTTTTGATTACCTTGACGTCAAGTCAGGAGTCTCTGGTTTTTGTTAGTCTTGTATGTTTTTAATTGTAAGTTTATTTTATGATTTGGAGTTTGAACTGGTACACATTTTGTTAAGGGCCATCTGAAGCCCGCTTCTGGGCGAGGGATTTTCTCGCGCTTTGTTGAAGATATTAAAAAGAAGATGTGGTATGATTGCCAATGAGACAACTATCCACAAAAGACCAAAATGACACAGACATTAACAACTATAGGTCACCGTACCGTACGGACTTCAACAATGAGCAAAGCCCATACCGCATAGTCAGCTATGAGGACCCATTACAGGCCTTTGACTGCTTTCTGCTCTTTTGACATGGTAACTGTCTATATTACACAGTTCCACATTTCCATTCTCAATTTTTAAGAATGTTTGGTTAAGAGGAAACTAAATCGTTTAATTTCCGAGAATATCAAGTAAGCAAATTTTCTGCTTCAGTAGCATCGTGTGCTGCCAGTTGTGATAAATAATGCAAAACGTTTCATTCATTTTACCTTAGATTTCATTTCATGGACATGTAGGTATGGATAGTCTGCTTTTACATCATAAAAATTCACACAGAAGGTATACGCATATCAATAAACTGAACTCAATGCTAAGAACCTTTAAAGTACACTTAGACAGAGAGCTCAATTTAGTGAAACACTTTGTTAAGTTGGTCACATTTAACTTGAAATATCTCTGTCTGTTACCAAACTGCACCGAGATCCTGAAAAAAAATATGTGCAAGTTATTAAGTCTATTAAAAGAAGAATTCATTGAAAGTAAATAAGCTGATTACTGAAATAAATGTAGAATATGTCTATTTACCACAGATGCCCCTGCTGGTGAAAAAAATTAGTAAACTTCCACATATAGATGCAGGATTCGCCTTTATTTGACCGTTTTGTGACCATAATCATTGTGAATAAGTTTCAAAGCAATTGGTTGAAGCAAATTAAAGTTAAAGAACGGAAACAATAGATTTAGCAGTTTTCCTATCTTAAGGCTCCGGGTTCACATTTTTATCATTGGTACTCGTACCACAACTTTTTACATCTAAAAACTCATGAACAGTGACGCCATCGGGACCCAATATCGAACTTAATAGATCTGTGTTATGGGGTTATGTGAATCGCGTATAAGGTTCCTAACATTTGATTGAGTCAGACTTATTTAAAAGAAAGGAAACGAAAGAGTCAGCACTTCTTATGTTTTTAAAGGACATGATAACTCTTGAACGGTAAAAGTGACACTTAAAAATTTCAAATTTGATTTTGTGTTGAGGTGGGGATCCCCCTTACATGTTCAACCCCGCCTTATTCGGTATGTATGTGCCTGTGGTAAGTCAGGAGCCTGTAATTCAATGAATGTCGTTTTTTATGTGTTACATACTTGTTTTTCGTTCATTTTTTGTACATAAATTTGTTCGTTTATTTTCTCGTTTGAATATTGTTTTACAATGTCATTTCAGTGCCTTTTATTGCTGACTATTTGCGGTATTGACTTTGCTCATTGTTGAAAGCTGTATATGACCTATAGTTGTGTGTTTGTGTCATCTGGTCTTTTGTGGAGAGTTCTTATTGGCACTCATGCCAAATAAGGGGGGGGGGGGGGGGGGGGTTGGATCTTGCTAACATGTTTAACCTCGCCTTATTTTATATGCACGTGCCTATCTTATTTTTCGTTTATTATTTGTACATAAATTAGACCGTTTGTTTTCTCGTTTGAATTGTTTTACATTGTCATGTCGGTGCCTTTAATAGCTGACTTTGCGGTATGAACCTTGCTCATTGTTGAAGACCGTGTGGTGACCTAGGCTACATTGTATAATTGTTAATTTATGTGTCATTTAGTCTCTTGTGGAGAGTTCTCATTGGCACACATGCACCAGCTTCATTTATATATTGTGTATAAGTTTTGTAGTATTTGGTTGAGGCAAACTAAAGTTAGGAGAGCGGAACACGTTTTTAATGACGTTCGGGACAGACGGACTAAGGTAACTTTTTATGCCCCTAAAGCATGGCGCCAACACAGAAGTTCTGACTATTGTGCTGGTGATACACATCCCACTAGCACTGTCATTAACACATGAACACATAATTTTATTATAAAAATATTCAATCATACTTTTGATTTCATTATTTTTGGCCGAATGATTATATGCATGCCCTTCACAATGAGTGAATGAGTATCAAATTTGACAAATTTATTGTACATAATTATACATTTTATTATATTTTATAACTTTTTTTCCAACTAATTAAAGCTTACCAACTTATTGGTCATCACGTTCCTTTATATGTCTTTTGAACCAAAAGGATTTGTTACATATACTTCACATGTATTTCTTTCAAATCTGACATGATTAAAAAGCAATTAAATAAAATTCAGTCGAACTTGATAATAAATGTGCAATCAAATATATATATGCAAGTCGTCAACTAGTCAAGTGGTTAGATGCACACATCGTTAGCCATATAAAGACTATAAACAACATGTCCTAATTGGGCGGTTTTAAAACTTCTAGCATAGGCGGAGAGGAGGGAGGGGGCCCTTTCGTTGGAAAAATGTGGTTGATTATATAGGGAATCATTGATGTATGACTGGAGCGGGCCCCCCTTAGGACAAGTTCTGGATCCGCCACTGTCAAGACATATTTACGTAAATCAGGGATGAGTAAAGGGAAATAAACAAAACAAAACGACGGAATTAAACAAAAGGATGTTCGATGTACTGTATACTTCGGTTTGTTTTAAAAATCTATACGATGCTTTATTTTTATCTAGTTTTCTTATCAAAATAATTAAAATGAGAAGATAAATACCTTATAGCTTCCTTTACCGTCGATGCTAAACATGTTAATGTTATTTAAAATAATTTTAGCGTCTTTGACCTACTTTACCTTTTTATTCGGAGACTTGCGGTTATTTTCTGTTGTGTTCAACGGGAACATTAGAATGATCTAGAATAGAACCCAGATGGAACCAAGAAGTTGGGTTGCCTTAACCAAACAACCCGGATGTTGAACCAGTTACCATGGTTTCGAACCAAAGAACCAAGGTTCAGAACCAGAAACCCAGATGGAACCAAGGTTTAGAACCAGAATGCCCGGATATAACCTTATTGCATTCGGAATTCTCATGACTTTTTATACCTTCAATGTATTTTCCAAATCATTTATTTATTTAGTATATTTATATATAATATATAATATATTTAAAATGTTTATAATGACATCGACAGAATAGAACATTTCCTTCACATCAGTCCTTGTAGTTTGGGTCCTTTTTGGAAGATACATTGAATTTAAAATATGCAACAAATTATATCATTCATGTTAACCCAGTGATCACACTGCGACATCTATGATATACAAAGCATGGACAATAAAAACTACAACAGTAATGAATATACCGCATACAATGTCAAACTCCTTTCCGACATCGGTCCATTTTATTTCCTCTTCGTTTTCCTTTTCACTATAATACTTATCCTTTTTTCTCCTAAAACAGCACACTTCACAGCGTACTTTTCTAGAAATATTTACAAATCCCCGCATAAACTTAGTGACTGGGTATTCATCCTTCCGATGATAATATCGTAAGCTTAAAATAACAATCAATACAATAAAAGCACTAATGCAAACATCGACAAATAGAAGAATAGATATGGAAGATATTCGTGGACTTGAGGTTGCAGGCAGATTGTCAGATGAAATAGTCAAAAAGACTGCGATTGCCAAGAGAACAGTTACAGCATATCCAACTCTTTCTCCGCTTTCTGGTGGAAGTAAAAACACAAAAATGTTCAAAATAATCATCACACAAATGGGGAGAATAAGATTAAGAACGTAAAACATGGGATAGCGTTTCAGCTTCATTGAAAATTCTAGCATTGGTAGGTTCTCACCTTTTGCAACACTTGTTTCAATTAATTCCCATGTATGTTGTTCAGTGAACCACCACTGCACAACATAATCGTAAGTCGGTATGACATTTATTTCCTCAAATGTATATCCCCATGGTAATATCAGAAGTGTACAGCTCTGCGTATCGAATGGATACATCGAAACGTCTGCATTACAGACTACTTCATAGTTATCTCCAGGGGTCCACGTGACAACACCATTACTTTGTTCTCTCATCACACTGTGATCTTTGTTCTTTTCTTTTGCACCGTTATATGAATTTCCAATAATAAAAGATGGTTTCCAAATTATGTGCTCTTCGAGAGTAAATTGATCGATTCCGTTTTCTGTGCTGTTCCATTTTAAAGTCTGATCAACCCAACTTATATTAAAGTATCCAGTTAAACTAAGTTTTCCTTTAACTTCATCAAATTCCTGGATATATGTTAAATGAAAAAACATATGTACATCGACTTTTGATTTATGGTCAAGGACTGGCCGCAAATTTATGTTTTTACCGCCGGTAATATTTTTGAAAAATGCGTCAAAATCTGTATATGATACCGAGTTACTTCCTTGGAAAAAATATATCAGTAGTATTAAAATTACTACGCATCCTTTATATTTCATTTTCATTTTTCCAACTTTGTCTTGGAGTAAATCTGTAAATAAAAGAATTTCAAATATTATATCAAATTGAATTTAGAAGTTTAACGATCAGAATGTAGTGCAATATTGAAATATGTGATAATTTTAATTTTCTTACCTTTTGTTCTTATAAATGCTTACATCAACCTCATTGTGATGAATACCATTATCTACTCAAATGCGTAAAAGTTTTACACAAGTAAAGAGAAGAATGTTTTAATGAGTTAAAAAGGGTTCAGTGAACTAATCACTGCATGTGTACATTTAAATAATCTAACCTAAAGTATGGAAAACCATAGCTGTCTTATGTGTCTTCTTTTTTATATGAAGGTGCTTTTCTATTATACGAATTAACTAAAGGTGCTTTTCTATTATATTTATATTTAAAATGTTTATAATTTTATATGGAGGTGCATTTCTATTATACGAAGGTGCTTTTCTATTATACGAAGGTGCTTTTCTATTATACGATGGTGGTTTTCTATTATACGATAATGCTTTTCTACTATACGAAGGCGCTTTTCTATTATACGATGGTGGTTTTCTATTATACGATGATGCTTTTCTGTTATACGATGGTGCTTTTCTATTGCACGAAGGTGCTATAGCTTAGAAATTTTGGAGGGTTCGTTACAGTTATAAAAGATAAAGTGGATTCTTTAAATAAACTTTCTCCTTTCTCCTCTTTATTCTAATGCCTTCCATTTAATATGCATTGTATAAAAATAAGAGGATATGGAAAGATTACCAATGAGACATCGCTCTACTGTTATAAAGACCAAATGACATAGAAGTTAACAACTATAGGTCACGGTATGGCCTTCAACAATGAGCAAAGTCCATCCTGCATAGTAAGACAAGTAATAAAAGTCCCCGAAATGATGAGTGAACTACGGCCAGATTTATTGGAATTTATGAGATCCTTTCTAAACTTTTCAATTCTGGTAAAGGCCATTTATGTACTTCCCAGAATATGTGATATTCGTAACAATTATATATCAGAGTGTTTACGTTAAACAGGGGCGGATCCAGGAATTTATTAGGGGGTGGTCACCTTTTGAAATCTTAAATTAAATTTTTTTTATGGCCCCTTATAGGAAGATTCTGTTTGCCACAAAGCAAAACACACTTGCATATAGATTTCAAAACAGTTCTGTTTGCTTTTATACGTTCATTCATTGCTTTATCAATACATGTTTGAATATCAGTAGTCCTTTGCATGTGCCAAATCTGTTAGTGGTTTGCATGATAATGTTCCCAAACTATCAACCACAAACAGAGCACAGTATATGCAGTAAGCTCCTTCTTGTGAAGGTGAGTACACTAGCCCATCATAGCGATTTAGCCAATTCAGCTGAAACAGTCTGTTCTTTCCTGCATATTTTTGTATAGGAAAGTTATAGTTTATTCCAGGTTGGAAATGATTTCTTATCAAATTAAATTTCTCTTCGTTTGTTAATTTACGTGTTGGTTGTTTTACAAAACCAATGTCGTTTGTACTTATATGCAAGCCGGGGGTTGTTTCTTTAATCTGATCACTTTTATTCGTATCAATGCTAGGTCCATTACAAGTCGTTGGTACATATATATGTACTTCAGAGGGGGCTGATTTGTGGCGTTTCCTGAAGGAAAGAGGGTATAAGTTACTAAAAAATTGGAATGAACGAAACTTTTAGACAAACAGATGATGGAACGGGGTATTAATTCAATATAGAATATTTATGTGACTTTTAAACTTTAAAATTATTTTTGAATTTTGGCATCATATACATGTATTATATGTCTCTGGCATCACAGTAAAAAAAATATTATTGGTCGAGAAAAGTTATTATACAAACTTTAAAAATTTAGATAAAAGTAATGTAAAAAAAGTATAAATTACCTGCTAAAAACATCTAAGATTGAGGACTGTCTCTTCATTTTTACACCTTAACATCAAAGAAATCGACCAAGTAATTAGCGATTGATGATTACATGTTCATTGTATAAACATACCTGTCAAGGTACATGTATTTAGCCTTAATGTAAGTAATGACAACTTTATGACTGGTGATTACGATAGACAAATTGATTTGATCGACGAATTTATTTTTCAAAATGTTCAAGGTGTACCATTTTTTGGTACATGGTGCACCATTTTTGCAAACCCAGGGGGTGGTCACCGGCACCGGATGACCACCCCCTGGATCCGCCTCTGTTAAATACGTGTAGGACACGGAGGTGCGATGCGGACGCTGAAGTGCGAGGGACTTAGTAGGTTTTAGTGTGATTGTCCTTTCGCTGATGTTTGCTGGTCTTTTCGCTAATGTGTGCTGTTCTTTGTGAATAGGAGATTTGTTTACTAGTTACTATTTAAATATATATTCATTGTTGATCATAAAACATTTATGGCATTTCGGTGTGTATTATGTTGGTTAAAAAGTGAGAATCTGTAAAAGAATAATTATTCTGCAATGACCTGTTTGCCATACAAAAATTTATAAGGAATCTGATGTACAGTAGTTGTCGTTTGTTTATGTAGTTTATACGTGTTTCTCGTTTCTCGTTTCTTTTTTATATCGATTAGACCGTTGGTTTTTTCGTTTTACACTTGTAATTTTGGGGCCCTTTATAGCTTGTTGTTCGGTGTGAGCCAAGGCTCCGTGTTGAAGACCGTACCTTGAGCTATAATGTTTTACTTTTATAAATTGTTATTTGGATGGAGAGTTGTCTCATTGGCACTCATACCACATCTTCCTAGTATACCTAATTGTGACAATTTGATTACAGTATACTGTTCGAATACCACATGCAAGTACCATGCTAAGATTATAGTTTCATCATGACTAAGTATTTAAATGTCGTTGGCAATATTTGAAATACAAGCACGCATTTATTACAAATAATAAATGGCCTTATTGACCTTAGTTACAGTTGCATACTACATGAAGTTCGTCCAAAATAATTTTGCTGCATAATCTCGACTATTCACTAAACTATCTTGAAATCTGCTTCTAGCAAACAAAGTGACTTCTTTATCGACATGCGATCATGATAAAATTGACCATAAAGTTTATATAACCACCATTTTTAGCTTAACATGCCCTATACCAAGTCAGGGAAATGGCCATTTTTATATTATAGGTCGTTACATTTTAATGTTGTGTCTCTGCTGTGTCGTAGTTCTCTTATATTTTATGCGTTTCCCTCAGTTTTAGTTTGTTACTCCGTTTTGTTTTTTTCTCTATAAATTTATGAATTTTGAACAGCGGTATACTACTGGTGCCTTTATTTATGTAATCCATCACACAATAGCGTTAACACCATGGCACTCGGTGGAGCCATCATGCTTCATAATGCAACCATCGCACTTAGCATGGCGTTATCAAAAACGCGTGTTCAGTGTCAAACCATCACCTTTTATATATGCATTAGTTTTTAATATTTATACCAAATCGCTACAAGAAGTACACAATTTATTTTTATAATGAAACAAAAAACATTTTCCCAGAAAAGAATGTATTAGAACATTGTAAAACTGTATTTTGATCAAGTATCATTATGAATGAAAAACATACTTTTGCATATTAAAAATATATTAAAATAATAAATATAACACGACTGTGATGTATGAATATGCATTGCTTGGCGCATGTAAAATAATCTTAATAATTATTCTAAATTTTGCATATTTAAGAATGATTTGACTTACCTTATCAATTGATCAATATAACTATGTGTTGTATGTTCTAATGTTACTTTTGTACTTTGAAGCTTTCAAATATTTCCAAAATATTGATAATGAAAAATACATAAGCAAACACCTATATCATCAAGTTTTAAAAAATCATTTCAATTGCATTGGTCATTTTCCTTATTCTCAATTATGGTAGTATTATAATGACAGTTACTACCACGTGTGGTCACTTATAATGACAGGAATTAAATTAACCAACGTCAAACAATAGAGTGCTAATTATCCATCAATATGATTATACAATAAGATATCATAACTAAAATCTAAATCTCTCTTTTCAATTGTTAAATTTTATTGAATAACGCTCAGCACTGATTTGTATAATAAGTCTTACAATGGCTATAACACTAATATTTATCTATGGTCTTACTGTGCAAATCCTTGCGCTCAGACACAAATGTGTGACGACATGAGGTAATATATAACTTACATACTTATGACGGAACAGACAGATTCAACACAATGTGACTTAGTAGTTATATAAATCTTTAGTGCAAAATTACACCCATAAGGGCCAAGCAATACAATCAAACAATGTTATATGATACTATAGGGTTATTGCATGAATATTCCCCAATATTCATGCAATAACCCTTTTATTGTATAGCAATATAATATTTAAAAGTAAAAATTGGTTAAAAATAAGCATTTGTCGTTGATGACGTCATGAATTTAGAAGATTTATTGCACTAGTGCAATATTAGAATTTATTGCACGCTAACTTTTGATTACTTTCTGTTGGAAATATTATATTGCTATGCAATAAAATGCAATACAATACAATGTATAGAATAATATAACATATTTCAAGAGTTGTGTAAAAACACCCTCATAAGCTTGTCTGACATGGGTCCGACTCCCTCTGTTCTAAAGACTGCTTAATGAAGACTCCAATATGACAAACAGGATCAGGGATGGGGTTTATAATGTGTTTTAGTTTATTAAATGCATCAAGATGTTGAAATAATGGTACACAGTCTTTTAGATAAGCAAAAAGATTAGAGCGCAATGATATCAGTTAATGTCACAATACCAAAAAAAAAGAAATGCGTCATCTAGGACTCCACATTTTTTTTTATAGAATAGAATAGAATAGAATATTTTTTATTTCCTAAGTTACAGGGCCCATAAAGGGCATAAAATCAGATACAAATGATTTACATAATTAAAAATAAAAATAATAGTTACATGTAAGTATATATTTAGTATATTAGCATTGGTCAGAATCAGAGCCCAAAACCACATATATATTGTGAATAAAAGAATAAAATTACATTATATAGGTATAGGCAGATATGGTATGAGTGTCAATGAGACAAGTTGAACTCCCCATTCAAATAACAATTTATAAAAGTAAACCATTCATTCTCAAATCATTTACTTGACTTGTCAATATTCATATCTGATCTCATTAACTCAAAACAGTCACAAATATAACAGCCCAGTTTTTCCATAAGAGTTACATTTTTATGTGTCAAGAGCCATACAAATTTAGAAAATTCATTTAAATTTTTAAAATTTTAACAATTGTTAGAAATGTATTGAAAAAATATTCGCTTTGAATATCATAAAGAGTTATAAGAGTCTTAAATTAAGGTAACCAACCGTTTACTTATATGACAATGAACTACATTAGGAAAGGAGCATTAGTTCTTCTCGCAGTAGTAGTAGTAGCAGTAGTTAGTAGTAGTAGTAGTAGTAGTAGTAGTAGTAGTAAGTAGTAGTAGTAGTAGTAGTAGTAGTAGTAGTAGTAGTAGTAGTAGTAAATTTATTTAGAGTCGGGCTCTAACAATTCTACTGTAACAATTCAACAAAGTAAAAATTGAAAGCAAAACTAGACAAACGCTTGTATACTGACTCGTCCACCTTACACATTGCACTCGCTAAAAAAAATATATAATTAAAATCCCCATATTTCCGACCAGAAAATGGTTCTGTCATGACGGTATGCAAAAAGCTGAGTCCACAAACGTGAGTCTTCAAATTACTTTATTCATTTACGACGTCGGCATTTTCCGACAGAAAACAAACGCGCAACAAAAACTCTGGACACTTAGTTTATCTAATAACTTTAAACATAAAGGTTCAACAGATTTCTTTTCTTTTCGAATAATAAAGAACAGCAAATGCACATTATGAAAATATATATATATATATATGCTGAGAGTAGTGTAATGGAAATAATAAGCGACTTTGTCGTGGACCCTATTCAGAAAATAGCGTTAAAACGTCATTTCTTTAAATTGTAACATAATAACTTGGACATAAAAAAAAATCAGTACGCAGCCTGCACTATCGAATCTTTCATATTTTGCAGATTTTATTATTATAAAAACCTCTTATTATGCACATTTGAAATATCAAGTTATTTTGAAATAAAAAAATAGCAATTGCATATTTTTTTTTAACCGATTCTTTCCATATAACCATATAATTCCTTCCAAATTACTACTTCTTACACATAACAAACTGCATTCCAATCAAATCCACCATGGCCGTTTAAAAAAAAAATTTGCGGTCGATTTCGTATGACGTCATAGTTCGAATCGGTAAATAAACTTCCCTTATACGAAAATGCGAGAAAATAAATTTAATTTGCATAAAAAAAAACTTCCTATTTAAACGATTTTTGAAACAGAGTTGTTTAAAACTACTTTTAACAGCGCATGTTACGGTTACCGTCAACTTTGTGCACACCGTCTCATGAATAGCATCACAGAGCTTCTATTTAAAATCGATCCGCATATTTGGATTTCTAATATTTTTTAACACACTTGTAAAATAGGAATTACTTTGCCGGATTCCTTTTTTTTCTTGAGTCTGAACAATTTCCATTAAACTTTCAACTTTCTAACACTAGGTATGTACATGAATCTACAACTCCGAAAATGTAATCTTACTAATGAGATTCATAGTTCTGACGATAAAAATTATTCTCGTGTACAGAAAACCATTAATTTTGATTTATAAGTATTTAAAACAACCAACTTTTCTTATGTAACAATAAGACTTCTATATTCTTTTCGGATTGTCTATTCGTCTAGCCAGACGAATACTTAAAAATCTTTATTTGTATGGCCTTCGTTTGCGGATGCGCAAATCTTTAATATCAATAAAAGTGTCATGTGGTGCTGAAAGTGTCCCGGATTAGGTGTCGGATAACAAACGCGCGCGTATGCAATGGACGTTTTGAGAGTTATTATATTTCTTCAAAAAGAACTGCACCCACGGGGGGGTCTCTTCCTATATAAAGGTATATACATATGTGCCGCTGGAATGGGTCCCTTTTTTGATCCGTCAAATATATCAATGGGGTGCAATTTTACCGAGGAAATATATCAATAGGTAGTAATTGACCGATTGTGATATATCAATGGGTCAAAAATATATGAATGGGTTATGATTTCGCTGTGAAATATATGTATAGGTAGGGATTTCACAATTATTCAATATATGAATGGGGGTGTTTTTAAAATCCCAGCTGCACACCTGTACCCAAAATCCCATGTTGAGACCCCCCCCCCCCCCCCCCCCCCCCCGTGACTGCACCATCTGCATAAAGATTGCAAACAGTTTTATAAGAATGTTTAATTCTGATAAAATTTCTGCTTTCTTAATCAAATGTCAGAGGGGGGTTATTCTGTAAAGAAAATATTAGATAGTTGTTTAGATAGTATAAAAAGCGGCAGTTTAAGGGCTTTGAATGTTATCTGTGTATCCAACACCAGATCATATCATACATTTTAAATACAACTGTTTATATATTTGCCTTTAGCTCAATTCTTTTTAAATTTTAGCCATTAGCAACTCCTACCAAGAAATTGTATACATGATGATTCCTTGCTCCTACAGAATCTGCCACTTACACCTGGTTTCGTTTATACCAATAATATCAGAAAACATTTTTGTCTTGCGAAAGTCTACAAATGTGTCCAAAATAGCGGATTGTTCATGTGATTGATACAGTAAAAATAAATCATGCAGACCCTCCAAGGGTGACTGCAGACTATAAATATGGTCACTTAAGTCTTTTTTGACAGACAGTTACACCCTCGACAAAGTGAGACGTTCTTTTGACAGTGATGTTTGTAATACATAAGTACGAGGTCATGCACGTCCGTTCACAATTTAGACTTTAAATGCCATGCCTAGTGTAGAGCGAGTGTCATGGTTTCTGTACGTAAAGAACCCTCAAAATAACTGTTTGAGGCAGCCATAGGTGGCCTGTTGCAAGGCAAAGTTTCCGGTAGTCCAAATTTCCCCTGCCTTCATCTATGACGCCTCTATCACAAGACCTACCTACTATAACTATATAATATATATATATATAAATGAGTCAAAATTGAAAACTACGTTCAAACCTTTGATTGCGTTGGATAAAAACCGCAATTTATATACGTGTGCATGTAAAAAAAATCGTTGTAGAAGGGTCTAAATATAGCACAAACAACATTTTCCAAAAGACCAAAAAAGTGAAAAAGTATATTTAAACAAAGCGCATTTGACTAACAGGTCGAACAACTGATGTTCTTAAACCCTGCTGACTGCCATTGGCGATTGCCAAATAAAATTGAGCACGAGATGTAATAAAATGGATCTTAATATAGATTTAATACTAAACAGAATATATATATACGTCCAATGACAAATATTATATATTTTATTGTCAATTTGTCTCGTCCTGAACATGCACGAAATATATTGGACGTTAAGCAACAAACAATCAGTCAATCATACAAACCTTAACGAAAACCAATGTTAGTTTTTGGCATTTGTGGTAATTTCATGTTAATACTGCATTCTTTATCATATTCATCATAAACTCTTAAGATTTACTACTCGGACCTCATCAGCCGAAAAAAAAAAATGGGCAGGGAACTAGGTTAACCCAATGACAGCCGAAAAAGAATAACATAAACTTAAGACAAACATTAAATTACTGGGAAAGTTTAAAAGGTTCACAAAACACCAAAATAACATATTTATCAATTTGCATATAATGAAGTGGCAATTGTCAAAAAAGGTAAAATAACAAAAATACTGAACTCCGAGGAAAATCCCAAACGGAAAGTCCGTAATCATATATAACAACATCAAAAGCTCAAACACATAAACTGACTTGGTACAGGCATTTTTAATGTAGAAAATAGTGGATAAAACCTAGTTTTATCTGGTTTTATAGCTAGCCCGCCCCCTTTTGTGGGGGAAAATTGGTTGATTATGTATGGGGAATCACTGAAGCACGACTGGAGCACCCCCCTTTTAAGGTCAGTCTGCCCCCCCTCCCCCATTACAAAATGCTCTGGATCCGCCACTGTGACCGTAAAATATCCGTTTTAACCTAGCGTTATTTTACACATGTAATAAAAATAAAAGTACTACATGTATGCCTTAGTGTTCTTTGCTTAAAAAGGAAAAGATAAATCGATCATTGTATTTGCATTTATTAAATTCCAGGTTTTGGGGTGGGTATCGTATCTTTTTTTCTATATGTTGTGTTTTATGAATTGTTGTTTGTCTGTTTGTCTGTTTGTTCTTTTATTTTTAACCCAGGCCTTGTCAGGTTATTTTCGACGTATGAGTTTGAATGCCCCTTTGGTATCCCTCGTATCTTTTTATATTGGGTTAAGATGTAAAAAGTCATAAGCATGCACAGTCATAAGCCCATGAACAGTCGTAAGCCCATGAACAATCATAAGTCATCGGATGTCCTTACAACATGGGATGAAAATATATGAAACAAACCAAAGGTCTATGGACATGTTTCAATTTATACATTATAAAGGAACGATCATTTAACTTTAAAGGGTAGGGAAGTTATGTTTTTTTCCTTAAAAAAATATCCCAAATTTGATCAAACAAATATTGTGGCTAAGCAGATGACAAATAAATATTCTGAATTCAGATTTTCACCATACTTTATAGTGTTAAATTTTTAAGAAAAAAAATTAATTTGATTGAAAGCGTTGAAAAACTATAAAAAAAAATGTGCAAGAAAAAAATTCTGACTCAGGAGAAAAAAAAACATACCCCTCCCCCATTCTTGAAGTTAAATGATTTTTCCCTAATTGATGCAATGGAAACAAAATAAAATCCTTATCTGAATATCCTAAAATATTAACAGTCATTTAATACATTAAAGTTTTGCGGTTGCTTGAGTTTCCGATCTTAGTTCTTCTTCTGGTGAATGAGAAAAGAATTCAATTGAAGCTTGACAACATTTCTCTCCATTTTGATTTAGAATTTCAAAATGAGCTTTGTTTGGTGCATGAATATCATCCCATGAGTAAATATCAAGCGATTCAAGCTCGAGGGATTCCTTCTTGAACGAAACTGTGATTGATTTTAGTCCATTCTTCAATGACTGACTATTAATAGTTTTGTAGAGCGACTTTCGTGCAAAAACACAACATGAGTCGTAACAGAAATTTCCATAGTTTGCCCAGCTGGTATGCTCATAAACATCACAATCACGTGGATGAACAATTATTTTATCTTCTAAACATTGGTCCGGTCGTAACAAATGATCCATTTTTAACGGACGAACAACTTCCGGTTTTAAGCTACCATACTTGTCCATCCACCATTTTGGAAATGCAGTTGGTTTCCGGGTAGCTGGATCGATAAGAACATGATGAACAAAAAATTGTGCATAAGGTTTCGGCACTTCTGGACAGGTAAGGATACTTGAAATGCGTTTCGAAGAATTTCCTATATAGGCTAAAGAATGTGTTACTGAGAGCGGATATTTCGGGGTATCTTGCAAATATACTGAAGGAGATACTTGTAATTGAATTGTTGCTATATAAATCAGGTTATCTCGTAATAACCTTTCCATGTCCAGAAATGGTTCTGATTTCTTTGGCCAAAAACTTGTTACTCTTGAAGATTCAACTACCATAAGTAAGCTCCTTAGTTTTATCATTCCAGCTAGAAAATAGAAGATGTTATTCAATGAAAATGTTTAAATCCATAAAAATATAACAAGTGCAACATAATTTATACAATTTCTTAAAAATCATTAATGACGAGGCCAATACGTTATTATATATGAACATGTCCAGATTATATCGACAGTGGACGATTACCGAGGTTTAAAATAATCCAGGGACTTTCTATACTGAATAATCTAATAGGCCCATATATAAGGTATTGACTGTGTCAGAAAGTCCTTAATTTATTTGATACATGTATAGTGTATGATCATTGAAATGGACTACAATACTTTTTCCGTGTAATTTACATTGTATTTTGAATATTGACCGTCAATATATAATATATGAATAAGAACAAAGCGTCCATAAATAAATATACCTCAATACTCGTTGAATCACGTGATCGTAAAACAATTCTAATATGACATGCTTCTTTCGGTTTGTGAACAAACCAAAGCTCAGTCTAAATCCAATAAAATTTGTTTACACATGCGTATATTGACTACTTCAAAATAATGAATTTTATCGAATTATCATGCACTAATATATTTCCTTAACTTTAAAACACTTCCAAACTCTTAAATGATGCACATGATGTTACCAATTAATTTATTATCACTGTAATGTGTTGCATTCCGAAATTGACATACGACAACCGTTCGGGCGATATCTTTTTGCGCCAAAAAGTAACTCATTTGCGCCACAACTTAATTGCGCCAATACTTCTTTTGCGCCACCTTATTTTCTAAACTATAGGTATCATTTGCGCCAATAAAACAATCATCGAATTGCGCCTATTTTATTTATTTTTATTTATTTACAACAACTAAATGATTTACCTCCCTCTTTCTTTATCCGGCCTTGGGACCAAGTCAAGAAATCATTTTCTTGTAAAAAGCTCCTGATTTTGACGGCAACAGACAAAATACAGAGAGAATATAATGTCCATTCTAAAAGCCATGTATAGTATAAAGTTGTTTGAAATATTTTTGACAACATTATATAGGTACCATCAGCAAAAATTCCTCTGTACACATTGTACACATATATTTTAAATTAGCCTCGCATCTTATAAAATTATCCCGCTTTCTGGATCGTTACACAATACAAAGTCATCATCTTTGTTTGTAACAATTAACACCAATATCATCCAATATTCTGTGAAACTCTGCTTGATTTTTAGGTTGAGCCGGATGCAGTTTTCTTTCTCTCTATACATTGACTGACGCACATGTTTTAAATCTTTCTTTTCTAAATTTTCTTCTTCAATTTTGAAGAGCTCTGAATTTACCATTTCTTGAAACCAGACTCAAGCTGGCAGCCACTTTTATCGGCCAATCAAGATAGCAGCCACTTTTTTCCAGCAGCCAATTTTGACGATATGTCTAAAAACATAAAATGTTTTATGAATTGTTGTTTGTCTGTTTGTCTGTTTGTTTTTTTATTTTTAACCCAGGCCTTGTCAGGTTATTTTCGACGTATGAGTTTGAATGCCCCTTTGGTATCCCTCGTATCTTTTTATATTGGGTTAAGATGTAAAACGTCATAAGCATGCACAGTCATAAGCCCATGAACAGTCGTAAGCCCATGAACAATCATAAGTCATCGGATGTCCTTACAACATGGGATGAAAATATATGAAACAAACCAAAGGTCTATGGACATGTTTCAATTTATACATTATAAAGGAACGATCATTTAACTTTAAAGGGTAGGGAAGTTATGTTTTTTTCCTTAAAAAAATATCCCAAATTTGATCAAACAAATATTGTGGCTAAGCAGATGACAAATAAATATTCTGAATTCAGATTTTCACCATACTTTATAGTGTTAAATTTTTAAGAAAAAAAATTAATTTGATTGAAAGCGTTGAAAAACTATAAAAAAAAATGTGCAAGAAAAAAATTCTGACTCAGGAGAAAAAAAAACATACCCCTCCCCCATTCTTGAAGTTAAATGATTTTTCCCTAATTGATGCAATGGAAACAAAATAAAATCCTTATCTGAATATCCTAAAATATTAACAGTCATTTAATACATTAAAGTTTTGCGGTTGCTTGAGTTTCCGATCTTAGTTCTTCTTCTGGTGAATGAGAAAAGAATTCAATTGAAGCTTGACAACATTTCTCTCCATTTTGATTTAGAATTTCAAAATGAGCTTTGTTTGGTGCATGAATATCATCCCATGAGTAAATATCAAGCGATTCAAGCTCGAGGGATTCCTTCTTGAACGAAACTGTGATTGATTTTAGTCCATTCTTCAATGACTGACTATTAATAGTTTTGTAGAGCGACTTTCGTGCAAAAACACAACATGAGTCGTAACAGAAATTTCCATAGTTTGCCCAGCTGGTATGCTCATAAACATCACAATCACGTGGATGAACAATTATTTTATCTTCTAAACATTGGTCCGGTCGTAACAAATGATCCATTTTTAACGGACGAACAACTTCCGGTTTTAAGCTACCATACTTGTCCATCCACCATTTTGGAAATGCAGTTGGTTTCCGGGTAGCTGGATCGATAAGAACATGATGAACAAAAAATTGTGCATAAGGTTTCGGCACTTCTGGACAGGTAAGGATACTTGAAATGCGTTTCGAAGAATTTCCTATATAGGCTAAAGAATGTGTTACTGAGAGCGGATATTTCGGGGTATCTTGCAAATATACTGAAGGAGATACTTGTAATTGAATTGTTGCTATATAAATCAGGTTATCTCGTAATAACCTTTCCATGTCCAGAAATGGTTCTGATTTCTTTGGCCAAAAACTTGTTACTCTTGAAGATTCAACTACCATAAGTAAGCTCCTTAGTTTTATCATTCCAGCTAGAAAATAGAAGATGTTATTCAATGAAAATGTTTAAATCCATAAAAATATAACAAGTGCAACATAATTTATACAATTTCTTAAAAATCATTAATGACGAGGCCAATACGTTATTATATATGAACATGTCCAGATTATATCGACAGTGGACGATTACCGAGGTTTAAAATAATCCAGGGACTTTCTATACTGAATAATCTAATAGGCCCATATATAAGGTATTGACTGTGTCAGAAAGTCCTTAATTTATTTGATACATGTATAGTGTATGATCATTGAAATGGACTACAATACTTTTTCCGTGTAATTTACATTGTATTTTGAATATTGACCGTCAATATATAATATATGAATAAGAACAAAGCGTCCATAAATAAATATACCTCAATACTCGTTGAATCACGTGATCGTAAAACAATTCTAATATGACATGCTTCTTTCGGTTTGTGAACAAACCAAAGCTCAGTCTAAATCCAATAAAATTTGTTTACACATGCGTATATTGACTACTTCAAAATAATGAATTTTATCGAATTATCATGCACTAATATATTTCCTTAACTTTAAAACACTTCCAAACTCTTAAATGATGCACATGATGTTACCAATTAATTTATTATCACTGTAATGTGTTGCATTCCGAAATTGACATACGACAACCGTTCGGGCGATATCTTTTTGCGCCAAAAAGTAACTCATTTGCGCCACAACTTAATTGCGCCAATACTTCTTTTGCGCCACCTTATTTTCTAAACTATAGGTATCATTTGCGCCAATAAAACAATCATCGAATTGCGCCTATTTTATTTATTTTTATTTATTTACAACAACTAAATGATTTACCTCCCTCTTTCTTTATCCGGCCTTGGGACCAAGTCAAGAAATCATTTTCTTGTAAAAAGCTCCTGATTTTGACGGCAACAGACAAAATACAGAGAGAATATAATGTCCATTCTAAAAGCCATGTATAGTATAAAGTTGTTTGAAATATTTTTGACAACATTATATAGGTACCATCAGCAAAAATTCCTCTGTACACATTGTACACATATATTTTAAATTAGCCTCGCATCTTATAAAATTATCCCGCTTTCTGGATCGTTACACAATACAAAGTCATCATCTTTGTTTGTAACAATTAACACCAATATCATCCAATATTCTGTGAAACTCTGCTTGATTTTTAGGTTGAGCCGGATGCAGTTTTCTTTCTCTCTATACATTGACTGACGCACATGTTTTAAATCTTTCTTTTCTAAATTTTCTTCTTCAATTTTGAAGAGCTCTGAATTTACCATTTCTTGAAACCAGACTCAAGCTGGCAGCCACTTTTATCGGCCAATCAAGATAGCAGCCACTTTTTTCCAGCAGCCAATTTTGACGATATGTCTAAAAACATAAAATGTTTTATGAATTGTTGTTTGTCTGTTTGTCTGTTTGTTTTTTTATTTTTAACCCAGGCCTTGTCAGGTTATTTTCGACGTATGAGTTTGAATGCCCCTTTGGTATCCCTCGTATCTTTTTATATTGGGTTAAGATGTAAAACGTCATAAGCATGCACAGTCATAAGCCCATGAACAGTCGTAAGCCCATGAACAATCATAAGTCATCGGATGTCCTTACAACATGGGATGAAAATATATGAAACAAACCAAAGGTCTATGGACATGTTTCAATTTATACATTATAAAGGAACGATCATTTAACTTTAAAGGGTAGGGAAGTTATGTTTTTTTCCTTAAAAAAATATCCCAAATTTGATCAAACAAATATTGTGGCTAAGCAGATGACAAATAAATATTCTGAATTCAGATTTTCACCATACTTTATAGTGTTAAATTTTTAAGAAAAAAAATTAATTTGATTGAAAGCGTTGAAAAACTATAAAAAAAAATGTGCAAGAAAAAAATTCTGACTCAGGAGAAAAAAAAACATACCCCTCCCCCATTCTTGAAGTTAAATGATTTTTCCCTAATTGATGCAATGGAAACAAAATAAAATCCTTATCTGAATATCCTAAAATATTAACAGTCATTTAATACATTAAAGTTTTGCGGTTGCTTGAGTTTCCGATCTTAGTTCTTCTTCTGGTGAATGAGAAAAGAATTCAATTGAAGCTTGACAAAATACAGAGAGAATATAATGTCCATTCTAAAAGCCATGTATAGTATAAAGTTGTTTGAAATATTTTTGACAACATTATATAGGTACCATCAGCAAAAATTCCTCTGTACACATTGTACACATATATTTTAAATTAGCCTCGCATCTTATAAAATTATCCCGCTTTCTGGATCGTTACACAATACAAAGTCATCATCTTTGTTTGTAACAATTAACACCAATATCATCCAATATTCTGTGAAACTCTGCTTGATTTTTAGGTTGAGCCGGATGCAGTTTTCTTTCTCTCTATACATTGACTGACGCACATGTTTTAAATCTTTCTTTTCTAAATTTTCTTCTTCAATTTTGAAGAGCTCTGAATTTGCCATTTCTTGAAACCAGACTCAAGCTGGCAGCCACTTTTATCGGCCAATCAAGATAGCAGCCACTTTTTTCCAGCAGCCAATTTTGACGATATGTCTAAAAACCAAAAAACTGCGTGAGACTCAAACGTTCCAAAAATCGCTAAATCTTAGTTAAATGCAATCTAACAGCGGAAATCGACAATTTCACGGTTTCTGCTAATTTCTAAAGCATTTCATTCCGTTTTAAATATGTATGTAAGCGGTCTGTCCTTTATTTGACATTCGATAATTGATATGCAATATCCAACCGACTGCTAGCCGTCGGTTCAATATTTAAATTTAGTTGAAAATCACTATAAAGCCTGAGGGAAAAGATACCACTCTATGACCCCTTCAAGCTGTCATAAATTTTCGTTGTCCTCGAATATAAACCCTGATACAAGTTGTATATTTGTCTTTATGTTATATAGATTTTTATCAATAAAACATTACAGAGAATTCACCAAAGATGTAATTTAATATATAAAATATGAAACAAAATCCAATTACTTCAGAAACATATAGAAATATACATATAAATACTTATGGAAAGCCAAAAAAGAAAAGAAATTAATAGTGAACACCTACCAGAGACTGCTTAAATGACGGTGACCACCCTAAGACGACTTTGGACCTCTGTGGTGGCCAGACGGGCCCGGATCCCAGAAAAATATTTAAGTGGGGAATAGCTTGGGTCAATACCTTTAAAATGAGCTAGGTCCGGTTCGGAA
The DNA here is from genome assembly GCF_963676685.1 of Mytilus edulis. NCBI lineage: Eukaryota > Metazoa > Mollusca > Bivalvia > Mytilida > Mytilidae > Mytilus > Mytilus edulis. The sequence continues at coordinate 51,515,462 of NC_092345.1, forward strand.
CTTTGCCGTTGGTATATGCCGAAAAGTACCGAATGTATGCATATGGTTAATACGGAAAATAACGTTAAGGGGCACCTTTGAACCTCTGTGGTGGCCAGACGGGCCCGGATCCCAGAAAAATATTTAAGTGGGGAATAGCTTGGGTCAATACCTTTAAAATGAGCTAGATCCGGTTCGGAACTTTGCCGTAGGCATATGTCGAGGAGTACCGAATGTGTGGTTGATATGGAAAATACGTAAATGGGCAACTTTGAACCTCTGTGGTGGCCAGACGGGCCCGGATCCCAGAAAAATATTTAATTGGCAAATAGCTCGGATCAATACCTTTGAAATGAGCTAGGTCCGGTTCGGAACTTTGCCGTAGGGATATGTCGAGGAGTACCGAATGTGTGGTTGATTTGGAAAATACGTAAATGGGCAACTTTGAACCTCTGTGGTGGCCAGACGGGCCCGGATCCCAGAAAAATATTTAAGTGGGGAATAGCTTGGGTCAATACCTTTAAAATGAGCTAGGTCCGGTTCGGAACTTTGCCGTTGGTATATGCCGAAAAGTACCGAATATATGCATATGGTTAATACGGAAAATAACGTTAAGGGGCACCTTTGAACCTCTGTGGTGGCCAGACGGGCCCGGATCCCAGAAACATATTTAAGTGGGGAATAGCTTGGGTCAATACCTTTAAAATGAGATAGATCCGGTTCGGAACTTTGCCGTAGGGATATGTCGAGGAGTACCGAATGTGTGGTTGATATGGAAAATACGTAAATGGGCAACTTTGAACCTCTGTGGTGGCCAGACGGGCCCGGATCCCAGAAAAATATTTAAGTGGGGAATAGCTTGGGTCAATACCTTTAAAATGAGCTAGGTCCGGTTCGGAACTTTGCCGTTGGTATATGCCGAAAAGTACCGAATGTATGCATATGGTTAATACGGAAAATAACGTTAAGGGGCACCTTTGAACCTCTGTGGTGGCCAGACGGGCCCGGATCCCAGAAAAATATTTAAGTGGGGAATAGCTTGGGTCAATACCTTTAAAATGAGCTAGATCCGGTTCGGAACTTTGCCGTAGGCATATGTCGAGGAGTACCGAATGTGTGGTTGATATGGAAAATACGTAAATGGGCAACTTTGAACCTCTGTGGTGGCCAGACGGGCCCGGATCCCAGAAAAATATTTAATTGGCAAATAGCTCGGATCAATACCTTTGAAATGAGCTAGGTCCGGTTCGGAACTTTGCCGTAGGGATATGTCGAGGAGTACCGAATGTGTGGTTGATTTGGAAAATACGTAAATGGGCAACTTTGAACCTCTGTGGTGGCCAGACGGGCCCGGATCCCAGAAAAATATTTAAGTGGGGAATAGCTTGGGTCAATACCTTTAAAATGAGCTAGGTCCGGTTCGGAACTTTGCCGTTGGTATATGCCGAAAAGTACCGAATATATGCATATGGTTAATACGGAAAATAACGTTAAGGGGCACCTTTGAACCTCTGTGGTGGCCAGACGGGCCCGGATCCCAGAAACATATTTAAGTGGGGAATAGCTTGGGTCAATACCTTTAAAATGAGATAGATCCGGTTCGGAACTTTGCCGTAGGGATATGTCGAGGAGTACCGAATGTGTGGTTGATATGGAAAATACGTAAATGGGCAACTTTGAACCTCTGTGGTGGCCAGACGGGCCCGGATCCCAGAAAAATATTTAAGTGGGGAATAGCTTGGGTCAATACCTTTAAAATGAGCTAGGTCCGGTTCGGAACTTTGCCGTTGGTATATGCCGAAAAGTACCGAATGTATGCATATGGTTAATACGGAAAATAACGTTAAGGGGCACCTTTGAACCTCTGTGGTGGCCAGACGGGCCCGGATCCCAGAAAAATATTTAAGTGGGGAATAGCTTGGGTCAATACCTTTAAAATGAGCTAGATCCGGTTCGGAACTTTGCCGTAGGCATATGTCGAGGAGTACCGAATGTGTGGTTGATATGGAAAATACGTAAATGGGCAACTTTGAACCTCTGTGGTGGCCAGACGGGCCCGGATCCCAGAAAAATATTTAATTGGCAAATAGCTCGGATCAATACCTTTGAAATGAGCTAGGTCCGGTTCGGAACTTTGCCGTAGGGATATGTCGAGGAGTACCGAATGTGTGGTTGATTTGGAAAATACGTAAATGGGCAACTTTGAACCTCTGTGGTGGCCAGACGGGCCCGGATCCCAGAAAAATATTTAAGTGGGGAATAGCTTGGGTCAATACCTTTAAAATGAGCTAGGTCCGGTTCGGAACTTTGCCGTTGGTATATGCCGAAAAGTACCGAATATATGCATATGGTTAATACGGAAAATAACGTTAAGGGGCACCTTTGAACCTCTGTGGTGGCCAGACGGGCCCGGATCCCAGAAACATATTTAAGTGGGGAATAGCTTGGGTCAATACCTTTAAAATGAGATAGATCCGGTTCGGAACTTTGCCGTAGGGATATGTCGAGGAGTACCGAATGTGTGGTTGATATGGAAAATACGTAAATGGGCAACTTTGAACCTCTGTGGTGGCCAGACGGGCCCGGATCCCAGAAAAATATTTAAGTGGGGAATAGCTTGGGTCAATACCTTTAAAATGAGCTAGGTCCGGTTCGGAACTTTGCCGTTGGTATATGCCGAAAAGTACCGAATGTATGCATATGGTTAATACGGAAAATAACGTTAAGGGGCACCTTTGAACCTCTGTGGTGGCCAGACGGGCCCGGATCCCAGAAAAATATTTAAGTGGGGAATAGCTTGGGTCAATACCTTTAAAATGAGCTAGATCCGGTTCGGAACTTTGCCGTAGGCATATGTCGAGGAGTACCGAATGTGTGGTTGATATGGAAAATACGTAAATGGGCAACTTTGAACCTCTGTGGTGGCCAGACGGGCCCGGATCCCAGAAAAATATTTAATTGGCAAATAGCTCGGATCAATACCTTTGAAATGAGCTAGGTCCGGTTCGGAACTTTGCCGTAGGGATATGTCGAGGAGTACCGAATGTGTGGTTGATTTGGAAAATACGTAAATGGGCAACTTTGAACCTCTGTGGTGGCCAGACGGGCCCGGATCCCAGAAAAATATTTAAGTGGGGAATAGCTTGGGTCAATACCTTTAAAATGAGCTAGGTCCGGTTCGGAACTTTGCCGTTGGTATATGCCGAAAAGTACCGAATATATGCATATGGTTAATACGGAAAATAACGTTAAGGGGCACCTTTGAACCTCTGTGGTGGCCAGACGGGCCCGGATCCCAGAAACATATTTAAGTGGGGAATAGCTTGGGTCAATACCTTTAAAATGAGATAGATCCGGTTCGGAACTTTGCCGTAGGGATATGTCGAGGAGTACCGAATGTGTGGTTGATATGGAAAATACGTAAATGGGCAACTTTGAACCTCTGTGGTGGCCAGACGGGCCCGGATCCCAGAAAAATATTTAAGTGGGGAATAGCTTGGGTCAATACCTTTAAAATGAGCTAGGTCCGGTTCGGAACTTTGCCGTTGGTATATGCCGAAAAGTACCGAATGTATGCATATGGTTAATACGGAAAATAACGTTAAGGGGCACCTTTGAACCTCTGTGGTGGCCAGACGGGCCCGGATCCCAGAAAAATATTTAAGTGGGGAATAGCTTGGGTCAATACCTTTAAAATGAGCTAGATCCGGTTCGGAACTTTGCCGTAGGCATATGTCGAGGAGTACCGAATGTGTGGTTGATATGGAAAATACGTAAATGGGCAACTTTGAACCTCTGTGGTGGCCAGACGGGCCCGGATCCCAGAAAAATATTTAATTGGCAAATAGCTCGGATCAATACCTTTGAAATGAGCTAGGTCCGGTTCGGAACTTTGCCGTAGGGATATGTCGAGGAGTACCGAATGTGTGGTTGATTTGGAAAATACGTAAATGGGCAACTTTGAACCTCTGTGGTGGCCAGACGGGCCCGGATCCCAGAAAAATATTTAAGTGGGGAATAGCTTGGGTCAATACCTTTAAAATGAGCTAGGTCCGGTTCGGAACTTTGCCGTTGGTATATGCCGAAAAGTACCGAATATATGCATATGGTTAATACGGAAAATAACGTTAAGGGGCACCTTTGAACCTCTGTGGTGGCCAGACGGGCCCGGATCCCAGAAACATATTTAAGTGGGGAATAGCTTGGGTCAATACCTTTAAAATGAGATAGATCCGGTTCGGAACTTTGCCGTAGGGATATGTCGAGGAGTACCGAATGTGTGGTTGATATGGAAAATACGTAAATGGGCAACTTTGAACCTCTGTGGTGGCCAGACGGGCCCGGATCCCAGAAAAATATTTAAGTGGGGAATAGCTTGGGTCAATACCTTTAAAATGAGCTAGGTCCGGTTCGGAACTTTGCCGTTGGTATATGCCGAAAAGTACCGAATGTATGCATATGGTTAATACGGAAAATAACGTTAAGGGGCACCTTTGAACCTCTGTGGTGGCCAGACGGGCCCGGATCCCAGAAAAATATTTAAGTGGGGAATAGCTTGGGTCAATACCTTTAAAATGAGCTAGATCCGGTTCGGAACTTTGCCGTAGGCATATGTCGAGGAGTACCGAATGTGTGGTTGATATGGAAAATACGTAAATGGGCAACTTTGAACCTCTGTGGTGGCCAGACGGGCCCGGATCCCAGAAAAATATTTAATTGGCAAATAGCTCGGATCAATACCTTTGAAATGAGCTAGGTCCGGTTCGGAACTTTGCCGTAGGGATATGTCGAGGAGTACCGAATGTGTGGTTGATTTGGAAAATACGTAAATGGGCAACTTTGAACCTCTGTGGTGGCCAGACGGGCCCGGATCCCAGAAAAATATTTAAGTGGGGAATAGCTTGGGTCAATACCTTTAAAATGAGCTAGGTCCGGTTCGGAACTTTGCCGTTGGTATATGCCGAAAAGTACCGAATATATGCATATGGTTAATACGGAAAATAACGTTAAGGGGCACCTTTGAACCTCTGTGGTGGCCAGACGGGCCCGGATCCCAGAAACATATTTAAGTGGGGAATAGCTTGGGTCAATACCTTTAAAATGAGATAGATCCGGTTCGGAACTTTGCCGTAGGGATATGTCGAGGAGTACCGAATGTGTGGTTGATATGGAAAATACGTAAATGGGCAACTTTGAACCTCTGTGGTGGCCAGACGGGCCCGGATCCCAGAAAAATATTTAAGTGGGGAATAGCTTGGGTCAATACCTTTAAAATGAGCTAGGTCCGGTTCGGAACTTTGCCGTTGGTATAAGCCGAAAAGTACCGAATGTATGCATATGGTTAATACGGAAAATAACGTTAAGGGGCACCTTTGAACCTCTGTGGTGGCCAGACGGGCCCGGATCCCAGAAAAATATTTAAGTGGGGAATAGCTTGGGTCAATACCTTTAAAATGAGCTAGATCCGGTTCGGAACTTTGCCGTAGGCATATGTCGAGGAGTACCGAATGTGTGGTTGATATGGAAAATACGTAAATGGGCAACTTTGAACCTCTGTGGTGGCCAGACGGGCCCGGATCCCAGAAAAATATTTAATTGGCAAATAGCTCGGATCAATACCTTTGAAATGAGCTAGGTCCGGTTCGGAACTTTGCCGTAGGGATATGTCGAGGAGTACCGAATGTGTGGTTGATTTGGAAAATACGTAAATGGGCAACTTTGAACCTCTGTGGTGGCCAGACGGGCCCGGATCCCAGAAAAATATTTAAGTGGGGAATAGCTTGGGTCAATACCTTTAAAATGAGCTAGGTCCGGTTCGGAACTTTGCCGTTGGTATATGCCGAAAAGTACCGAATATATGCATATGGTTAATACGGAAAATAACGTTAAGGGGCACCTTTGAACCTCTGTGGTGGCCAGACGGGCCCGGATCCCAGAAACATATTTAAGTGGGGAATAGCTTGGGTCAATACCTTTAAAATGAGATAGATCCGGTTCGGAACTTTGCCGTAGGGATATGTCGAGGAGTACCGAATGTGTGGTTGATATGGAAAATACGTAAATGGGCAACTTTGAACCTCTGTGGTGGCCAGACGGGCCCGGATCCCAGAAAAATATTTAAGTGGGGAATAGCTTGGGTCAATACCTTTAAAATGAGCTAGGTCCGGTTCGGAACTTTGCCGTTGGTATATGCCGAAAAGTACCGAATGTATGCATATGGTTAATACGGAAAATAACGTTAAGGGGCACCTTTGAACCTCTGTGGTGGCCAGACGGGCCCGGATCCCAGAAAAATATTTAAGTGGGGAATAGCTTGGGTCAATACCTTTAAAATGAGCTAGATCCGGTTCGGAACTTTGCCGTAGGGATATGTCGAGGAGTACCGAATGTGTGGTTGATATGGAAAATACGTAAATGGGCAACTTTGAACCTCTGTGGTGGCCAGACGGGCCCGGATCCCAGAAAAATATTTAATTGGCAAATAGCTCGGATCAATACCTTTGAAATGAGCTAGGTCCGGTTCGGAACTTTGCCGTAGGGATATGTCGAGGAGTACCGAATGTGTGGTTGATTTGGAAAATACGTAAATGGGCAACTTTGAACCTCTGTGGTGGCCAGACGGGCCCGGATCCCAGAAAAATATTTAAGTGGGGAATAGCTTGGGTCAATACCTTTAAAATGAGCTAGGTCCGGTTCGGAACTTTGCCGTTGGTATATGCCGAAAAGTACCGAATGTATGCATATGGTTAATACGGAAAATAACGTTAAGGGGCACCTTTGAACCTCTGTGGTGGCCAGACGGGCCCGGATCCCAGAAAAATATTTAAGTGGGGAATAGCTTGGGTCAATACCTTTAAAATGAGCTAGGTCCGGTTCGGAACTTTGCCGTTGGTATATGCCGAAAAGTACCGAATGTATGCATATGGTTAATACGGAAAATAACGTTAAGGGGCACCTTTGAACCTCTGTGGTGGCCAGACGGGCCCGGATCCCAGAAAAATATTTAAGTGGGGAATAGCTTGGGTCAATACCTTTAAAACGAGCTAGGTCCGGTTCGGAACTTTGCCGTTGGTATATGCCGAAAAGTACCGAATGTATGCATATGGTTAATACGGAAAATAACGTTAAGGGGCACCTTTGAACCTCTGTGGTGGCCAGACGGGCCCGGATCCCAGAAAAATATTTAAGTGGGGAATAGCTTGGGTCAATACCTTTAAAATGAGCTAGGTCCGGTTCGGAACTTTGCCGTTGGTAAATGCCGAAAAGTACCGAATGTATGCATATGGTTAATACGGAAAATAACGTTAAGGGGCACCTTTGAACCTCTGTGGTGGCCAGACGGGCCCGGATCCCAGAAAAATATTTAAGTGGGGAATAGCTTGGGTCAATACCTTTAAAACGAGCTAGGTCCGGTTCGGAACTTTGCCGTTGGTATATGCCGAAAAGTACCGAATGTATGCATATGGTTAATACGGAAAATAACGTTAAGGGGCACCTTTGAACCTCTGTGGTGGCCAGACGGGCCCGGATCCCAGAAAAATATTTAAGTGGGGAATAGCTTGGGTCAATACCTTTAAAATGAGCTAGGTCCGGTTCGGAACTTTGCCGTTGGTATATGCCGAAAAGTACCGAATGTATGCATATGGTTAATACGGAAAATAACGTTAAGGGGCACCTTTGAACCTCTGTGGTGGCCAGACGGGCCCGGATCCCAGAAAAATATTTAAGTGGGGAATAGCTTGGGTCAATACCTTTAAAATGAGCTAGATCCGGTTCGGAACTTTGCCGTAGGGATATGTCGAGGAGTACCGAATGTGTGGTTGATATGGAAAATACGTAAATGGGCAACTTTGAACCTCTGTGGTGGCCAGACGGGCCCGGATCCCAGAAAAATATTTAATTGGCAAATAGCTCGGATCAATACCTTTGAAATGAGCTAGGTCCGGTTCGGAACTTTGCCGTAGGGATATGTCGAGGAGTACCGAATGTGTGGTTGATTTGGAAAATACGTAAATGGGCAACTTTGAACCTCTGTGGTGGCCAGACGGGCCCGGATCCCAGAAAAATATTTAAGTGGGGAATAGCTTGGGTCAATACCTTTAAAATGAGCTAGGTCCGGTTCGGAACTTTGCCGTTGGTATATGCCGAAAAGTACCGAATATATGCATATGGTTAATACGGAAAATAACGTTAAGGGGCACCTTTGAACCTCTGTGGTGGCCAGACGGGCCCGGATCCCAGAAACATATTTAAGTGGGGAATAGCTTGGGTCAATACCTTTAAAATGAGATAGATCCGGTTCGGAACTTTGCCGTAGGGATATGTCGAGGAGTACCGAATGTGTGGTTGATATGGAAAATACGTAAATGGGCAACTTTGAACCTCTGTGGTGGCCAGACGGGCCCGGATCCCAGAAAAATATTTAAGTGGGGAATAGCTTGGGTCAATACCTTTAAAATGAGCTAGGTCCGGTTCGGAACTTTGCCGTTGGTATATGCCGAAAAGTACCGAATGTATGCATATGGTTAATACGGAAAATAACGTTAAGGGGCACCTTTGAACCTCTGTGGTGGCCAGACGGGCACGGATCCCAGAAAAATATTTAATTGGCAAATAGCTCGGATCAATAACTTTGAAATGAGCTAGGTCCGGTTCGGAACTTTGCCGTAGGGATATGTCGAGGAGTACCGAATGTGTGGTTGATTTGGAAAATACGTAAATGGGCAACTTTGAACCTCTGTGGTGGCCAGACGGGCCCGGATCCCAGAAAAATATTTAAGTGGGGAATAGCTTGGGTCAATACCTTTAAAATGAGCTAGGTCCGGTTCGGAACTTTGCCGTTGGTATATGCCGAAAAGTACCGAATGTATGCATATGGTTAATACGGAAAATAACGTTAAGGGGCACCTTTGAACCTCTGTGGTGGCCAGACGGGCCCGGATCCCAGAAAAATATTTAAGTGGGGAATAGCTTGGGTCAATACCGTTAAAATGAGCTAGATCCGGTTCGGAACTTTGCCGTAGGGATATGTCGAGGAGTACCGAATGTGTGGTTGATATGGAAAATACGTAAATGGGCAACTTTGAACCTCTGTGGTGGCCAGACGGGCCCGGATCCCAGAAAAATATTTAATTGGCAAATAGCTCGGATCAATACCTTTGAAATGAGCTAGGTCCGGTTCGGAACTTTGCCGTAGGGATATGTCGAGGAGTACCGAATGTGTGGTTGATTTGGAAAATACGTAAATGGGCAACTTTGAACCTCTGTGGTGGCCAGACGGGCCCGGATCCCAGAAAAATATTTAAGTGGGGAATAGCTTGGGTCAATACCTTTAAAATGAGCTAGGTCCGGTTCGGAACTTTGCCGTTGGTATATGCCGAAAAGTACCGAATGTATGCATATGGTTAATACGGAAAATAACGTTAAGGGGCACCTTTGAACCTCTGTGGTGGCCAGACGGGCCCGGATCCCAGAAAAATATTTAAGTGGGGAATAGCTTGGGTTAATACCTTTAAAATGAGCTAGGTCCGGTTCGGAACTTTGCCGTTGGTATATGCCGAAAAGTACCGAATGTATGCATATGGTTAATACGGAAAATAACGTTAAGGGGCACCTTTGAACCTCTGTGGTGGCCAGACGGGCCCGGATCCCAGAAAAATATTTAAGTGGGGAATAGCTTGGGTCAATACCTTTAAAATGAGCTAGATCCGGTTCGGAACTTTGCCGTAGGGATATGTCGAGGAGTACCGAATGTGTGGTTGATATGGAAAATACGTAAATGGGCAACTTTGAACCTCTGTGGTGGCCAGACGGGCCCGGATCCCAGAAAAATATTTAATTGGCAAATAGCTCGGATCAATACCTTTGAAATGAGCTAGGTCCGGTTCGGAACTTTGCCGTAGGGATATGTCGAGGAGTACCGAATGTGTGGTTGATTTGGAAAATACGTAAATGGGCAACTTTGAACCTCTGTGGTGGCCAGACGGGCCCGGATCCCAGAAAAATATTTAAGTGGGGAATAGCTTGGGTCAATACCTTTAAAATGAGCTAGGTCCGGTTCGGAACTTTGCCGTTGGTATATGCCGAAAAGTACCGAATGTATGCATATGGTTAATACGGAAAATAACGTTAAGGGGCACCTTTGAACCTCTGTGGTGGCCAGACGGGCCCGGATCCCAGAAAAATATTTAAGTGGGGAATAGCTTGGGTCAATACCTTTAAAATGAGCTAGGTCCGGTTCGGAACTTTGCCGTTGGTATATGCCGAAAAGTACCGAATGTATGCATATGGTTAATACGGAAAATAACGTTAAGGGGCACCTTTGAACCTCTGTGGTGGCCAGACGGGCCCGGATCCCAGAAAAATATTTAAGTGGGGAATAGCTTGGGTCAATACCTTTAAAACGAGCTAGGTCCGGTTCGGAACTTTGCCGTTGGTATATGCCGAAAAGTACCGAATGTATGCATATGGTTAATACGGAAAATAACGTTAAGGGGCACCTTTGAACCTCTGTGGTGGCCAGACGGGCCCGGATCCCAGAAAAATATTTAAGTGGGGAATAGCTTGGGTCAATACCTTTAAAATGAGCTAGGTCCGGTTCGGAACTTTGCCGTTGGTAAATGCCGAAAAGTACCGAATGTATGCATATGGTTAATACAGAAAATAACGTTAAGGGGCACCTTTGAACCTCTGTGGTGGCCAGACGGGCCCGGATCCCAGAAAAATATTTAAGTAGGGAATAGCTTGGGTCAATACCTTTAAAACGAGCTAGGTCCGGTTCGGAACTTTGCCGTTGGTATATGCCGAAAAGTACCGAATGTATGCATATGGTTAATACGGAAAATAACGTTAAGGGGCACCTTTGAACCTCTGTGGTGGCCAGACGGGCCCGGATCCCAGAAAAATATTTAAGTGGGGAATAGCTTGGGTCAATACCTTTAAAATGAGCTAGGTCCGGTTCGGAACTTTGCCGTTGGTATATGCCGAAAAGTACCGAATGTATGCATATGGTTAATACGGAAAATAACGTTAAGGGGCACCTTTGAACCTCTGTGGTGGCCAGACGGGCCCGGATCCCAGAAAAATATTTAAGTGGGGAATAGCTTGGGTCAATACCTTTAAAATGAGCTAGATCCGGTTCGGAACTTTGCCGTAGGGATATGTCGAGGAGTACCGAATGTGTGGTTGATATGGAAAATACGTAAATGGGCAACTTTGAACCTCTGTGGTGGCCAGACGGGCCCGGATCCCAGAAAAATATTTAATTGGCAAATAGCTCGGATCAATACCTTTGAAATGAGCTAGGTCCGGTTCGGAACTTTGCCGTAGGGATATGTCGAGGAGTACCGAATGTGTGGTTGATTTGGAAAATACGTAAATGGGCAACTTTGAACCTCTGTGGTGGCCAGACGGGCCCGGATCCCAGAAAAATATTTAAGTGGGGAATAGCTTGGGTCAATACCTTTAAAATGAGCTAGGTCCGGTTCGGAACTTTGCCGTTGGTATATGCCGAAAAGTACCGAATATATGCATATGGTTAATACGGAAAATAACGTTAAGGGGCACCTTTGAACCTCTGTGGTGGCCAGACGGGCCCGGATCCCAGAAACATATTTAAGTGGGGAATAGCTTGGGTCAATACCTTTAAAATGAGATAGATCCGGTTCGGAACTTTGCCGTAGGGATATGTCGAGGAGTACCGAATGTGTGGTTGATATGGAAAATACGTAAATGGGCAACTTTGAACCTCTGTGGTGGCCAGACGGGCCCGGATCCCAGAAAAATATTTAAGTGGGGAATAGCTTGGGTCAATACCTTTAAAATGAGCTAGGTCCGGTTCGGAACTTTGCCGTTGGTATATGCCGAAAAGTACCGAATGTATGCATATGGTTAATACGGAAAATAACGTTAAGGGGCACCTTTGAACCTCTGTGGTGGCCAGACGGGCCCGGATCCCAGAAAAATATTTAATTGGCAAATAGCTCGGATCAATAACTTTGAAATGAGCTAGGTCCGGTTCGGAACTTTGCCGTAGGGATATGTCGAGGAGTACCGAATGTGTGGTTGATTTGGAAAATACGTAAATGGGCAACTTTGAACCTCTGTGGTGGCCAGACGGGCCCGGATCCCAGAAAAATATTTAAGTGGGGAATAGCTTGGGTCAATACCTTTAAAATGAGCTAGGTCCGGTTCGGAACTTTGCCGTTGGTATATGCCGAAAAGTACCGAATGTATGCATATGGTTAATACGGAAAATAACGTTAAGGGGCACCTTTGAACCTCTGTGGTGGCCAGACGGGCCCGGATCCCAGAAAAATATTTAAGTGGGGAATAGCTTGGGTCAATACCGTTAAAATGAGCTAGATCCGGTTCGGAACTTTGCCGTAGGGATATGTCGAGGAGTACCGAATGTGTGGTTGATATGGAAAATACGTAAATGGGCAACTTTGAACCTCTGTGGTGGCCAGACGGGCCCGGATCCCAGAAAAATATTTAATTGGCAAATAGCTCGGATCAATACCTTTGAAATGAGCTAGGTCCGGTTCGGAACTTTGCCGTAGGGATATGTCGAGGAGTACCGAATGTGTGGTTGATTTGGAAAATACGTAAATGGGCAACTTTGAACCTCTGTGGTGGCCAGACGGGCCCGGATCCCAGAAAAATATTTAAGTGGGGAATAGCTTGGGTCAATACCTTTAAAATGAGCTAGGTCCGGTTCGGAACTTTGCCGTTGGTATATGCCGAAAAGTACCGAATGTATGCATATGGTTAATACGGAAAATAACGTTAAGGGGCACCTTTGAACCTCTGTGGTGGCCAGACGGGCCCGGATCCCAGAAAAATATTTAAGTGGGGAATAGCTTGGGTCAATACCTTTAAAACGAGCTAGGTCCGGTTCGGAACTTTGCCGTAGGTATATGCCGAAAAGTACCGAATGTATGCATATGGTTAATACTGAAAATAACGTTAAGGGGCACCTTTGAACCTCTGTGGTGGCCAGACGGGCCCGGATCCCAGAAAAATATTTAAGTGGGGAATAGCTTGGGTCAATACCTTTAAAATGAGCTAGGTCCGGTTCGGAACTTTGCCGTTGGTATATGCCGAAAAGTACCGAATGTATGCATATGGTTAATACGGAAAATAACGTTAAGGGGCACCTTTGAACCTCTGTGGTGGCCAGACGGGCCCGGATCCCAGAAAAATATTTAAGTGGGGAATAGCTTGGGTCAATACCTTTAAAACGAGCTAGGTCCGGTTCGGAACTTTGCCGTTGGTATATGCCGAAAAGTACCGAATGTATGCATATGGTTAATACGGAAAATAACGTTAAGGGGCACCTTTGAACCTCTGTGGTGGCCAGACGGGCCCGGATCCCAGAAAAATATTTAAGTGGGGAATAGCTTGGGTCAATACCGTTAAAATGAGCTAGGTCCGGTTCGGAACTTTGCCGTTGGTATATGCCGAAAAGTACCGAATGTATGCATATGGCTAATACGGAAAATAACGTTAAGGGGCACCTTTGAACCTCTGTGGTGGCCAGACGGGCCCGGATCCCAGAAAAATATTTCAGTGGGGAATAGCTTGGGTCAATACCTTTAAAATGAGCTAGATCCGGTTCGGAACTTTGCCGTAGGGATATGTCGAGGAGTACCGAATGTGTGGTTGATATGGAAAATACGTAAATGGGCAACTTTGAACCTCTGTGGTGGCCAGACGGGCCCGGATCCCAGAAAAATATTTAATTGGCAAATAGCTCGGATCAATACCTTTGAAATGAGCTAGGTCCGGTTCGGAACTTTGCCGTAGGGATATGTCGAGGAGTACCGAATGTGTGGTTGATTTGGAAAATACGTAAATGGGCAACTTTGAACCTCTGTGGTGGCCAGACGGGCCCGGATCCCAGAAAAATATTTAAGTGGGGAATAGCTTGGGTCAATACCTTTAAAATGAGCTAGGTCCGGTTCGGAACTTTGCCGTTGGTATATGCCGAAAAGTACCGAATGTATGCATATGGTTAATACGGAAAATAACGTTAAGGGGCACCTTTGAACCTCTGTGGTGGCCAGACGGGCCCGGATCCCAGAAAAATATTTAAGTGGGGAATAGCTTGGGTCAATACCTTTAAAACGAGCTAGGTCCGGTTCGGAACTTTGCCGTTGGTATATGCCGAAAAGTACCGAATGTATGCATATGGTTAATACGGAAAATAACGTTAAGGGGCACCTTTGAACCTCTGTGGTGGCCAGACGGGCCCGGATCCCAGAAAAATATTTAAGTGGGGAATAGCTTGGGTCAATACCTTTAAAATGAGCTAGGTCCGGTTCGGAACTTTGCCGTTGGTATATGCCGAAAAGTACCGAATGTATGCATATGGTTAATACGGAAAATAACGTTAAGGGGCACCTTTGAACCTCTGTGGTGGCCAGACGGGCCCGGATCCCAGAAAAATATTTACTTGGGGAATAGCTTGGGTCAATACCTTTAAAACGAGCTAGGTCCGGTTCGGAACTTTGCCGTTGGTATATGCCGAAAAGTACCGAATGTATGCATATGGTTAATACGGAAAATAACGTTAAGGGGCACCTTTGAACCTCTGTGGTGGCCAGACGGGCCCGGATCCCAGAAAAATATTTAACTGGCAAATAGCTCGGATCAATACCTTTGAAATGAGCTAGGTCCGGTTCGGAACTTTGCCGTAGGGATATGTCGAGGAGTACCGAATTTGTGTTTGATTTGGAAAATACATAAATGGGCAACTTTGAACCTCTGTGGTGGCCAGACGGGCCCGGATCGCAGAAAAATATTTAAGTGGGGAATAGCTTGGGTCAATACCTTAAAAATGAGCTAGGTCCGGTTCGGAACTTTGCCGTTGATATATGCCGAAAAGTACCGTATGTATGCATATGGTTAATACGGAAAATTACGTTAAGGGGCACCTTTGAACCTCTGTGGTGGCCAGACGGGCCCGGATCCCAGAAAAATATTTAAGTGGCAAATAGCTTGGATCAATACCTTTGAAATGAGCTAGGTCCGGTTCGGAACTTTGCCGTAGGGATATGTCGAGGAGTACCGAATGTGTGGTTGATATGGAAAATACGTAAATTGGCAACTTTGAACCTCTGTGGTGGCCAGACGGGCCCGGATCCCAGAAAAATATTTAAGTGGCGAATAGCTTGGATCAATACCTTTGAAATGAGCTAGGTCCGGTTCGGAACTTTGCCGTAGGGATATGTCGAGGAGAACCGAATGTGTGTTTGATATGGAAAATACGTAAATGGGCAACTTTGAACGTCTGTGTAGGCCAGACGGGCCCGGATCCCAAAAAATATTTAAGTGGGGAATAGCTTGGGTCAATACCTTTAAAATGAGCTAGGTCTGGTTCGGAACTTTGCCGTTGGTATATGCCGAAAACTACCGAATGTATGCATATTGTTAATACGGAAAATTGCGTTAAGGGGCACCTTTGAACCTCTGTGGTGGCCAGACGGGCCCGGATCCCAGAAAAATATTTAAGTAAGGAATAGCCTAGGTCAATACCTTTGAAATGAGCTTGGAAAGGTTCGAAAATTACCGTAAAGATATTCTTAGGAATTCCGAATGTAAGATTGTTGAAGAATCTCAATAAATGCGTTGTGTTTTCTATATACGTTTAAATGTAGTGATAGGTAATGAATAATACAATAACATCACTTACTATAGCGTTATGGTTACAACGTTACCATAGCATAATGTTTGTACCTTGCGTATTTTCCGAAGTATGTAACGAAAAATTGTAAGAAAATGTTAGTTCACAATATATATAAAAGAAATTTAAATTTATGTCCATCTCAAATAAAATAATCTAGTTCCTTAACCTTAACTGATCACAACTAAAGTTTATCTCATAGTCCATTCATGGATTTTTCTTCTGCCGCCTACTGTAGCATCACTCAGCGGTAATTTTCTTTATGCGTTGTAAGTTCCTTTCTTGTATCTATTTGGCTTCTTGACTCTACCAGTTGAGGGTGTGTTCGTTCGTCTAGGTAGCAAGTTACTTTCTTTGAAATTTTCCTTAAGTGGGTTCATGTGCGATCTACTTTGTACGAGCCATTGTGATGTGTCTTCTGGTCTTCTTTTGGCAACGGTCGTGCCTGAAGGTATATCATCTGAACGGTCATGTTTCCATAGCAACTTTGCCGTGGACTTTCCTTTTTCGCTGTGTTCTTGTCTTCAATGACGTTTACCAGAGCTATAGGTGTTGTCGGATGGTTGATGTTTCTATTGATTAGTCCTGATAACACACATCCGAACTTTGACTGTACAACGATTGGTCCTTTTCCTCTTATAACTCTGTCCTCGATAATTTACCAGTAGTAGTCGGTGCCTATGAGTAAGTCAATTTCGAAACGTTCTGTACTCAAGTTTAAATGTGGAAAGTTCCTTGTAGTCTGTGAAATCTTGTTTTAAATCGGAACGGCAATCTCTGGAACAATGAGTGTGTCGATATGGACTTTTTCTCTTGTGTCGGTCTGTAACTGTATTGTTGCAGTGTCTAAGTTGCGAACCTTCTGGGATAAATTTCAAATCACAGACGGATGAATGCTTACTTTTTCTGTAGGATTTATTTCTAATTTATCAGTTAGTTTCTGAGTTATAAAATTGAAGAAGGCTGTGCTCCCTCGTCAAATAAGATGTTCCTTTCTAGTTATTGGTCGTTATTTACAACTGGTGCAGTTGTTGTTTTCGGGAGAATGTCGTGACTCTGATGTGATGGGTACATTACTGTTGTCTCGTTTGGTGTTTCAACTACGTTGATTGCTGACTATTGTATTGTAGGCTGCGGTGTCATACCTGGAATTACCTCTTTTCCTTTACATATGCTAGTATGATGTATTCCGTTACACTTTTTGAATCGTTCAGTAGAGTGGCATGCGGCTACTTAGTGTGACCCTTTACAGTTAAAGCATAACTGTTTCTGTTTTACAATTTGATTTCTTATGTTTACGTCTGTTTCTTCAGGACACTCCGCCGGATAGTGCTCAGCTAAACAAAATATACATGTATATGTATTTACCATCTTACGTTTGTCTTTGAATTCGCTCTTGTATGAATGTGATTGCGTACCCATAAAAAAGTGCAGTGGTGTACAATATGTCTGAATTCATGACTCCTTCGCCAGCTTTAAGTATTTCAATCTCTTTAGTTATTGCTATTCGTAGATTTTTCAATATCAAGTTATATCTCCCGCGTTTTCTTGCAATAGATTTTCTCATGTCAATCGTTAACTTGTACAAAACTAAAGCGAACCATACATCTCAGGTGTTTGACAAAGTGACTCTAATCCTCGCACATATGATTCAAGTTTGTCTCCGTAAGATCTCAAGCTAAATGCATCATTTGTCGGTGCGGGTAAGCTCATGAGTGATTTCATGTAAGCATTAAAAAATTGTGTGAGTTTCCAAATCTCTCTCTTAGCAAACAAACGTCTGTCTCATAATTGGTGTGCGTAAGCGCAAATCCTGCTATGGTTTGGGTGGCTGTTCTTATAAGCTGGGCTTTCAGATAACTAAATTTCTGTATTGGTGTAAGGCTACTATTTTAGTGTATGGTACATTCGTAAAAGTCCCAAAATGTGCTCAACTGCAAAACATACCCGTCAAAATGTGGCTAATTTAATTAAAATTATCTATGATTTACATTATAGGATTAAACACATTTTTTCTAGAGGTTATTGATGTGTAAACCGGGGCGATTAACTCACAAACTGAATAAAAGTCCGAAGGACTTTTATGTTGAGTTTGTGAGAAAGAGCCCCGGTTTACACATCAATAACCTCTAGAAAAAATGTGTTTAATCCTTATAATTCTTCAGCCAAACATATTTTTTTGTTGATGGCTACTATATATATTTACCATCAAAAGCACAATGGCAAGTCGTAACTAAGGAGTACGCCGCCATCTTGACTTTCTAAAAACCATTAATGTCCGATAAATACAACGGAATCTTAAATGAAACAGCACCTACCTCAAAATATTAATTTTAATTAAATTTTATCCGAATTTGAAGCGTACACGTAACGAAATAATCTTTACCTTGAAAATTTCCATTCGTATGACGTCGTGTTTTGCCATGACGTAAATTCGCCAAATCCTCCATGAAATTTCGCGGAATTTTATTAAATTTAATTTTTGTACATTTTCGAAGCTTTAGTGCAATAAATTTATTTCTTTTTTTGTTATATATGCACTAGAATAGTCACAACTGTTATGCAATTGTTTTTTTAATCTCAATTTGCTGAAAATCCCGGGATCACTGCAAGCTTGTGTATCGCGCATGAATAGATTACAAAAGTAGTTTCGGAAACATGGTTTATCGAAGTGTAAACTTAGAGAAAAATTCTAATTGACCAATCCAGTTCAAGTATTTATAGATATGCAAATCATATAAGAATTAAAATCCAATTGTTCAGAGAACAATTGAAGGTCTTTCCATCAAAACAATGTATTTTGATATGAAAAGTTGTGAAACTAAGTTTAAAATGTCATTTCAATCGTCAAATGATAGCTTCTAGTAAGCTGATTCCAAAAATATATTGTTTCCATACATTTTTTTTAATTAGGGAGATAATTTGTTACTTCCGGTTTGAAAAATGTTACTTCCGATTATATTTGAATGTTTACTTGACACTGATTCCAAAAATATCTGTTTCTATATACTTTTATATTAATAAAGTACAAAAAATAGCTACTTCCGGTTTACAAAAAGTCACTTCCGGTTGTTTTTTTCAAGGTTAAATGGTTTGATACCTTTTTCTAAAAGTTGTATATCTTTATCATGAATACATATAGAATAAAAGCAAAGGTCAAAATCTAGAACGTCAAATTAAGCTATGACCTTGGGATCAATTTCAAGGTCATAAACCAAGGACCTCAAATCAAAAGACCATAGGTCTTAATTATATTTAGTTAATGAGTTATATCACCAAACGCGTATTTTTAAATACAAGAGGGGAGAAAACTCCCTTTTACATTCAACGTAAGCTTGCAATCAAAATTTACATCTTACGACATGTCGCAACTAACAATTTAGTAAAAATAATTTGTTGATATCTTATACAGTCTTTGGATATAAGTGAAAATAAGCCAAATTCAAATATTAGAATATGACCTTGACCTTTGACCTTGACCTAATTTTCATTTTTTGGGACCAAGGACCTCAAATCAAAAGATCCTAGGTCTCTATCACTTATGGTTTATAAGATAGAAATTCATATCACTTATATCAGATGCATAAGGGGAAATAACTCTCATATGGAGCGGTCATATCGCTTCGGTCAAAATAGGACAAATTATGCGAAGGATATAACGAGCAATTTTGTAAAATAAATTTGTCATAATCTTTAACGGTTGCGAAGGAGATGTGATAACAAGGAAAACAGTGTTTGGGGAGATAACTCCTACAAAGAAAAGTATTTGTTTACGCAGGGTAAATTTCAAAAGCGCATAAACTGTTCGATATCATATACCAAATATCTAAGCGACATATTGCGAAACAAATGTTTATCGCAAGAACAAAATTAGGCGGAAGAAAAAAAAAAAATAATCAGAAGAAAAACAATAGGTCTTTCCACAGAAAAGTGGAAAGACCTAATTATTACTAAATACATTTGGTAGTTGGGCTGGTGGTTGTATATACGAACAATCTTCCTGAGTATTGTATGATTGTAAAATCGGACCAATAAAGTTGCTCGATTGATTTCCGGTAGGATTTTCCTCCAATGGAATTCGTTTTCTAGTGTTTAGCATGTAAACGGCTGATGTGTTTGTATAAATAGCGTTTGATGTAGGTATATAGCATTCAGTGTTAGCGTTCATTGTTTACTTTCTTTTAAATTAGAATTATTGTTGGGGGATTTGATCGTTTGCTTAAGTTTTCGTATTTGCTTCAGTTTACTTTCTAAATCAAACATATACTCATCCGAGTCTGTAATTTCTTGTTCAATGTGATCCTCGTGTTATATTTCTTTCATCTTCTCGTTTAAATCATGAATAATCTTCTTTTTCTGGGTTACGGCATACTATATGGCTTTGAATTCCTCCATTTTGACGTTTTCAGGATTCTCTTTCAGCTCCTCGAATTTGATCCATAGCTTCGTCACTGTTGCTCTGTTGCTCTGTTGCCGTATTGCCTTTAACGTCCGTCACGGCACCATAAATGTTAAAAAATCTCAATAAATGCGTTGTGTGTTCTATATACGTTTAATCGTCATGATAGCTAATGAATAATACAATAACGTCACTCACTATAGCGTTATGGTAACAACGTTACCATAGCATAATGTTTGTATTTGTGTATTTTCTGACATGATTATTATGAAAATATGTTAAGGCACAACTTTTAACCCCAATTGTGGTCAGGATTGCCATGATCCCAGAAAAATATTAAATCGGAACTTTGCCGTAAGGATATGCTAAGATGTTCCGAATATGTGGTTTGTAAGTTAAATACGTTATATGAATTTCGGAACGACTGTAATGCAGATGGCTCTGGATTATATAAAAAAAAGTAGTGAATAGCCTGGGTTCATACCAGTGGTGTAGAATAGAGAATGCTGCAACACTTTCAATTTTAGTAATTAACAGTGAACGTGAAAGTAGGAAGGTGAAAGTGAAAAAAGTGACGTCATATTAGTAAGTAAAAGTTATGACGTAACATTATACAGGTAAATAAGCATCATGGTGTAAAAGTTAAAGTAGTCTGATTTAAAACTGCTCATTAAGGTGATTAAGGTTTTAGAGTAAGGTGTGTTAGGGTATGGGGTGTTAGGGTTAGAATTTGAATAGGAGTACGGGGTGGTGTTTTTTAAATTGAAAAAAAACAGAATATAGGAATATTTTTATACGTATTAGGATTATGAAGGCATCTTATAATCAATATTATTTCATTGATCTGAATACCTTTGACACAAAAGAAAAACAAAAATGGAAGGACCTGCCAACAAGTGAGGTGAACCAAATTATTGACACTACAAGTGGGGATGAAATAATTTGTGATACTTACCTACTAATCTTGAAGTCAATAAAACGGGTAACAAGTAAGGTGTGGGCTTGTAGTGGGTTGTATTACGAAACAAGAACGTTGGAAGGACCGTTCATCAGAAGTACGACTGCCTATACCCTTTTTAGACAGAAAACCGCGTAGTAGTACGTGTCCTTATTTTTCTTTTCACATGTAGTAAACATTACAGTCTACCCTCTCGGTCTTAATGATAATATCATGGGAATTGGCAATATATCAAGAACCGATTCTGTTAACATTTTGGATATAGTTTCTAAAACTGTTCGTAAAAATCGTTCTCATGGACACAGAAAAAATCGCAATCAAAGAAAATTTCGGACCAACCATACAAATATTTCGGACCTAATTTCCATTTCAAAAAACAACGGCAGACATTATCTGTTAACCAAGCTTTGTTCTTTACCTATAAATAAATTAAATAAAATTTTAGAGGATTGCAACACAATTTCATATTACAGTCCTAAGTATGAAATTGTCCAAATTATAATGGCATATTGTTATTCTAAACTGTTTCCAAAAATTGATCGCCCTGAAGATCATAAAAAACATTTTATTAAAATAAAGTATGTCAATAAAGGTTTTGATTTTGTAAATATTGCCGGTATTTTTAACGACCATTCTGTTAAAGACCAAATTCCTGGATATTTTGATAATACTGAACTCCCTCTCATTTGTTATATTTACAAGAAATCTACCCGAAAATATGTGTTTAATTATAGCCAATTGTGTAAAGATGTAAATATCACTGAAAATACACCTATGTCGTGTAATTGCAGTAATTCAGAATACACCTATGGACCAATTTCCCATGTTATAACAGGAGACCTTAACATCGTTCGCGATCGAGAGTTAAAATCATTCCTCAGTAAAGGACCTAAATATCGTCCCCCGTCAACTATTAACTGGAATGAGTGTCGTAATATCATCAACGACTCACTCCGCGCCTACTGTTTGAAATGGGTAAAACGGGAAAAAGCTGACAAAAAATCTTTGGACTCTTTTTTTAATTCAGTAATGAAGATAGTTGATATTCGAATACAACATTTTAAAGAACATTTTACCCTCAACAAAAACTATAAAAACCCTATTTCGCGTATCAAAAATAAACTAACAGAACTAGCCAAGGAATTTGTTTTTGTCCCGGCTGATAAAGCTGCTAATAATATCATTATTGTTTGACGTAAATTTTATATAGAGGTTCTGCAAAAGGAAATCACGAATTCACCAACATTCCAACTGACTTCATTTTCAGAAAACGACATCTGTAACAAACATAAACTTTTAGCTACTTCTTTACAAGCAGAACCAAACACTATGAAAGTCCCAACTATGTACTGGCTTCCGAAGCTGCACAAAAAACCTTACAAATATAGATTTATTTCATCTTCCAGCCATTGTTCAACTACTAAATTGTCTGTTTTACTTACTAGTACACTTGGTACAATAAAAAACCTGATAATAAATTGTTCAAATAAGGCCTTTGAAAATAGTGGAATTAATTACTTTTGGAGTGTCAAAAACTCGTTGGAAGTACTTGATAAATTGCATGCATATATTGGTGATTTTGAATCTGTTCAAAGTTTTGATTTTTCTACCCTATATACCACTTTGCCTCATATTCTTATTAAGAAAAAATTCACATCCCTAATTAACTGGGCATTTAAAAAGTCGGAATGCGAGTACATATGTTCAAACTCTTTTAGATCATTTTTTAGTAGCAATAAACAAAAGAACTATGTCAATTGGACATGCTTTGATACTATTTATGCACTTGAATTTTTACTTGATAACATTTTTGTTCGCTTTGGAGATTCCGTATATCGTCAAGTTATTGGAATTCCAATGGGGACTAACTGTGCACCACTTATTGCGGACCTGTTTTTGTATTGTTATGAGTTACAATTTATGACTAAAATTAGCAAAGACCTATCAAAACAACATTTGATACAAAAATTTAACAATACTTTTAGATATTTGGATGATATATTGGCTCTAAATAATGACTTCAGTATGTATACTAAAGAAATTTATCCTGTAGAACTTACTTTAAATAAAGCTAATGATAACAATGACCACTGCCCTTTCCTCGATCTTGATATCTATATCATAAACGGGAAGCTTAATACAAAAATTTATGATAAAAGAGATGATTTTTCATTTCCTATTGTTAATTATCCATTTTTAGATGGTGACGTTCCCTTGTCACCATCTTATGGTGTTTATATATCTCAACTTGTACGATTCGCTCGTGTATGTAACAATGTATCAGATTTTAGCGAGAGAAATTTATGTATTACTGAAAAATTATTACACCAGGGTTTTCGATATCACAAACTGGTCAAAACATTTACTAAATTTTATCACCGGTATAAGGAAATAATTCGTAAATATAACTCAACATGCAGACATCTTATACGTTCAGGTATTTCACATCCAAAATTTTATGGAAATATTCTTTATAAAGCACAAAAATGTCAGTATTCTCCTCAGAAACTAACAAAACCTTTAAATAGACTTATTAAAAGGGGATATAGTTACGATACTGTTGTCAGGTCACTAAAGATTGCATATTTTGGCTTTAACATTGATTCACTGATAGGGTCTTTGCATCGGAACTAAACACATTTATTTCTAAAAAAAACAGTTGTTGGCATGACACGGGTTATGTTCTTCTCATATATTTTATGATAGTATGATACTAAACCCCTAACGGGAGGGATTGTACCTGATATTCATATGATGAAGACATAATCTTTCAATCAGTTTAATTGAGGTCTGGAGCTGGCATGTCAGTTAACTGCTAGTAGTCTGTTGTTATTTATGTATTATTGTCATTTTATTTATTTTCTTTTGTTACATCTTTTGACATCAGACTCGGACTTCTCTTGAACTGAATTTTAATGTGCGTATTGTTATTCTTTTACTTTTCTACATTGGCTAGAGGTATAGGGGGAGGGTTGAGATCTCATAAACATGTTTAACCCCGCCGCAATTTTGCGCCTGTCCCAAGTCAGGAGCCTCTGGCCTTTGTTAGTCTTGTATGATTTTAAATTTTAGTTTCTTGTGTATAATTCGGAGTTTAGTATGACGTCCATTATCACTGTACTATTATGCATATTTTAGGGGCCAGCTGAAGGACACCTACGAGTGCGGGAATTCTCGCTACATTGAAGACCCATTGGTTGCCTTCGGCTGTTGTTTGCTCTATGGTCGGGTGGTTGTCGCTTTGACATATTCCCCATTTCCTTTCTCAATTTTATTAGATTAAAAAAATTACAAGTGGTGGTTAGGGGTGTAAAATTGAAAAAAAAATAATCATAAAAGAAATATGTGTGTAAGTATTAAATAAACAATGGCATTAACAAACAAAAACATACCGGGTACGCCTAGATTGTCAGTTAATATACATGCTATGCATAATAAAGAGGTTGCGCTAGGTTTATAAAGACAATACCAACGGGTCATTTACAAATAACGATAAACTAATTACATCGAATGGCAAAGGATTTGGGGTTAAAAGGATATAGTATAAACCCAAAAGACGTGTTGGTAAAGCTTATTGAAGACAAAACGCATCAAGTGTTACCCCATACAGAAGTGTTCACTAAAAATGAATTAATACTAAAAGCAAAGAAACGTGGTATACCTTATATATAGATCAAGATAAAGGAAAAAGGACTGCAACAAGACATAGCTAAGAAACCTGTTATTAAGATGAAAGATGGTAGAAAAGAACTACAGTGTTTATTGAACCATTTGTTAATTCATTTTTATGGCAAGTCGAAGTGCTTTACATACATTTAATTCGTAAAATTTCAGAAGACAACTTAAAGTAGGCATCGAAGGTGCTTCTAGTACAGTTGGTAAAAAAAAAGCTTGCAACAGGTGACAGTGATTCCACTTTTAAGGTCAACTCAAGCATGGCAAGTTAGTATTAATGAATCAACCAACTAAGACAGTGAACTAACAGTAATGATAGAAAAGGCAAAAGAAAGCATAGCAACTTGCATGCGTGATGGAAGTGAGTGAACGTTAGTCATATTGTAGAAGTACACCTTCATATGAATAAATTGTATCCCTGAAGTTTGAGTCTTACCTACGCCTTTCAGTAAAACTAGCACAGAAGAAGGCCATTATTAACGTGAGATGTATTCTCACAATCACATCATGAATAGGTGGATCAGAAAAGTACATTTTACGAGTGAGTCAATACAAAAAATACAAAAAAGTATCCGTTAAAAATTCAAAAAACATCAGAAAGAATAGAACTCACACAAACACGTTGAATTTAACCAATGCTACTAAACATCATTACTGTTGGATAAAAAGTTTGTACTTGTTTGGCTTTATAAATATTTTGATATGAGCGTCACTGATGAGTCTTATGTAGACGAAACGCGCGTCTGGCGTACAAAATTATAGTCCTGGTACTTTGATAACTATTAACACCACTGGGTCGATGCCACTGCTGGTGGACGTTTCGTCCCCGAGGGTATTACCAGCCCAGTAGTCAACACTTCGGTGTTGACATGAAAATCAATATTGTGGGCATTTTTATAAATTTCCCGTTTACAAAACTGAACTTTTCGAAAAACTAAGGATTTTCTTATCCCAGGAATAGATTACCTTAGCCGTATTTGGCACAACTTTTTGGAATTTTGGATCCTAAATGCTCTTCAACTTTGTACTTGTTTGGCTTTATAAATATTTTGATATGAGCGTCACTGATGAGTCTTATGTAGACGAAACGCGCGTCTGGCGTACAAAATTATAATCCTGGTACTTTGATAATTATATACACCACTGGGTCGATGCCACTGCTGGTGGACGTTTCGTCCCCGAGGGTATTACCAGCCCAGTAGTCAACACTTCGGTATTGACATGAATATCAATATTGTGGTCATTTTTATAAATGTCCCGTTTACAAAACTGAATTTCTCGAAAAACTTAGAATTTTCTTATCCCAGGAATAGATTACCTTAGCCGTATTTGGCACAACTTTTTGGAATTTTCGATCCTAAATGCTCATCAACTTTGTACTTGTTTGGCTTTATAAATATTTTGATATGAGCGTCACTGATGAGTCTTATGTAGACGAAACGTGCGTTTGGCGTACAAAATTATAATCCTGGTACTTTGATAATTATATACACCACTGGGTCGATGCCACTGCTGGTGGACGTTTCGTCCCCGAGGGTATTACCAGCCCAGTAGTCAACACTTCGGTGTTGACATGAATATCAATATTGTGGTCATTTTTATAAATTTCCCGTTTACAAAACTGAATTTCTCGAAAAACTTAGAATTTTCTTATCCCAGGAATAGATTACCTTAGCCGTATTTGGCACAACTTTTTGGAATTTTCGATCCTAAATGCTCATCAACTTTGTACTTGTTTGGCTTTATAAATATTTTGATATGAGCGTCACTGATGAGTCTTATGTAGACGAAACGTGCGTTTGGCGTACAAAATTATAATCCTGGTACTTTGATAACTATATACACCACTGGGTCGATGCCACTGCTGGTGGACTTTTCGTCCCCGAGGGTATTACCAGCCCAGTAGTCAACACTTCGGTGTTGACATGAAAATCAATATTGTGGTCATTTTTATAAATTTCCAGTTTACAAAACTGAATTTTTCGAAAAACTAAGGATTTTCTTATCCCAGGAATAGATTACCTTAGCCGTATTTGGCACAACTTTTTGGAATTTTGGATCCTAAATGCTCTTCAACTTTGTACTTGTTTGGCTTTATAAATATTTTGATATGAGCGTCACTGATGAGTCTTAT
Source organism: Mytilus edulis (assembly GCF_963676685.1). Taxonomy (NCBI): domain Eukaryota; kingdom Metazoa; phylum Mollusca; class Bivalvia; order Mytilida; family Mytilidae; genus Mytilus; species Mytilus edulis. The sequence goes on from NC_092345.1 coordinate 51,542,292, forward strand.
GTAGACGAAACGCGCGTTTGGCGTACAAAATTATAATCCTGGTACTTTGATAACTATATACACCACTGGGTCGATGCCACTGCTGGTGGACTTTTCGTCCCCGAGGGTATTACCAGCCCAGTAGTCAACACTTCGGTGTTGACATGAAAATCAATATTGTGGTCATTTTTATAAATTTCCAGTTAACAAAACTGAATTTTTCGAAAAACTAAGGATTTTCTCTTCTCAGGAATAGATTACCTTAGCCGTATTTGGCACAACTTTTTAGAATTTTCGATCCTAAATGCTCATCAACTTTGTACTTGTTTGGCTTTATAAATATTTTGATATGAGCGTCACTGATGAGTCTTATGTAGACGAAACGCGCGTTTGGCGTACAAAATTATAATCCTGGTACTTTGATAACTATATACACCACTGGGTCGATGCCACTGCTGGTGGACGTTTCGTCCCCGAGGGTATTACCAGCCCAGTAGTCAACACTTCGGTGTTGACATGAATATCAATATTGTGGTCATTTTTATAAATTTCCAGTTTACAAAACTGAATTATTCGAAAAACTAAGGATTTTCTTATCCCAGGAATAGATTACCTTAGCCGTATTTGGCACAACTTTTTGGAATTTTGGATCCTAAATGCTCTTCAACTTTGTACTTGTTTGGCTTTATAAATATTTTGATATGAGCGTCACTGATGAGTCTTATGGAGACGAAACGCGCGTTTGGCGTACAAAATTATAATCCTGGTACGTTGATAACTATATACACCACTGGGTCGATGCCACTGCTGGTGGACTTTTCGTCCCCGAGGGTATTACCAGCCCAGTAGTCAACACTTCGGTGTTGACATGAAAATCAAAATTGTGGTCATTTTTATAAATTTCCAGTTAACAAAACTGAATTTCTCGAAAAACTAAAGATTTTATCTTCTCAGGAATAGATTACCTTAGCCGTATTTGGCACAACTTTTTGGAATTTTCGATCCTAAATGCTCATCAACTTTGTACTTGTTTGGCTTTATAAATATTTTGATATGAGCGTCACTGATGAGTCTTATGTAGACGAAACGCGCGTTTGGCGTACAAAATTATAATCCTGGTACTTTGATAACTATATACACCACTGGGTCGATGCCACTGCTGGTGGACGTTTCGTCCCCGAGGGTATTACCAGCCCAGTAGTCAACACTTCGGTGTTGACATGAATATCAATATTGTGGTCATTTTTATAAATTTCCAGTTTACAAAACTGAATTTTTCGAAAAACTAAGGATTTTCTTATCCCAGGAATAGATTACCTTAGCCGTATTTGGCACAACTTTTTGGAATTTTGGATCCTATATGCTCTTCAACTTTGTACTTGTTTGGCTTTATAAATATTTTGTTATGAGAGTCACTGATGAGTCTTAAGTAGACGAAACGCGCGTCTGGCGTACAAAATTATAATCCTGGTACTTTGATAACTATTATCACATTTGTTAAGTTCCCAAGTGTCATCCCACAATGGTAAAGTGTTTTTGTCGAAGATGTTTCAATCATTGTTAAAGTGAGGACTTTTTAGACGAACATTTAATGTATTGTGTTAAGATGAATGGAGTGAAAATTAAAATTCCAGAAGAAGATACCATTACAATATCTTACAACATAGTACCAACGTAAAATTCGATTTCCTTATGTTATTTATGCTGACATTCAATGTAGCTGAGAACAGATAGACACTTGCCAACCTGACAAACTAAAAGCTAACACGGATGTTAACTAACAAAATACACCTTCTGGTTTTACTACCGTGTCCAGTATGCTCAAGGGAATATAAAGAAACAAAAGTGCACTCACTGGAAGACATTGTTCAGAGATTTGTGGCTTGTATGGAAGAGATAATTAATGCGATTGCAGACATCTACATTGATAAAAGACCTGGTGATGACTGAAGAAGATCCCAATGTTTTACAGCGAGTTAAGATTGTCACATGTGCGATGATGAATTAGGTGAAGACAAAGTGCGTGTTCACGAGCGTTCGACAGGTAAGTATCGTGGTGCAGCACATAAAAAAATGTAACCTAGACTGTCAATTACCGGTAAGAAATAAATGCTTTTCATTGATTCGTGTAAGTTTATGTTAAATTCGTCCGACACCTTATATATTTAACTTAGAATTTAAAGTTGAACCAATTTAAGGTATGAAAGTCGTGATTTAGGTAGAATAATGAATTTATGATAAATAATTAAAAATAAAATGTTTATCTTACGATTTCATGAAGGGTCATTACGACATGACGAAAACACAACTACTATCTGCTGACCGACTTAATAATAAACACATTAGTGTGGCTGACTATGTTCATGTACTGCATGTGTTTACTATTATTTTTTTAGAAATTTGAAACAGTGTTGTTTCCAATGGTTGGTATTAACAAAAGTGCATCGTGTGTCAAAACTTTAACAATCAATTTGGCTTAAAATTTTCATTGACCTGAACACTAACCTTAGAATCATAGCCAGCATCGTATCTGAAAAGTATTCCTTTAAACTGATGAACAACTCAATGTTTGAAAATACCATGGAAAACACAACTATTTACACCACTGGGTCGATGCCACTGCTGGTGGACGTTTCGTCCCCGAGGGTATCACCAGCCCAGTAGTCAACACTTCGGTGTTGACATGAATATCAATAATGTGGTCAGTTTTATAAATTTCCTGTTTACAAAACTTTGAATTTTTCGAAAAACTAAGGATTTTCTTATCCCAGCCGTATTTGGCACAACTTTTGGGAATTTTGGATCCTAAATGCTCTTCAACTTTGTACTAGTTTGGCTTTATAAATATTTTGATATGAGCGTCACTGATGAGTCTTATATAGACGAAACGCGCGTCTGGCGTACTAAATTATAATCCTGGTACCTTTGATAACTATTTAACGGGTGAATATAATATTAATGACTACTGATAAGCAACCGTTGAAACTAATAGCTACACCCAACTGTGACCAATTCGTGGTGTATAACGAGTCCATGGTAGTAGTAAACATAAAGAAAACCAAACTAAAGTTTAACAAGCCTGTGTACTAAGGAGCAATTATCTTAGACATTTCAAAGATTTAAAATGTACGACATTCATTTGGACTTTGTGTGCGTAAACCAACGGGAACAAAGTTCGACAATTGTTTACCGACACTGATAGTTAAGCCTATTAAATTTAAACCGACGACTTTTACAAAGACATATCTCACATTCAAAACAAGATTGACACATCAAACTATTGTATGGACAACCCGTTTTCGAATTCCGACCAACGTCAACAAAAAAAAAATGATTGGTATGCATGTGGTGGTCAAATGATGGCTAACTTTGTATGGATTCTTACAAGATGTGTTAATATCGAATGGGTGATGGTCAACACACCAGGAAAGCTAAAGGAACGAAGAAACAAGTCAATTGACAGAACATTACATTTAACGATTGCAAGACGTGTTTGATGACCTTTTAACCCTTCCATTATGAGACCTGGAACCCATTGGACGTGTTAGTTTAAGACGACAACAAGCAAAGCGTATTTTGATTCTTACGGACTTTAATTCCCCCTTACGTAATGGTAAATTACTTGAAACTTAAGATCTACTACATCACCGATTAACTTCAGATAAGAGCACCAGTGGTCTGTGGACACTTTTGTTTGTATTTGTCACAATTGTTGTCTGCAGGAAAACCTTGATGAAGTTGCGTTTCCAAGACAGACAAATTTGGACTTTATGGAAATTGAGAAATAAATAGGAGTCAATTGCTTGAAGAATTGAACATGAACAACAATCCTATCACTAACATTAAATCTTAGAATAATAAAACGGATGCTGCAACAAAACGACGAGTCATGCGTCAATTGAAACACTATACGAAACCGTTAGAATTAAAATTACAATCCGCGTGTAACCAGATAAAGAGAGATATAAAACGACTAGAGAAAGGATATGATACAGTCATTAAAGAACTCGAGAAAAAGGAAGATGAGTTTAAGACCACTCTGCACCAAGAACTCGAGGTAAATCAGATTAAAAACTCGACACATAAAACATTGATGAACTCTTGAAACTTCAGTTGTCAATAGAAGCTTAAGACCAAAACAAGGAAAATCTTGAGAGTCTGAGGATGTGTATTCTATCGAAACATGCTGGTGGGAGATTAAAATCCGTTAGTGGTTTATTATTTGGTAAAGACGTAGTCCAGATGTTTAAGCCTTCACCACATTAATACTCGCATAACAAAAGTATCCTTTATAATCTTGGGCAAATTGTCAAAGCCTATACTTGCTAAAAGGTTGGTACTGCAAATCTTATTATTTGAATCAAGAGTTTAAGGACTTAGGTTACCCTTTTCATGGAACAAAGACCTCTTTCACCCACACCTGTTTTGTTTTCGCAAGACCTTTCCGATGCGGTTAAAATCCTGAACCGTCTTTTAAGTTAAGGTTCATAAAAAGAACTTTGTACTTTTTCGTCAGTAAAATCCTTGATCCGATACCTTTGGGCTGAAGTGTTTAACACTTGGGACACCAGTTAAGACTTTTCTCGGTCCACCTTTTTAAACATTCTTTTCTTTAAAGTTTAAAACTGTGTCCGTCCCCTACTTTAAATTTAACCTGTTTCAATGAAAGAAGGTTACCAAACAAGTTCCATACACTTTATATTCGGGTTCTTTTTTACTAGCATTATAAGAAGCCATCTTAATTTATCTATATTTGGAGGTGTTGTACTAATGAAAGATATTGGCCATTATAGGGATTCAAAGGTGTGCCTTAACGTACTTTTCATATTAACCACACAAGCTTTCGGAAATCCTAGGCTTATCTCTACGGCAAAGTTCCGAACCAGACCTATCTCATTTTAAATGTATTGACCCGAGCTATTCGCCACTTCAAAATTTTTCTGGGAACCGGCACTGTCTGGCCACCACAGAGGTTCAAAATTGTCCATTTACGTACATGTATTTTCTATATCAACAATACATTCGGTATTCCTCGACATATCCCTACGGCAAAGTTCCGAACCGGACCTGGTTGATTTTAAAGGTACTGACCAAGGCTATTACCAACTTAAATAATTTCTGGGATCCGGGCGCGTCTGGCCACCACAGAGGTTCAAGGGTGCCCCTTAACGTCAATTTCCGTATTAACCACACATTCGGTATATACCAACGCCAAAGTTCCAAACCGGACCTATCTCATTTTGACCCAAGCTATTCTCCACTGAAATATTTTCCCGGGATCTGGGCCCGTCTGGCCACCACAGAGGTTCAAAGGTGCCCCTTAACGTAATTTTCCGTATTAACCATATGCATACATTCGGTACTTTTCGGCATATACCAACGGCAAAGTTCCGAACTGGACCTAGCTCATTTTAAAGGTATTGACCCAAGCTATTCCCCATTAAATATTTGTCTGGGATCCGGGCCCGTCTGGCCACCACAGAGGTTCAAAGTTGCCAATTTACGTATTTTTCAAATCAACCACACATTCTGTACTCCTCTACATATCCCTACGGCAAAGTTCCGAACCGGACCTAGCTCATTTCAAAGGTATTGACCCGAGCTATTTGCCAGTTAAATATTTTTCTGGGATCCGGGCCCGTCTGGCCACCACAGAGGTTCAAAGTTGCCAATTTACGTATTTTCCATATCAACCACACATTCGGTACTCCTCGACATATCCCTACGGCAAAGTTCCGAACCGGACCTAGCTCATTTCAAAGGTATTGATCCAAGCTATTTGCCACTTAAATATTTTTCTGGGATCCGGGCCCGTCTGGTCACCACAGAGGTTCAAAGGTGCCCCTTAACGTAATTTTCCGTATTAACCATATGCATACGTTCGGTACTTTTCGGCATATATCAACGGCAAAGTTCCAAACCGGACCTAGCTCATTTCAAAGGTATTGATCCAAGCTATTTGCCACTTAAATATTTTTCTGGGATCCGGGCCCGTCTGGCCACCACAGAGGTTCAAAGTTGCCAATTTACGTATTTTCCATATCAACCACACATTCGGTACTCCTCGACATATCCCTACGGCAAAGTTCCGAACCGGACCTAGCTCATTTCAAAGGTATTGATCCAAGCTATTTGCCACTTAAATATTTTTCTGGGATCCGGGCCCGTCTGGTCACCACAGAGGTTCAAAGGTGCCCCTTAACGTTATTTTCCGTATTAACCATATGCATACATTCGGTACTTTTCGGCATATACCAACGGCAAAGTTCCGAACCGGACCTAGCTCATTTTAAAGGTATTGACCCAAGCTATTCCCCACTTAAATATTTTTCTGGGATCCGGGCCCGTCTGGCCACCACAGAGGTTCAAAGTTGCCAATTTACGTATTTTTCAAATCAACCACACATTCTGTACTCCTCTACATATCCCTACGGCAAAGTTCCGAACCGGACCTAGCTCATTTCAAAGGTATTGACCCGAGCTATTTGCCAGTTAAATATTTTTCTGGGATCCGGGCCCGTCTGGCCACCACAGAGGTTCAAAGTTGCCAATTTACGTATTTTCCATATCAACCACACATCCGGTACTCCTCGACTTATCCCTACGGCAAAGTTCCGAACCGGACCTAGCTCATTTCAAAGGTATTGATCCAAGCTATTTGCCACTTAAATATTTTTCTGGGATCCGGGCCCGTCTGGTCACCACAGAGGTTCAAAGGTGCCCCTTAACGTAATTTTCCGTATTAACCATATGCATACATTCGGTACTTTTCGGCATATATCAACGGCAAAGTTCCAAACCGGACCTAGCTCATTTCAAAGGTATTGATCCAAGCTATTTGCCACTTAAATATTTTTCTGGGATCCGGGCCCGTCTGGCCACCACAGAGGTTCAAAGTTGCCAATTTACGTATTTTCCATATCAACCACACATTCGGTACTCCTCGACATATCCCTACGGCAAAGTTCCGAACCGGACCTAGCTCATTTCAAAGGTATTGATCCAAGCTATTTGCCACTTAAATATTTTTCTGGGATCCGGGCCCGTCTGGTCACCACAGAGGTTCAAAGGTGCCCCTTAACGTAATTTTCCGTATTAACCATATGCATACATTCGGTACTTTTCGGCATATATCAACGGCAAAGTTCCGAACCGGACCTAGCTCATTTTAAAGGTATTGACCCAAGCTATTCCCCACTTAAATATTTTTCTGGGATCCGGGCCCGTCTGGCCACCACAGAGGTTCAAAGTTGCCAATTTACGTATTTTCCATATCAACCACACGTTCGGTACTCCTCGACATATCCCTACGGCAAAGTTCCGAACCGGACCTAGCTCATTTCAAAGGTATTGATCCAAGCTATTTGCCACTTAAATATTTTTCTGGGATCCGGGCCCGTCTGGTCACCACAGAGGTTCAAAGGTGCCCCTTAACGTAATTTTCCGTATTAACCATATGCATACATTCGGTACTTTTCGGCATATATCAACGGCAAAGTTCCAAACCGGACCTAGCTCATTTCAAAGGTATTGATCCAAGCTATTTGCCACTTAAATATTTTTCTGGGATCCGGGCCCGTCTGGCCACCACAGAGGTTCAAAGTTGCCAATTTACGTATTTTCCATATCAACCACACATTCGGTACTCCTCGACATATCCTTACGGCAAAGTTCCGAACCGGACCTAGCTCATTTCAAAGGTATTGATCCAAGCTATTTGCCACTTAAATATTTTTCTGGGATCCGGGCCCGTCTGGTCACCACAGAGGTTCAAAGGTGCCCCTTAACGTAATTTTCCGTATTAACCATATGCATACATTCGGTACTTTTCGGCATATATCAACGGCAAAGTTCCGAACCGGACCTAGCTCATTTTAAAGGTATTGACCCAAGCTATTCCCCACTTAAATATTTTTCTGGGATCCGGGCCCGTCTGGCCACCACAGAGGTTCAAAGTTGCCAATTTACGTATTTTCCATATCAACCACACGTTCGGTACTCCTCGACATATCCCTACGGCAAAGTTCCGAACCGGACCTAGCTCATTTCAAAGGTATTGATCCAAGCTATTTGCCACTTAAATATTTTTCTGGGATCCGGGCCCGTCTGGTCACCACAGAGGTTCAAAGGTGCCCCTTAACGTAATTTTCCGTATTAACCATATGCATACATTCGGTACTTTTCGGCATATATCAACGGCAAAGTTCCGAACCGGACCTAGCTCATTTTAAAGGTACTGACCCAAGCTATTCCCCACTTAAATATTTTTCTGGGATCCGGGCCCGTCTGGCCACCACAGAGGTTCAAAGTTGCCAATTTACGTATTTTCCATATCAACCACACATTCGGTACTCCTCGACATATCCCTACGGCAAAGTTCCGAACCGGACCTAGCTCATTTCAAAGGTATTGATCCAAGCTATTTGCCACTTAAATATTTTTCTGGGATCCGGGCCCGTCTGGTCACCACAGAGGTTCAAAGGTGCCCCTTAACGTAATTTTCCGTATTAACCATATGCATACATTCGGTACTTTTCGGCATATATCAACGGCAAAGTTCCAAACCGGACCTAGCTCATTTCAAAGGTATTGATCCAAGCTATTCCCCACTTAAATATTTTTCTGGGATCCGGGCCCGTCTGGCCACCACAGAGGTTCAAAGTTGCCAATTTACGTATTTTCCATATCAACCACAAATTCGGTACTCCTCGACATATCCCTACGGCAAAGTTCCGAACCGGACCTAGCTCATTTCAAAGGTATTGATCCAAGCTATTTGCCACTTAAATATTTTTCTGGGATCCGGGCCCGTCTGGTCACCACAGAGGTTCAAAGGTGCCCCTTAACGTAATTTTCCGTATTAACCATATGCATACATTCGGTACTTTTCGGCATATATCAACGGCAAAGTTCCGAACCGGACCTAGCTCATTTTAAAGGTATTGACCCAAGCTATTCCCCACTTAAATATTTTTCTGGGATCCGGGCCCGTCTGGCCACCACAGAGGTTCAAAGTTGCCAATTTACGTATTTTCCATATCAACCACACATTCGGTACTCCTCGACATATCCCTACGGCAAAGTTCCGAACCGGACCTAGCTCATTTCAAAGGTATTGATCCAAGCTATTTGCCACTTAAATATTTTTCTGGGATCCGGGCCCGTCTGGTCACCACAGAGGTTCAAAGGTGCCCCTTAACGTAATTTTCCGTATTAACCATATGCATACATTCGGTACTTTTCGGCATATATCAACGGCAAAGTTCCAAACCGGACCTAGCTCATTTCAAAGGTATTGATCCAAGCTATTCCCCACTTAAATATTTTTCTGGGATCCGGGCCCGTCTGGCCACCACAGAGGTTCAAAGTTGCCAATTTACGTATTTTCCATATCAACCACACATTCGGTACTCCTCGACATATCCCTACGGCAAAGTTCCGAACCGGACCTAGCTCATTTCAAAGGTATTGATTCAAGCTATTTGCCACTTAAATATTTTTCTGGGATCCGGGCCCGTCTGGTCACCACAGAGGTTCAAAGGTGCCCCTTAACGTAATTTTCCGTATTAACCATATGCATACATTCGGTACTTTTCGGCATATATCAACGGCAAAGTTCCAAACCGGACCTAGCTCATTTCAAAGGTATTGATCCAAGCTATTCCCCACTTAAATATTTTTCTGGGATCCGGGCCCGTCTGGCCACCACAGAGGTTCAAAGTTGCCAATTTACGTATTTTCCATATCAACCACACATTCGGTACTCCTCGACATATCCCTACGGCAAAGTTCCGAACCGGACCTAGCTCATTTCAAAGGTATTGATCCAAGCTATTTGCCACTTAAATATTTTTCTGGGATCCGGGCCCGTCTGGTCACCACAGAGGTTCAAAGGTGCCCCTTAACGTAATTTTCCGTATTAACCATATGCATACATTCGGTACTTTTCGGCATATATCAACGGCAAAGTTCCGAACCGGACCTAGCTCATTTTAAAGGTATTGACCCAAGCTATTCCCCACTTAAATATTTTTCTGGGATCCGGGCCCGTCTGGCCACCACAGAGGTTCAAAGTTGCCAATTTACGTATTTTCCATATCAACCACACATTCGGTACTCCTCGACATATCCCTACGGCAAAGTTCCGAACCGGACCTAGCTCATATCAAAGGTATTGAGACAAGCTATTTGCCACTTAAATATTTTTCTGGGATCCGGGCCCGTCTGGCCACAACAGAGGTTCAAAGTCGTCTTAGGGTGGTCACCGTCATTTAAGCAGTCTCTGGTAGGTGGTCACTATTAATTTCTTTTCTTTTTTGGCTTTCCATAAGTATTTCTATGTATATTTCTATATGTTTCTGGAGTAATTGGATTTTGTTTCATATTTTATATATTAAATTACATCTTTGGTGAATCCTCTGTAATGTTTTATTGATAAAAATCTATATAACATAAAGACAAATATACAACTTGTATCAGGGTTTATATTCGAGGACAACGAAAATTTATGACAGCTTGAAGGGGTCATAAAATGGTATCTTTTCCCTCAGGCTTTATAGTGATTTTCAAGTAAATTTAAATATTGAACCGACGGCTAGCAGTCGGTTAGATATTGAATATCAATTATCGAATGTCAAATAAAGGACAGACCGCTTACATACATATTTAAAACGGAATGAAATGCTTTAGAAATTAGCAGAAACCGTGAAATTGTCGATTTCCGCTGTTAGATTGCATTTAACTAAGATTTAGCGATTTTTGGAACGTTTGAGTCTCACGCAGTTTTTTGGTTTTTAGACATATCGTCAAAATTGGCTGCTGGAAAAAAGTGGCTGCTATCTTGATTGGCCGATGAAAGTGGCTGCCAGCTTGAGTCTGGTTTTCTTGAAGGTTGTTTTGACAACATATCGGTTGCTTTTCCTTTTCAGACATCTTCACTGGTGAAAAAATATTCCATTACTAAACAATTCATTTTTTTTAAAATTTGACGAGTGTTTAGTTAAATCTTAAGTAGAAACTAAGGTTAATTATAATACATTTATGATATAGGTAAAACATGTACAAGTATGATATAGGTAAAATTATTTACAGGTAATGTGGCGCAATTTCATTTCATTTATTGGCGCAATTAATACCATCAAAATAGAAGAGAGTGGCGCAATTAATACCTTTTCAAAATTGCAATTGGCGCAAATTGATTCTGCCCAACCGTTCATGCTGGCTGTTCAAACACCTCCCTCTGAAAAAATCACAGTGCCAGCCGTTTGCTTCTTTACAAACAAAAAAGGGAGGTCAAGGGAAGAGCCTACACAATCGCTTTTACACTTATACTTATCGAACATAGAAATTATCTTAATTGTCCTATTCAGAATCGAAATAATTGATGCAAGCTATACTTTATTGTAGTTTTAACATGGGTAGGCATTATATTCGTGATTATTTCTGCCCGAGCGCACTATCGCTCGGGCAAAAATAATCACGAATATAATGCCTACCCATGTTAAAACTACAATAAAGTATAGCCTACATCAATTATAATTTCTTAAATAAAAATTAAGAGTGCTACACCGTATGTTACAAATTTTATATTTATCTGCCACACATCTGTTTGATATCTTACCTGCGTTATCAAATGCTTCGTATGGAAAACCTCCAGGCAAGTGAACTTTAAAAATAAACGGAGATACATGTTCCACACTGTAGTTTATTTGCCGAGCTATTCTGAAAAACAAATACACTAAATGTTATAGCCTAAGAAGATGTCCATTTAGTGATTTTCGGGTTTTTGTTTGTTATTTTAGTGGTAATTTCAACTAAAGGTTTTAAAGTCTAGAGCCTGGGTCACGGTTACCTTGGTCAATGAGCATTTTCAAAAAGGGACACTCTCCAGCATTATTGAGGAGAAAGAAATTCATTACCAAAATCTCTGTTTTATAGGGTTTGTAATGCTAATTACTTAAGTCTGTTAAGTTCAACGATATCTTCTTAATATAAAAACCAGATGCTCCGCAGGGCGTAGCTTTATACGACCGCAGAGGTTGAACCCTGAACGGTTGGGGCAAGTATGGACACAACATTCAAGCTGGATTCAGCTCTAAATTTGGATTGTGATTAAATAGTTGACACAGCATAGGTTTCTGACACAGAATGAATGTGTTCTAATGAACTTAAAATTTTTGTTTTCTCTTAGAGCAATTCACTATGCTGTTGAATATTAATCCTCTCAAAAAAATGTTTGAAGAAATTTTCTTTTTTATTTATGAAATTTCAAATGAGAAAAATTGAACCCAATTTTTTTAATCACATCCCCCTTTCCCTTATTCCAAAACTAATCTCAATTAAAATTTCTAATGGAGTTTGCAACAATAACTACTCATTTAAATACATCATAAAATATTAAGATGTAAAAAAACTGCTTGTTATCACTGAATGGTAAAGATTATTTTAATTTATCAGTTGGTAGTAAAAAGTGAATATACATTGTATATTGTATATAACAAAGATTTAAGTTGATTCTGGACAAAGAAAGATAACTCCAATTAAAAAAAAATCTTGCTATTGCACAATATTTTGCAATTAGATATTTCTTGCTTACTATTCTGGACAAAGAAAGATAACTCTAATTAAAAAAAAATTGCTATTTCACAATATTGTGCAATTAGATATTTCTTGCCATTGTGCAATACTGTGCAATTGAAAAGACTTGCTATTGCACAATACTTAATATAATAATTTTAGATCCTGATTTGGACCAACTTGAAAACTGGGCCCATAATAAAAAATCTAAGTACATTTTTGGATTCAGCATATCAAAGAACCCCAAGATTTCAATTTTTGTTAAAATCAGACTAAGTTTAATTTTGGACCCTTTGGACTTTAGTGTAGACCAATTTGAAAACAGGACCAAAAATGAAGAATCTACATACACAGTTAGATTTGGTATATCAAAGAACCCCATTTATTCAATTTTTGATGAAATCAAACAAAGTTTAATTTTGGACCCCGATTTGGACCAACTTGAAAACTGGGCCAATAATCAAGAATCTAAGTACATTTTTAGATTTAGCATATCAAAGAACCTAACTGATTCATTTTTTGTCAAAATCAAACTAAGTTTAATTTTGGACCCTTTGGACCTTAATGTAGACCAATTTGAAAACGGGACCAAAAGTTAAGAATCTACATACACAGTCATGACAGTTAGATTCGGCATATCAAAGAACCCCAATTATTCAATTTTGATGAAATTAAACAAACTTTAATTTTGGACCCTTTGGGCCCCTTATTCTGTTGGGACCAAAACTCCCAAAATCAATACCAACCTTCCTTTTATGGTCATAAACCTTGTGTTTAAATTTCATAGATTTCTATTTACTTATACTAACGTTATGGTGCGAAAACCAAGAAAAATGCGTATTTGGGTCCCTTTTTGGCCCCTAATTCCTAAACTGTTGAAACCAAAACTCCCAAAATCAATCCCAATCGTTCTTTTGTGGTCATAAACCTTGTGTTAAAATTTCATAGATTTCCATTCACTTTTACTAAAGTTAGAGTGCGAAAACTAAAAGTATTCGGACGACGACGACGACGACGACGACGACGACGACGACGACGACGCAGACGACGACGACGACGGACGACGACGCAGACGACGACGCCAACGTGATAGCAATATACGACGAAATTTTTTTCAAATTTTGCGGTCGTATAAAAATGATGTGATAATATGATTGCCCATGAGACATGTTCTCTCCACAAGAGACCAAATGACACAGAAATTAACAACTATTGGCGACTGCTTTTAAAAATATTATCACATGTTACTTTCCATAAAGTGTTTAATAATGTATAGTATAGGGGAGTTATTTGAACGGGATAAAAAGCAGAAGACTGATGATAAAAGGGCTATTTGAATTTAAAAGTCAAAATATATTAGCATTTCTGTATTTATTTCCATATATTATTCCATTTAAATCAGAAAAGTACACAAATTTTATGTTGTCTTCCTATGTCCTTGACAATTGTCGAAATAGGAGTACATGTATGTTCATAAAATTAGTATAGACGAGGAACCTCGTTTGATATCTCCTTCATACATCACGAACTATATACTATAGTGACCCTCAAAATATTAGGCATGTCTATGTTCAAACATATAAAAGGGAAATTCGGAAAAATATGCTAGAAGGTCGAAAATACAATACACGAGGATATATTCCATTTGTAAACAAGAATGTGTCCTCAGTACACGAATGCCCCACTCGCACTATTATTTTCTATGTTCAGTGGACCGTGAAATTGGGGTAAAATCTCTAATTTGGCATTAAAATTAGAAAGATCATATCATAGGGAACATGTGTACCAAGTTTGAAGTTGATTGGACTTCAACTTCATCAAAAACTACCTCGACCAAAAACTTTAACCTGAAGCGGGACAGACGGACGGACGGACGGACGGACGGACGAACGAACGGACGCACAGACCAGAAAACATAATGCCCCTCTTCTATCGTAGGTGGGGCATAAAAAGTGAAATCTCAAAAATACTGAACTCCGAGGAAAATTCAAAAGGGAAACGGTAAAACCAAATCATAAAACACATCAAACGATATATTCCATTTGTAAAAAGGACGTATTCTTTTGAGACGCTTATATAAACAGTTGCAAATAAAACCCTAAGTCACCTCTCCGATCTCGCCTTTAATCTCTCGGACTATGGATTTTGTTAAATTTTTTTTTGTCAATGACATTCTTACATATGAAAATACACTCATACTATGAATTGCTCATTTACTTAGATAAACGTTAACATTATCCCTGTCGGGATTTATAGTGTGAATTACAGCTAACGAAAAGTTCAGCACCGCTATTGCGCAATGTCTGCATGCTTTCATAATTTATTCTCTTTATAATTGTTTGTATACCATGCAAATATTTTTCAGTATTATATTACAATAAAAATCTTTTACATACCTTTGAAATGCTAACATAATCAAGTTGTATTCGTATGGACTGTGACCTTTTTATTACTTGTTAATTCAGTGTAAATACATTCTACTTACAACTCACCTGGATTTCCTGACTTATCCGCTTTCGTCGATCTATAAACTAAACTGATATAAAGAAATGTATAATTTCAAATATCTTCTCCTCTGAAACTACTTAACCAATTCCTGTATCTAGAATAAAGTTTGCGTTTTATTTTCAGTTTCGTCTAAAACATGGCCGTCATGAATAAAAAAAGAGAATATAGGGGTAAAATGCAGTTTTTAGCCTATATATCTCAAACACTAAAGCATTCAGAGCAAATCTGATAAGAAGTAAAATTGTTCATAAGGTCATGTTCTATCGGCCATGAAATTTTCAGATGCATCTAACAGCCCATTTAAGGTTGCTGCCACTAAATTTGTAATTTTAAGGAAATTTTGAAATTTTTAGTTATTATCTTGAATATTATTAATGATAAAGATAAACTGTAAACAGCAAAAATGTTCAGCAAAGTAAGATCTTCAAAAAAGTTGATATGACAAAAATTGTCAAATGACCCCTTTAGGAGTTACTGCCCTTTAAAGACATTTTTTCTGAATTTGTTTGCCTTAAAACTGCTGAATCAATTTCAGCAAAACTTTAATAGACTGAATGAGTTTCAGAATATCTAGTATAACATTTGTATTTCATTTTCTTGTACGCCAAGAAACATAGCAACTATGACTAAAATGGAACATGGGGTGTAAAATGCATTTTTAAAGCTTTTGATTGATTGACAAGTACGTGTCGCCTAGAACACAGCCACATACCAAATGGTCAGTATTAATCATCCGTGTAATCTACTTTATGGGATGTTTGCAAAATTTAAACGGACGCGATTTCTTGCCATGGCTGCATGGATCCTGAATCGCTCACCTAACAACAACATGGGGGGTAAAATGCATTTTTAACGCTTTTGATTGCTTGATTGACTGTTGGTTGATTTACGCCGCATTATTAACGCGTTTGAAGAAAATATGACAGATTCAAAGAACATTTAAATGAATTTTTTAAGACACTCATTAATATATATTGAAAAGCAAAATGCTCATTGTGCAAATATTTTAAGCAAAAAATAACAGGTGAGCGATTCAGGCTCTTGATATACTCTTGTTCTTATAGTTATCTCCTACGAAAAAAAAAACAAACAAACAAAAAAGAGAAACTCGAAATATTTCCTATAAAAGAAATCGGTAAATCGATTTTTTTAGTTCTGTGTACTTCTACCATGACTATATGAATCTCGGAGACTATAATAGACACATAGTTCCGTTCTCTTATAACGATAAAGCGTCTACTGAATTCAGATTTTTCTTTTAATTAAATTCAGTTACACCAATAAAACATTAAAAGGTCCAAGTAAAGGCAACAGTAGTATACCGCTGTTCAAACTCATAAATCCATGAACAAAAAACAAAATCGGGGTAACGAACTAAAACCGAGGGAAACGCATCAAATACAAGAGGAGAACAAACAGTGCTTAGCAGATCCTGATCCACATACGGCATCGGTCGTGTTGCTCATGCAAGTACAAATAAGATGATAAGTCTAATTCAATAGATGATATTCAAAGAAAAGAGGATGGGATTGCGGTTACGACAATTGGAACATATCCATCGTCATCTGGGAAGCATAATACGTTAATTATTGCATTAGAATGTACAGTCGAACCAGCATTGCTATACATTTATATTTGTATCATCCATGGTGGGTTTCATATCTATGTAAAACCTAGTTTAAGATAAACTTAAACAAAGTTACTGCAAATAATATTTATTTAATAAGCCTTTCTATCAGTAATCACCGAAAGACAAACGAAAAGAAAGACTGCAACAATGAAGTATACATTTCTGTTTAAACTTGTCAAGTAATTTTGACTGAGGAAGCTTCATCTTAATTATTAAAACATTGTTTGTTTTTAACGATGTTCGTCAATTCCCCAGTAATTTTTTTTTTCATGATTGGAATATTTGTGACTCATTGTGTACCTTTTACAGAATCTCTTTGGTAATTTGTAAATAACATCACTACAGAGTTTTTGTAATTAGTTAAATCCTTTTCTTTTTTTTTTGCATTTCGAGCGATTTGTATATCAATGAATTTTTATTTCTTTTATAATTATCTCATGCTCGTCTGTATAGTCACACTAAGGTTCCTTTTCGTTCGGTAAACATCGTGTGTTCATCTTCATTAACATTTGTATGAAATGTCAAATCAGGAAGTGACGTCTTATTGTAATATTCATACGCTGCATTACACTTCCCATTAGATATGTAATCTTTAAGAAGTGTGACGTAATCACCGTCTTGGTCAACTGACGTAGCGACAGAACAGAGTCTACAATTACATTTTAAAATTGCGTTCGTATCTTTGTTAAAATTTACATACAGACACGTGGGTTGTTGTGGGGATTCCCCCACAGAGTTATTCCAAACTGGTTGTATGTTATTCAGTTTGCAGGAATGACATGGAGACTTAATTGTAGCGCTTCGGGTGGTATCTTCCACGCTCAGGTAGTCCGATACTTCCATTGGATTAACGGGTTTAGGATGAATAATTTGTATTCTGTCTCTCTGTTTCTTGTATTTGTTTAGCACACGTTCAACTGGGCTTTCGTCCCTTCGTTGGAGTGGAACCTGGACAGGCTGAAATAAAATAAGTTTTTGATCAATATTTCAGGAACATATAATGATATAAGTTTTTTTTTTTAAATGCTTTCAGTTTCTTCTTCGAATTAAACTGAAAAAGTTGCTTTTTGTACAAAACAATTGCCCTCTAAATATTATCATCCATTACATTGAACTTAAACCTTAAACTATACGTCAAGCAAGCTTAAGCATGCTATGAAATCCTCGCTCAAACCTCAGGGGGGCCTCCTAAGGCACCCATTAGTAGTTAAAGATATGATTTCATTCAACAAATTTATTTTTTACCAACAAGTACGTGTCGCCTAGAACACAGCCACATACCAAATGGTCAGTATTAATCATCCGTGTAATCTGTTCTATGGGATATTTGCAAAATTTAAACGGACGCGATTTCTTGCCATGGCTGCAGGGATCCTGAATCGCTCACCTAACAACAAATGCAACATACAACTGAAAAAGCAGCCATAATTCACACAGGAAGTAAGATCACAAAAATACTGAACTCCAAGGAATATTCAAAACGGTTAGTCCCTAATCAAATGGCAAAATCAGTATCTCAAACACATCAAACGAATGGACAACTGTCATATTCTGAATTAATACAGTCATTTTATTATGTAGAAAATGATGGATTAAGGGAGCTACCATTTGATTTTTATGGGGGGGGGGGGGGCTAGGATGAAATTTGAAAAAAAATAGGCCGGACAGGAGTTTTGAGTAAAAAAAAAAGGCAGGATGAGACACTTTGCAAAAAAAAAATGCAGGATGACAATTTAGGTAAAAAAAAGTCAGGATAAACTAATAAAAAAAAAGGAAGGACCGAATAGAGTGAAAAATAAAAAGGCAGGACAGAGATTACAACTAAAAAAAAATGCAGGACAAAATTTTTCATCTGTTCAGCTTTGTTTTAGAATAAAGAATACTGGTATATTTTGCAAGTTTAATGCAAGACTAAAATGAGTGACCAATAAAAAAACGTATTAATTAACAAAAATGGAAAACTCCAAGATAGATAAAATAAACAGGGAAGTCAATGTCAAGATAATCTGTAGAACACGTAGTACATGTATTGTTTGAATCCCCATTACATTAAAAACTATAAACACGGGATATACTATCTAAATTATTCAGATGATTCATTCAGTTTGATTTATAATTAAATGTAAATTTTCATTGATTTTCAGGTTGTGTTAGTGAGGTTAGATCGATCAATGCAAAAAACAATAAATATAACCGCATAGGTAGCAAGAATTGTGTACGATGTTTTTGTAACATAAAGCAAAATATACATGTAATATTAAGACTCAAGAAGTAACGAAATTCAGTCATTTTAAAATGCTATAGATCCAAAATTTTGTACAATTTGCTGACAAAATTTTAAAAAGTCAATTCTGTTAAACCATGTGATCGAAGACTCAAAAGGCTAGTAAAATTTGTACTTAAATGGATATCTTTACATAAAATGACCTTAAGAATGAATTTGAGACTAAAAAAAGAAAGACAAAAACAAGCCTGCAATTTCACAATGCATTTCTTACTAAGTATGCCTAATTACTATCTGCGATTGATTGTCTCGTGTTTTTGATTTAATAACTAATTAACGTTTCCATAAGGATCCATAAGGATCACACACAAGTTAGATTTTACAACATGATCCTTATTTTGAAGTGCAAGAGTAAACCCAACCATGATCACACTGAAAACAAACGAAAACATAAGAGATAATAAAAGGTAAACAAAACAAAAAATGATATAAAAATGCGTATTAGTGTTTACCTCTGTAGGTTGGTTAATGACACTCGTAATATGGTCAATGAATTTTGTGTGCTCAGACAAAGCTGTTCTCATAATCCTAGAACTCTCTGTCAAAAACTTAACTGCTTTCATTAACTTTTTGTTTTCACTTTTCATAAAATATTTATCGTTTGTTCGTAACACTGTTTCCTCCTTTTCGTCTTTTCCCGTTGTTCCTATAATGATTTCAATAGCCTTTTCTATTTGTTTATTCATAGCATTTTCCATGCGTTGAAAATTTTCATTAAGCATCGTCAGTGCTATTTCCAAATTTTCCATTCGGGCTCTGATTGTAAAAGTGTCAACAGAGCTAGTTCCGGAAGATTTAGAAGAGCATCTTTGATGAAGCACCTCATTTTGCTCCGAGCTTACAACAGTATAATCCTCATTAACGTTGCAGTATATTTCGTTTTGTATTGTTTGTATCCCGTATAAAGTTTGACTCGACATTCTCGAATGCGTTGTTTGAAAACAAGTTGGAATCAATACTTGTTTCATTTTCTTCATTTTCTATTACATATGTTGTTAACCACAAAGCCTCCTGTTACTTGTTACTAAAAATAGATGATTAGTAATACTCTAGGTAACTAAGGTCTTGATCACATTGTTAATTTAAATATTGATCAAGACCTTGAAGTAAGAAGAATTATAAATACACTAATATTGTGTTGACCTACGTAACGATTTACCAATGCCATTATTAGTATGAAACGGAAATTTTACATGATCTAGATCCTATCAGCTTGAAGTATATAAACCTCTTCATCAAATAATTC
Organism: Mytilus edulis; assembly: GCF_963676685.1. Lineage (NCBI taxonomy): Eukaryota > Metazoa > Mollusca > Bivalvia > Mytilida > Mytilidae > Mytilus > Mytilus edulis. The sequence continues at coordinate 51,562,515 of NC_092345.1, forward strand.
ATTTTCTACAAAATAGTAAGTATATAATCCTTATTAAGAGTACTATCATAAAACCAGGAAATGAGTTAACAATTAAATTGAAAGTCAAATAAATCGTCAAATTTTTAACGGTAGCCATTTTATTTTAAATTTCCCAAAAGCTGGGGTCACACATTCACGATATTTACTGACGTCCTTGACAGGACCATTCCCGATTAAAATTTGTCAAAAAACACTGGACAATTTTAATTTGCAAAACACTCATTTGCAAATCCGACGCCGCCTCAAATAAGAGCTACAATGTCATGTATACGACCAAAATGTGCGGAATTACATGGGATTCAATAATTTCATTGGTTTTCTACTGTTACTATTATATTTATTTTGCTATTTGATTTATTAAAACATGGGATTTTCAATATCCCATTGGACAGGGCAAAATCCCATGGAATCGACCATTATCCCATGGGATTTTGGTTAAATCCTATGGGATTTTTTTTGGTCCCATGGGATATTTGTTGTCCCATAGGACAAAACAAATCCCATGGGGCTATATCCCATGGGAAAAATTAAAATCCTATGGGATTCAAATTATAAATCTAGCTTGGCTTCTCTTTTTTTAGAAATACTATATATATATATAAATCTATGGCTTTCATGAATTATTTCGATTCTAATAGGACAAATAAGTTCATTCAAATACTGAAGCGAGGTTGGGTACGCCGTGTGTGTAGCTGTTCTTTTTTACTCCTTGTTAGGTAAAGCTCAAATATTCTCATAAATCTTTAGCTTGCATTGATTATTTCGTTAAAAACCACTAGAAAAAAATATGTTTAATTATCAAACCCAATATTTGCGATTTTTAACATGTAACATGAGAACTAAAGGGAACTATATTTCAGTGTGAATACATAAATTTAGAAGCTAACCTGTCATGTTGTTAGGGAGGCCGGTGCCTAAGGAAAGATTTAGAACAAGTTCCAATCTTTCCAAAAACAACAATGACCAGCCAGTCATATGATACTTGTCACTGGTCAATAAAAAAATCAATCAATGTGCCTTTGTTCCACCGCCTATTTATCAAAAATATTTTATGTGCTGAGCCGGATAGAAATTGATCTTAGGCCAAAATATATAATACATGTCATGAATGTGTTCAACTAACATGCCAAAAAAATAGGATAGGTATATAGGCAATATCGTTTGATTTTACAATCATAGTTTAGTTGGTTACTATAAGGGAATCTGCGACTTTAACAGTGCTTGTACCAAAATGGCATTAAAAGTGTCACATGTAGGCCAAATGGGTATTATAGTTAGGGTCGGTAGGGTTAACTGCACATGTATTATTTTGTTATGGGTAATAAAGGTGTGCATATACATGTCATGTACAAGACTCATTTCATTTGAGGACACCTACATGTACATGTACATGTTTAAATACAAAATAATAGATGAATGTTAGTCTATATTGGAGGGATCTTATAATAAATCAATTATCAAACAGTTACAGACTTTTCATAGAGATTTTATAACCCATAATAGGATAACAAATGTATGGATTTTCATTTGCATGAGCCATAAGGTTGATTTCCATTTACATGTAACATAGCTCATACTTGTCATATATTAATATATATATATTTATATATATATATGAAATTTTACATACCATCTTTCCCTCCATCATATAGACCTCTGACATCTGAAGAAATTGTGTCTGTCTTTTTATATTTTTTCCTTGGTCTTCCTATAGAGGAACGTTTTTTTCTAGGCATGTCTGAATTGCTGTAAATAAATAACTCTTTAATTATAAAGCTGAACAAATTATGTTTTATTTACAATTGATATTTATTCAGACTTAAAACTCATTCATTGAGGTGTTAAATACCATATAGAATAGTACAATTTAAATATTATAGAGGTTCTCAGCTTAATCATACATATATAGAGATACAAGATGATGTGGTATGAGTGCCAATGATACAACTAACCATCCAAGTCACAATTTGTAAAAGTAAACCGTATACATTGTTCCTTTTAACACCAACTTACAGATAAAAATTTAAAGAAAGGTACAATTTATTAGTCACAGCACTACTTAAAACATATGCATAGACTGATAAATATTAAAGAAAATGGAGAGAAATTTGTCATTTGACACATATTTTAAACCAGACTACTAACTGACTAAGACTCCAATACTTTGAATTATTCTAGCAAAACTTTAAGCATGGTCAAAATAAGTATGACGTCCTGGGCAGCTATTACATTTTTTTGCTTTAGCATTGCTACAAGGCGTGAAAGCACAAACAATAAATATATTAGCCCTGAATAGCGTTTAAAAAGTCTTAATATTTTGAACTTGGGGGTCAGATTGGTTTGGAGCCTTGTAAAATTATTTAAAAAAACACGATGAACAAGAAAAAGAAAGAAAAGAGAAGTGGTCAAGAAGGGAATGCAGGAACATGTTCAAAAAGAAAAAGAAACACCAGGTACAATTTCATGTATTATCCAGGTTTAGAAACAATATCATTGGGGCCACATTAAATACCTAATGGCTATGCGTGATTCCAAGCAACTGTTCAGTTTGAATGATGTTTTCTTTCTTTGTCAATATATTTTCAGTCCAATTTATGAAAAAATATACCCCTATTCAATATGCCTTTATTTATGAGCTGTGAAAAGCCTTTTTGTAGTTTAGATTGTGGAACTATTTGTACATATTTTGAAGAAGTCAAATGCTAAAGCCCTTTGAAGACCATTAATAAACGAAAAAAAATCAGATTTTACTACAAATATTGCACACAGAAATAGGAGAGGCCAATTTCATAGGAGCAGTATAATTTATGTGAGTCCTGCATGTGGTTTCCGGTTGTAATGAGTAGGAGATTAATATTACACTTTTGACTTTAGAAAGTGACAATAAAAATAGGTCATTCAAATCTGTATTTTTTTCCCTCACAGCGTCCCCACGCTGTAACCAAGCGGGAAAAATACAATTACATTACACAACTTCTTTAAAACAATTTAAGTCACAATTTACCCACTGCTGTAATAATAATGTAATACATGTATAGTATTAAATACACAATCTGTCCTTTTTCTTTTTTAAGGTTGTTGTTCTCTCGTTGATTTTTCTTTTGCGTTGTCCGATTTTCTTGCCCAATGCTCTCGGCTTTATGACATTCATCCTGCCATCTATGGATGTAGTTACGCGCTTATCTGGAGGAATGTAGCACTTGAATCTCTTGGTCAATCTTTCTCTTTCTTGTACAGTTTTGTTTACCCAAGAAGTTGCTGTTATCTCGAAATGTTTATGTGAATCAGCCACACGGTACTGGCCCCTTGACACCAAAGCACGCTGCAAGTCCTTGAATTGTGTTTCCACGATTTCCTGAATGATCACTATCAAGTCTAGTAACGGTTTTGATTGCCAGTTTACGGCTGATTTCAGCACATGGTTCAGTGATTCGCTGTTGTTGTTGGTCCAGCCTTGGTCAAAGTAACCTGGTGGTGTCGGTCCCTCCCATAACTCACGAATTGTACGTGCTACACGATTGGTGAAATATCGGTGGAATGAAGCAGACAGTTCCTTTGTTTGTTCCTGAATCTGTTCACACTTAACATCGAAACAAATGTCATCATCGGAATGAACTAATCCTTGATCACAGAAGATGCTGTCTAGTACGGACTCTATCTTTCTTGTCGATTCCATCATCTATCATTCTCTGCTTTATATTACCTTTTAAGTGTCGAAGTCACAGGATGTGACCAGATTCGGGATGTTATGAAATACACTTCTTATATAATTTTATTCAATAATCAATGTTTGAAAGTCACTAAAATGTGTTAGTATTGAAATTTCAAGTGTTATTCGGTCATTACAAGTGTTATTCGGATAATAACAGTGTTATTTGGTCATTTCTAACCTTAAATGACATTTTTTTACATTTAAGGCGGGATTTGGTGATTAATACCAATTGATAAAGATCGGAATATATTTTATCATAATGGTAATCATGTTCACATAAAGGATTATCTTGGTAAATAACTATAAAAAAAAATTACAGAAATTATGCAAGTAAGGCACGCTGTTGTATCACTGTCAAAACAATATGGGGGCCTCGGTAGGTCAAAGTGGTCCCCGACTTTGACCTGGAGATCAATCTATAGATATCTCTTCGGTTTGTCTGTTCCCGCCGAAAAACGCGGTGGTTTTCTCCGAGTTCTTCGGCTTCCTCCACCATAATAACAGAATTCCCTGTGTCTCCTAACACTCCCTCTGTGTTGGGTTGGGGATTGTCCTGGTGGTGGGTTGTATATAAGTTAGTGACACATCTCCATTAATCCTGATAGGGAGTTTACACAGATTCCACTGTACCCTCGCAGCAATCGAGGGGTGCTCCGTTCCAAAGGGATCTTCGTACATACATTCATACATATGGCGTTTCGTCAAGTCTCACTCGCGTTTTAACGACCGTCATCTTGAGTATAACTGCACTAATTAGCGTAACGGAGTATAATAGTCCCAGGTAACTCCGACACAGTTACAATGAAGATGTTCATACACTATTACATCATTGTCCTTACTGTGTCGTTAAATTCAGCGAAATGTTTGATATACGTCACTGCTTAACTCATCATAACTACGTATACCATGATTAACATTTGGCATAAGGCAGTTCTGAGACTTATGGAGGGAGGATTCATTTAATTAAAATAATTTATTTTAACCGCGTTTCCAAAGGGGTATTCCGGTTACAAGTTTTAAATTGTACAAAATATCAGTACACCAGAAAGGTAATTCTCACCCTCTAACACACATCTCTCAGGGGCGGGTCCAGGTAAGGGCGTAATGGGCGTACGCCCCCCCTTTAAAAAAAAAAAAAAAAAAAAAAAAAAAAAAAAAAAAAAAGAACTATCGTTATAATCTGCTAGTATTGTATTGAATGATGGCAATTTATCATATTCATTAATTAAACACATACTCTGATTTCTTTTTATACTGATTCCCCAATTTGATGGGTCATCATCAACCGTAAAATTTCGTTTCTCGGAGTCCGGCGTGTTCGACTCTGCGATTAGTATTCATTGTTGTTGATGTGATAAAGAATTCGCAAAGATGTCGATGTCAAAAACAAAACGTCAAAAGACCTTAAAATCGTATCAAGGTGTCCTTTTTTAAACAACCAAAACGGTAAGTAAATCAGTATAATACATGGATTTTGGTTGTTTTGTGTGACACTAACTTCGATTCCCCATAGCCATTCTAAAAATATACCGGGGGGGGGGTATATTACTATATATACGATACTGGGTATATTCTGACAAAAGGGGTTGTATTTTCAGCTAAATTGTCTAAAATGGGGTTATTTTTTTACGCGTTGCCTTGGAAGGGGTCACTCAGATTTGACTATGATATCCAGAACGGGGTTCAAACCTATGATTGCGTTGGATAAAAACCGCAATTTTTATACGTGTGCATGCAAAACAAATTTCTTGGTAGAGTGGTATAAATACACTCAGCACAAACAACATTTTCCGTCGGTCCGTCCATCCCGGTGGTTTTAATACAATAACTCGAGAACGGATACACGTTTTTAACATTTGTATATTTCCACATTAAAGCAATACTCAGAACAGAGAACTTTATTCTTCAGTGTTTATTTGTCTTGTATCATGTGTGTCCTTCTGTTCATCGAAACCCGAACTTAATCAAAAATAGAGGAATTACTTCATAATTTGATGCTAAATTGTTGAAATTCAGGAGCTTCTGAGCTTCCCCATGGATCCTCAATCGTAATCACGCCTCTCGTTCATAAAATCCTGGCCTAGGTATTGAAATGTTAAGTTACTCCTTATACCCTTGAGTTTGGAATTTCTCGTTATTGGTCTACTGCTGTTAAGATCCATCCAATCATTTTAATATACCATAGACAATTAATGGAGAAAACTCGGCATAAAAAATGTCACACCCTGACACTTTAACTATAAAATATACATGCTCCAAGTCAGGAACCGTTACATTAGTGCAATTCTCTATTATTTTATGTTTTTAAGCCAAAAAAGGTCCAAAAAAATTTTCGCCTCGCTTCGCTCGGCGAAATATTTTATTCTACGCCCCCCCTTTCAAATATCCTGGACACGCCCCTGTCTCTTGTACCCAGACCGGAGTTTAAACTAGAATGGGTACTTTGGGGGCCTAGGTTGGTCAAAGTTGTCCCTGCTTTGACCTGGAGATCAATCTTCTGACATCCCTCTGGTGTGTCTGTTTCCACCGAGTGGCCCGGTGGTTCTCTCCGAGTACTTCGGCTTCCTCTGCCATAATTACAGATTTCCCGGTGTCCTAGCACTCCCTTTGTGTAGGGTGGGGATTGAATTGTCCTTGTAAAAAGAATTGTCGTATAAATATACGTTAATTAGTGACACATCTCCATTAATCCCGATTTGGAGTGTACATGGATGCCACTGTACCCTCGCAGCTTTCGAGGTGTTCTTCGGATATCGGAGTTATTTACCAGTACATACATACATTGTAAAGTTAGATGAGCGGCATGTGAACTTTTTAAATAAGATTTTACCGTTGAGTTTCCAGTTTAAATGGTTTTACACTTGTCATGTTCAGTGTATGCAAAGTGCGGATCCTAAAATATCATTTTCACTGTATATGGCATAAATTTCTGATGTAGAATGATAAATAAACAGACTATTTTTTTTTTTGATTTTTGAAGAAAATGAAGAAAATGAGTTAAAATGTATATGTTTAGAAATAAATAATACTAGTAAGACAATATGTAAGAGATGCGAACAGGGTTTTATCGCGCCTAAAGCCATCCAACTGTGAAATATATACCGAGATAGGTGAATATTTGAGACATTTCACGAACAGATCGTGGGGGTGATTTAAAACTAGCAGGTGAGGGGTTGTTGCAGTAAAATATTCATTTCAACACAATTATTAAAGTTGTATAAACGTAGATTCTGATATGACGTTCTTTTTTAGCTTTGGGTACAAATAGTTATCAAAGGTTTTTGCATTTAAGGCGGGATTTGGTGATTAATACCAATTGATAAAGATCGGAATATATTTTATCATAATGGTAATCATGTTCACATAAAGGATTATCTTTGTAAATAACTATAAAAAAAAATTACAGAAATTATTCAAGTAAGGCACGCTGTTGTATCACTGTCAAAACAATATGGGGGCCTCGGTAGGTCAAAGTGGTCCCCGACTTTGACCTGGAGATCAATCTATAGATATCTCTTCGGTTTGTCTGTTCCCGCCGAAAAACGCGGTGGTTTTCTCCGAGTTCTTCGGCTTCCTCCACCATAATAACAGAATTCCCTGTGTCTCCTAACACTCCCTCTGTGTTGGGTTGGGGATTGTCCTGGTGGTGGGTTGTATATAAGTTAGTGACACATCTCCATTAATCCTGATAGGGAGTGTACACAGATTCCACTGTACCCTCGCAGCAATCGAGGGGTGCTCCGTTCCAGAGGGATCTTCGTACATACATTCATACATATGGCGTTTCTTCAAGTCTCACTCGCGTTTTAACGACCGTCATCTTGAGTATAACTGCACTAATTAGCGTAACGGAGTATAATAGTCCCAGGTAACTCCGACACAGTTACAATGAAGATGTTCATACACTATTACATCATTGTCCTTACTGTGTCGTTAAATTCAGCGAAATGTTTAATATACGTCACTGCTTAACTCATCATAACTACGTATACCATGATTAACATTTGGCATACGGCAGTTCTGAGACTTATGGAGGGAGGATTCATTTAATTAAAATAATTTATTTTAACCGCGTTTCCAAAGGGGTATTCCGGTTACAAGTTTTAAGTTGTACAAAATATCTATACATCAGAAAGGTAATTTTCACCCTCTCACACACATCTCTGGTACCCAGACCGGAGTTAAAACTAGAATGGGTACTTTGGGGGCCTAGGTTGGTCAAAGTTGTCCCTGCTTTGACCTGGAGATCAATCTTCTGACATCCCTCTGGTGTGTCTGTTTCCACGGAGTGGCCCGGTGGTTCTCTCCGAGTACTTCGACTTCCTCCGCCATATTTACAGACTTCCCGGTGTCCTAGCACTCCCTTTGTGTAGGGTGGGGATTGAATTGTTCTTGTAAAAATAATTGTCGTATAAATATACGTTAATTAGTGACACATCTCCATTAATCCCGATTGGGAGTGTACATGGATGCCACTGTACCCTCGCAGCTTTCGAGGGGTTCTTCGGATATCGGAGGCATTTACCAGTACATACATACATTGTGAAGTTAGATGAGCGGCATGTGAACTTTTTAAATAAGATTTTACCGTTGAGTTTCCAGTTTAAATGGTTTTACACTTGTCATGTTCAGTGTATGTAAAGTTCGGATCCTAAAATATCATTTTCACTGTATATGCCATAAATTTCTGATGTAAAATGATAAATAAACAGACTATTTTTTTTTTTATTTTTGAAGAAAATGAAGAAAATGAGTTAAAATGTATATGTTTAGAAATAAATAATACTAGTAAGACAATATGTAAGAGATGCGAACAGGGTTTTATCGCGCCTAAAGCCATCCAGCTGTGAAATATATACAGAGATAGGTGAATATTTAAGACATTTCACGAACAGATCGTGGAGGTGATTTAAACACTGTGTATCATCGCCACCGAAAATTGGGTACTAACGAAGCGGAGAGAAATAGAAAAAAAAGTAAACAAGTTAAGAATTCATTCAATTTAAAGCATTTCCACTCATTTGATGAGGGTTCCGTTTAAGAAATGATTTTCTGATATATAATTCTTTAAATTATTGGGCCGATAAGTACAAGATTAATACAAGATTTTGTGTAATACTCCAAAACTTGTCACTTAGTACCTGAAAATTTCGAGGTCGATCACCCTCTGTCGCCCCATTCTCAAGATATTTAACTGTTTTTCATTATTTTTCCAGACACGTTTTTAGATTATTATAGTGTGGCATCATATTTACTGAAATTTGTTGTCAAAAACATGTTTTTTTAAAGAATATGGACAAAAACATTGTTTGTTTGTTGTACGGCGAATTGCAGAACGTTGTACGGCGAATTGCAAAATAACAACTTTTGTCTGTACGGCGTCTTGCAATGTATTATAATTTTAAGAGGAAATTAATCACTGTTTAGATAATATCAAGTGATGATATTTTGCTGATATCAAAGCTTTATATGCTTACAAATATACAAAATGTCTTGCTTATCAACTATTATGAAATATATTCCGTTAATTCAGTTCAGAAGGCCTCTTTGCCTTTCGATTTTGTACAAAAAGTTTTTTTTCAACCATATTATCCTAAATACATCCATAGATCGTTATACTACTAACGGCTGTTGTCTTATTTGTTGTTAGGGTGAAATTTTGTAAGTTCAATAAAAATAAACCGTCCATTCATCTTTTGTTGGTGCTTGCTGTTTTTAGATAAAAACAGTGGAGATGTGGTATGATAGCAAATAAGATAACTATCCATCAGGATCAAATAAAGTGTATGTAAGCAATTATATGCTATCGTACGGCCTTCAACAACGAAAACTCGTACCTTATAGTCGGCTATAAAAAGCATCGACCGAAAAATGTGAAAGGACTCAAGAAAACTAACGGCCTAACTCATAACAAAACAATTTATGAAAACAACAAATAAGATAGAGATGAAGCAACGTCAACCACAGAATTCGGACAGACACATAAAATTGTTTAATTATTTAATTTCTGAAATGACTCGTTTGTAAAAAGAAAAATTAAGAAAATACTTTGTTTTCACCGAAAGTTAGGAAAAACAAATCGTGAATTGCATTTCGAATTAATTTTCTTGTCAGTTTCTTTTTGAATATATATAATTTGTATACATCTTAAACGCTGTCAAGCAAATGGTATTTCTATCTAATGCATTTTATCTAATGCATAATTAGAATGGGGTAGGGGGTCCGTTAACATGTTTTAACAACACCTCCATTTTGGCAAAAACAGTTAACAACAAATTTTAAATGCTGATAAGAGTTAACTGCAACTTTAATTTACCCTTTTTTCCAAACGAACCCGAAAGCAATAAAAAGGGGAAGTTCATATCTTCAATGTATTCAAAAATTTGAAAACCACTGTACAAAGTCGCAGAAATGCCAAGCTCCATAAGGAATCTTTTATAAAGCTGACTAATTTTCAGAATACACACGCAAGTACCATATTTTTTTATTGACACATGGACAGACAATTGAACGGATGGAAAATCAGACAGAGTGATTGACTCCAAGAAAAGGACTATGTCATGAATAATCGAAAATGCTTTAAACAGCAAAAGGAGGCTTCTTCTGGTTATGTATATTGTTGAGTAAATGTTTTATGTCAATCAGTCGTAGCAAACGTCGTCATGACGTAGGAAAGTGTAACAAACAGATAGAATGAGTGAATACTATAGGGCGCGAACATTATTTTTTTTATGGCGGTGGCTCTTATAAATTATGGTTACACTCAGTCAGGGTATTCATATGACTCATTGCTTACATGATTTTATTAAAAGGAATTACGAAGGTTTATTAAAAAAAATTAAATCATCAAAACCAGTGTATAAATCAGAAAGTAACATGTAAGGTGTCACAAGTTGAAGCACCCTTTCATCTCCAAGTCCCAATTAAGAACTCTGAGCTGATATAAAAAAGCCTTGGTTCATTTTTACATTTCTGAAGTCTTAGACTAGCAAATTTGACATCAATTTGAGAACCAAGTCCTCATTTTTCTACCTCTTCTACCAGGCCACACTGTTCAGTTATTTTACGCATTGCAAATTGAAAAGGTACTTTATTTTTGAAAATTCCGTCCAGGTACTTTTGGTCAATATAACTTATCAAACATTCCATATACATCTGAATTATTTTCATCATAGGACTGACTAGGGTTTTAGCTGGATAAGAAGTGGCCTTTCCTTTTCACGTTTTGGATACATTACAAATAGAAGCCAGAAATAACTACATTGGTTAGACGTATAAAGAGGGGCATGAGATATCCCTTAACATGTTTAACACTGTCGCATTTGTTGCACCTGCATGACCCAACTTGTGTCCGTAACCTTTGCTATATAGTCTTAGTTAATTTATTTCATTTTAAAAATTTTGGTTCATTTATATGTTTCAAGAAACAAACATTGAACCTCTACCCCCTTTTTGTAGTTAAATGATTGCTCACTTAGGAGACAGTTTCAGGTATACCAATACACAGTTACAAGTTTAGTTTCGCATTATAGTCATAGTGAATTTTCTAAATAAATTTTGTACAATTGAATTGATTTGTAGATAGTTGAATAATAATATAGCCATCCTAGTGGGTTTATATGAACATTTAGATTGTATAAGCCATTTTTCAGTTTGACCGTCCATACGTTCCTATACGTACCGCCATTGAGGCTCGATCTTTTCTATTCAATTTTATGGAAAAACAGCAGTAATGCATATGATTTTTTTTTACCTCTTGATAGATATATGTCTATGGTTTCGGGAAAGGTATAACTCTTATTGATTGAAATTTTCCTATGGACCAAATTTTTGAGATCTTTGTGACATGTTCAACCCCCTATTTTGCAATATATGGTATCAAATAAATGCTGATTGTTACCATGGTCACACACAAAAAAAAGAGATTATATTTCACCATTATTACTATTGGAAATCAAATCTATGGACGATTCTCTTTCCATAAATATACACATGCATAACTCAAATATTAAGCCTTATTAGGAAGGACGGGAAAGAGGGTGCTTAAAAATTATGAGTGTCAATTCTAAGTTTTTTCCTATCTGTGAATTGACACCCCACCCTAGTGCATAATGTTCTCGCTGTGTTGGGCTGTTTCTTCTATTTGGTCGGCCTTCTGTTTCTTTGACATTTTCCTCATTTCCATTCTCAATTTTGTCAAGGATTTACTATACTCAAAGATTTTTTTAAAGACATGTACAGTTACATATATATGCTGTTTATGTCCCTCCTTTGCGGAAGCAACGTAAAGAAAGAGATGGACAGCAAATTGTAAGGTGATTCTTGTAAATAACTGTTAAGATCAGTTAACAGAGAAAATAATGTCAAAAACAGTGAACACTTTAAGTATTAAGTAACAGATAACAGGAATCTCAATTTCAAATAAACAGTTAACAACATTGCAAATTTTAACAAAACAGATTACAGACAATATGTCGAAAACAGTTAATAGTTTTTAAAATTTATCAGTCAAATAACAATTTTAAACAAATTTAAACCTTGAAAAGGACAAAAACAGTTTAACATAAAAAGGTACCCCACCAAAAAAACACCTTACATATTTGAACTTAATACTTTATTTTCTTTAAAAGAACGGTAAATAACTATTCTAAAATTAGCAAGTTGCCATACAGTTGAAAACAAGTTGCCATACAGTAAATTTGTCAACACTAGCAAGTTGCCGTACCCTAGAGTTTATTTTTTATGGTCTATATTCTTTAAAATACATCTTTTTGACAACAAATTTCAGTAAATATGATGTCACACTATAATAATCTAAAAACGTGTCTGGAAAAATAATGAAAAACAGTTAAATATCTTGAGAATGGGGCGACAGAAGACGATCGACCTCAGAATTCCCGGTACTAAGTGGCAAGTGTTTGAGTATTACACAAAATCTTGTATTAATTTTGTACTTATCGGCCTAATAATTTAAAGAATTATATATCAGAAAATCATTGTTTAAGCGGCACCCTCATCAAATGAGTGGAAATGCTTTACATTGAATGAATTCTTAACTTGTTTACTTTTTTTTCTATTTCTCTCCGCTTCGTTAGTACCCAATTTCCGGTGGCGATGATACACAGTGTTAAAACTAGCAGGTAAGAGGTTGTTGCAGTAAAATATTCATTTCAACACAATTATTAAAGTTGTATAACGTAGATTCTAGTATGACGTTCTTCTTTAGCTTTGGGTACAAATAGTTATCAAAGGTTCCAGGATTATAATTTAGTACGCCAGACGCGCGTTTTGTCTACATAAGACTCATCAGTGACGCTCATATCAAAATATTTATAAAGCCAAACAAGTACAAAGTTGAAGAGCATTGAAGATCAAAAATTCCAAAAAGTTGTGCCAAATACGGCTAAGGATAAATATATGCCTGGGATAAGAAAATCCTTAGTTTTTCGAAAAATTTAAACTTTTGTAAACAGGAAATTTATAAAAAATTACCACATTATTGATATTCATGTCAACACCGAAGTGTTGACTACTGGGCTGGTGATACCCTCGGGGACGAAACGTCCACCAGCAGTGGCAACGACCCAGTGGTGTAAATAGTTATCAAAGGTACCAGGATTAAAATTTAGTACGCCAGACGCGCGTTTCGTCTACATAAGACTCATCAGTGACGCTCATGTCAAAATATTTATAAAGCCAAATAAGTACAAAGTTGAAAAGCATTGAAGATCCCCAAATACGGGTAAGGAAATATATGCCTGGGATAAGAAAATCCTTAGTTTTTCGAAAAATTTAAACTTTTGTACACAGGAAATTTATAAAAAAAAAATTACCACATTATTGATATTGATGTCAACACCGAAGTGTTGACTACTGGGCTAGTGATACCCTCGGGGACGAAACGTCCACCAACGTTAACAGTGGCATCGACCCAGTGGTGTAAATAGTTATCAAATACAAAGCCATGTTCTAATTCGAATAGAACATGGGCTGCACGTGATTGAGGTCACAATTGAAATTGCAACGTCAGATGAATTTTGAACAACGCCAGAGATCAAAATGGACATTTTTGTTGGTGTTGCTCGCTACGAAATTAAATAAAAACATTCTAAAAGTAAGTTTAAATGTTTCTGTTCTTTTTTTATTGATAAACTGTTGATTTTTCTATAACGTTTTTGTTCATCAAATCAAAATGGCGACATTTCGAGCGTCTACTATAGGTCCACTTCGAAGTACAAAAGTTCATAATATTCCTATTAGAATCGAAATAATTCTATCATGCCATGCTCTATGCTCATTTTAACATAGGTAGGCATTATATTTGTAAACATTTAATACCTCGCTAACTCTTGGTATTAAGATATTAACAAATATGATGCCTACCCATGTTAAAATGAGCATAGAGCATGACATGAAAGAATTATTTCTTAAATAGGTTTTGTCATTCAGTTTCTTCATATTGAACCGAGGCTAAATTCCACTATGATGCTTTCTGTGTGCGAGTCATGTTTACTGTCGAATAATGATAATATACTTTCATTTTCACTGTAGAGCGATTCATTAGTATTGTATATGCGGTGCATTTTCATTATTTGATTTAACTTTTTTATCTATTAAAGCCTTTAAGTTAATTTAGCCGACTTGCTCAAACAATAGATACAGTAAGAGAAGGATTTGATAAAGTTTAATTTGCGGAGAAAAGTTTGATTTAACACTCTAATAAATTCAATAGAAATAAAATTTATTTCAAATGTATTCCATTTAATTTCTTATAAATTGTAGGGATCTTTATCCTTGGTTTTATTTATCCATTCCCATGACACTTCGTCACTAATTACGTACATCTTGATATAGATTAAACCGTTGGTATTCCAGTTTAAAAAGTTTTACACTGGAGCCCTTTATAACTTGCTGTTCGGTGTGAGCCAAGACTCCATGTTGAAGACCGTATTTTGACCTATAATGGTTCTACTTTTATAAATTGTGACTCGGATGGAGAGTTGTCTCGTTTTCACATATGACATCTTCTTTAATCTCAGTATCTATGACTCAAATTGAAACGGAACGAGATAAAAAAAAAACTACTTTTCTAATATATTTATAATGCATTGGGCTTAATACGAGTGTCGTCAAATCGTACAATTTTGCCTAAACGGTTACTCGGATAGTCTTTCGAACGATAAACCGGTTAACCTGTAATTTTTAGTTAGTTCATGTTTGAGAGCCTTACCTATAGTACACTACAAATGTTCGTTTTCATAATACGATGAATTTTTAAAAACAAATAGAGAATGGAAATGGGGAATATGTCAAAGAGACAAAAACCCAACCAAAGAGCAGATATATAACAGCCACCAATGAGTCTTCATTGACGTTTGTCCTTTACACATTATACGTTATAAGGATTGTCTGTGAGGAATACTGGCGAAGTTTGACTTTTGATAATCCATTACCACCGTATATGCTATTGCGTTTGTAGTTATCTTCATATTGAAAAAATAAAAAAAAACTTCTTGATCTCGTCGAATTAAAATAATTCTTTCACTTTCTCTTGATGTCTCAGAACATAATGTGGGGTGTTTCAATTTAAAATTATTAAGCCAGTTGCATCAAGTATACATTAACTACATTCACCTTGATTTTAGTAAAAAAAAATTAGTTGACATTTCGTTTATAGTATGACAAAGCCTTGCACATTCAGATGTAGGTCTACGCAATATTAAATCAAAAATAAAATAATGAAGTAAATCTTAAAAAAAAGTGCACTCAAACTCCGCCATATCAATCTTTAAACGCAAAAAAAATATAAAAAAAGAGGTATTTTAAATTTTTAGTTAAAATCATGGAAAAACGTAAATTTAAGAATACAATATGAAATTTTGAGAAGCGTTTTTGTTACAAGTTTGAATAGCTATATATTTGATGAAGAATGAATGAGGAGTTTGTAGTAACGTTGCGCACGATGAGAGTTTTCTGAAACGTTTTACGTACATTTATTCAACTTGCAAGTTTCATTTGCCTTTTTTTTATGTAGTTGGTTGATTCTAAATCTGTCTCTATTAATTTTGTGATGTCTATTTACCATGAATTTATTTATCTCAAGTTGTGGAAATCGATAAATAATTTTTACCCTTAATTCACCTTAAAATGTTGTATTGTCGTAAGTAAGTAATAAACTTGAAGGAATGGAAAATGGGACAGAAGTATACGGTTTTCAATAAATGAATTATAACAAAACTTTAATCGCAGGCTGCTGAAATTGCATGGTGCATATCATCTGTCATTGTAAATTTTTCATATCTTGATTCAAGCCTAATACAAATGTATCCGACACTCTGCAAGTAAATAAAAACATATTTACCCTTGATTAATTTGAATTGAATTGTATTAAAAATTTGCTTGACACATAACTTGTCGAAATACAACCATTAAATAAAATTATTATAACCCGATCTTGAAAATTATTTTCCCAGTCATTTGAAGTTGCTTGCTTTTAAAATGTACTAATCTTCTCCTGAATCGTCTGTATAGTAGGGGTTGATTCAATGAAACTGTTTTTGTCGCTGTTTCCAACAAGTCTTTCAGTTACCTTCGTTTCATGCACAACATGCACCGTGGTTGTTTTTTTTTCGACAACCAGCAATTTTTTTTTAAATTTCACCATGCGATTTGTTTTAAGTATCAGGAATATACATTGGAACAAATTTTGCACATGTAATGTCGAAAAAAAGGGTTTGTTTGTTTTTTCGACGTTTTTCGACGTTTGGACAAAATGGCTACCGTTTTGTAATGTTTCGTAGCATTTTATTCCTGTAAGACCCAAATATGCAGTTAATAAAAAAAAGAATCTAGACTTTATGTTCTTTTCGTGTATCTAACTTTTGTTTTGGTAAATTATAAAATACTTATTGAAATATCAGGTAACAAACCCGCATTAATTGCTTGAACAAATGAAATATCAACTTGGACAAACGACTGTGTAGAGATGGGTTTATAGAATCTACAATTTTTGAACTCACGAACAATGAGGCAAATGTTTGTTCTTTTGGTAGATGTGATAATTATCTCACATGTTTTAGACATTTTTAGCTATGTCTACTTATAAAACTACCTTTTAGCCGATAAGTCAACGAAAAACGTCATTGGACATTTTTCTTATTCCAGCTTAAAATGCAGCCACCGAGTCAAACGACATTCGACAAAAGAACGGCTTTAATTTAATCAAGAACTGACACACTTCGTTGCTTCTGCAAAGGTTCAGGAAGATCAGAGAATAAGAAATAGGATCACTATACATAAGAGATAAAACAGTTGTTCAAAAATGTAACGTTGGACATCCGTTTTTTTCATATAGCTTTGTTGTGTTAATCCTCAAATATACTAGATATTATTAAGCATATGACCAAGAGCTAGATAAGAACATAAAGGAAAACATATACTGAATTAGTTTTTATAGTGGTTAGTGTTTGTTAACATTTTATTTTGTTTTGCGGAAGAAATTTCGAAGATTCTGTTTTAAATCATAGGGGGTTGCAGGAACAGCGTGGGTGACGTTTGTTCAATTTGAAAATATCATAAATACTAACGTCGTCAATTAAGTTTTTTCGTTTGTTGCATGTCCATTTATCACAAAAAATCTTCAATAAAAATTCCTCGCATCTTCGAAAATTCTACATCAAAAAGCTCAAAAAGCTGACCAAAACAATAGAAGTTCATGTATTACTTGCATACACATGTCATACGCAAACATCGTGTGAAGTAATGACGTAGCAATATAGATTAAAATGGAATGTGCACTGTGAAGTCGTAGACCGTGTGCAAAGATAATTAATTAGCCAATAGAGTGAGATGACAAGTTCATAATAAACTCCAATTATAATAAATATAATTTTAATTTTATGACTCCATTTGTTCTTGGTGTATTATAAAATGGTTATATCTAATACCAAATTAATGTCTCTTTTGTTTACCCGTACCACTCTTTAACACAGAAATGATAATTCTTGCCCTGAGTAGCTGTCTCATAAGCATAAACCCAAACCTCAATTCTAAAGGACACATGTCTGTAGTTTGTAATAACTGTAAGTGTGATGAGAAGTATACTAATATTTACAAAGACTAAGTAATAAACTATTATTTATTCAAATATCTAAAAGCATATGCATTTGTTTACAATATGGCAACTGGGGACTTTATATACAACTGCAATTAAAAACCAATAATGTATAATATTCTATCTCCATATGCAAAGGGAGATAACTCTAGCTAAATCTTGAAACTTGGAATTGAGATAATTTTTCATAGATTGACTAAAGATTTTGTATCGAAATAGCCAAATACAGATGCTTGCAGCTGTAGTCCCAAGTTGAAATAATGAGAAGGATAAAATCAATCCACTCCTTGCTGTCAGTACAAATTTTTAATTCTTCAAAGTAGAGGTCATTTGAATTTCAGCTTGTCTAAGTACATCTGGAGATGTATCAATATATTTGGTATAACAATCTGAGGGCCATCGTCCCAAAGTTTGAATAAGATGATCTTCCAGTCGTGCTTTGTGTGCAGTAGTTGCAGCACCACTTCTGAATGAATGGCCATTATACTTTTCGCTGGATAATCCTAATTTGTCTAATGTACATTTTACATGAGAAATGAAAAAATTTCTTGACAATGCATCACCTTTATTAGTAATAAAAAAGAACTCAGAATTGCTATAAATACTCATTCTGAGTCTATAGTATTTTTGAAGTACAACTACATGACATATATCTGTAGAGGTTTTAAACAAAGGAATAGTAATACCATACCTAAAAGGATTAGTCTTAGATTTCTTAAGGTGCACAAAAATACAGTCATTTGATATTTGAACATCATGATCAAATTTTTTGGTATCATAAACAGAAAATTCACCACATCTTAAAAACCCGAAAAAAAGTTGTTACACATGCAGCTTCTATTAAAACATCTGTAAAACTATCAACAATACAATTGCGTAGTAAAAAACACATTTTGTGTAAAATATCAAATGTTATAGGTAAACGAACTCTCTTAGGCATAATGGCATGCTTCTTTTTTGTCGAGCCTGCAACTTTTGTTGCAGAAAGCTCGACATAGGGATAGTGATGCGGCGGCGGCTACGGCGGCTACGGCGGCGGCGTTAGCTAACTTTTTAAAAGCTTTATATTTTAGAGGGTGGAAGACCTGGATGCTTCATACTTTGTATATAGATGCCTCATGTTACGAAGTTTCCGTCAGTCACATGTCAAATGTCCTTGACCTCATTTTCATGGTTCAGTGACCACTTGAAAAAAAAGTTCAGATTTTTTGTAATGTTGAATTCTCTCTTATTATAAGTAATAGGATAATTATATTTGGTATGTGCGTACCTTGCAAGGTCCTCATGCCCGTCAGACAGTTTTCACTTGACCTCGACCTCATTTCATGGATCAGTGAACAAGGTTAAGTTTTGGTGGTCAAGTCCATATCCCAGATACTATAAGCAATAGGTCTAGTATATTCGGTGTATGGAAGGACTGTAAGGTGTACATGTCCAACTGGCAGGTGTCATCTGACCTTGACCTCATTTTCATGGTTCAGTGGTTATAGTTAAGTTTTTGAGTTTTGGTCTTTTTATCTAATACTATATGCCATAGGTCAACTATATTTGGTGTATGGAAATATTTTATGATCTATATGTCAGTCCCGCAGGTTTTATTTGACCTCGACCTCATTTTCACGGTTCATTGCTCAGTGTTAAGTTTTGTGTTTTGGTCTATTTTTCTTAAACTATAAGTAATAGGTCAACTATATTTGTTGTATGGAATCATTGTTAGCTGTACATGTCTGCCTGGCATGGTTCATCTGACCTTGACCTCATTTGCATGGTTCATTGGTCTTTTTTTAGTTATCTTGGTTAATGCTAAGTTTATGTGAGTTTTTAATAAAGCTTTATACTTAGGACTATCAACATAATATCAATAATTAGTAAAGAAGGCGAGACATTTCAGCGTGTGCACTCTTGTTTAAACCTACTAATACTGATTTTAATTTTGGCAATGGTTTACCGACAAAGTTCTCTAATGGATTAACACCCCTTTTAATAAGTAAAAGAAACGTATACCACATAGGTAGGATTTAATGGTGGAATATCTCAGATGCTTATTAGATTCGCAATAGGCTATAAAACGCATCAACAAGTTCTCAGAAACAGGTGGTAACTGGAAAGTTGACCAAGTTGATCCTTGTAATTGTAAGAACTTAAGATAATGTTCGTATCCCACGTTGTACAACGCTTTAGTTGAATCTGCAACAGCGAAAGCTTGTAAATTTTCTACTGCGATGTCCAAATAATCTCTTCCAGGGTTGGACAAGGAGTTGCTGCTTTCTCTGCCTCTGGTGCTAGCTGATGAAATTTGTTCATCTGTAAACGAGATAAAGAGTTAGCAATTAAGTTCATTTTTCCAGGCACATGTTCACAACACGATAGGATATAACTACAAAAAAGCAATAGATAGAGTTTTATCCATAATAGTTGGGAGGTCTTTTGACCAAGTGTCACAAAACCATTTTCCTTTATAAAAACCTCCAAAACCAATGGTAGATGAAGCATCCGTAAATAAATGCATGTCCGCTGCAGAGGTTAAATGAGATTCATAGAACATGTTAATTCCATTTCACGTTGACAAAAATTGTACCTACATTGTTAAATCGGATTTACACTCTTTATTTAAATGAACATAGTGGTGACTCTCTTTGACAGAACACATCAGTCTATAAAGGTAAGTGACAAAGGCCCGACCTGGCAGAATTACTCTTGTAGCAAAGTTAAGATGTCCAAGTAATTGTTCAAGTTCTCTACGCGTACAAGATTTTTTATCTAGAACAAAACTAATAAATTGTGTGATTCTCTCAACCTTGTCTAACGGAAGTCGAGCCTGCATATTAATCGTGTCCAAAATAATGCCTATGTATTCGAGTTCGCAAACTGGTCAAACAGTCTTCTTACATGACAAATGAATATTAAGTTTGTTGAAAATAAGGCTTAACAAAGCCATTGTTCTTTCTCCACAACCAGAAGGTTTGTCTACAGTTAAAAAGTCATCTAATATATGGAAAATAACTTTGATATCATAATTGTTCTAAGCTATCCAGCACACATTTGTAGATGAAGAGTCAAACAGACGGGGACAAGAACAATACCCAAAAGGTAAACGAACGTTATGATAGTACTGACCATTCCACTTGACACAAAAGAGATGCCACTGTTCTTTTTTAATCGGAAGTTATTTAAACGCATCTGAGGTGTCCACCTTACAGCATAGGGACTTTGAACCATATCTTTGAATCGCATTAATATCATCATCAATTTTAATGTATGTCAAGGAAGATAGGTCTTTATCTATCAAATCGTTAACACTGTAGTGCTCATCTAAATTATGAGGAGATGATAAAACAATTATAAGCCATTGTTTTTTGGAATATTTGTGTGTAGCAGTACCCAATGGACTTACTCTATAACATAAAAAAGGGGGTTGAGAAAAAGGGCCCTTTAAAAAACTTTATCAACCTCCTGTTGTAATAAATTTGTGACTACTTCAGGATTTTTCTTAGCAGTTAAAGAATTTTTACATTCATAAATAGGTAAATTTACATCGAAAACTAACATATCAAATCTATTACGAAGGCTGTTGCATAAAAAGTTCACAAAACGCCTATCTGGATGATTGAAAAGTTCCCTTTCTAATTGGTCAATGTTAATAGGTGTTGACGGAACGTCTGTTGTATCAATAGAATCTAGTCATTTTGATTTACTGTTGGGCTGTCTAACTGGAAATGATTTGTTTTGTTCCTGTTGGGTTCCTGGCGTAGATTTATTAGTGGAACATTCAAACTTTCCATGGGTTTTCTTGCAGATTTTACACACTTGAGCATATCGGCAGTAAGGTTTGGCACAACCTTTTGGTTGATTAAAATTATAACAGATTTGCATTCCATCATGCACCACAATATATCTTCCATATTTATCCTGTGTAGGTTGAATTTTAGATATCCCCTGCTATTCCCACACATAGATGATTTGTGAAGTGTTGAAGAACAGAAATTGCACATATTTACTGTAGATCCAGCACAAACCATTGGTCTCAATTCTATATCACCCCTTGACCAGTCAATTTTTATATTGTGTTCTTGTAACATGATTGAACATTTTGCATTAAACATTTTGTGATATTCAAAAAATGTTGCTGGCCACACATTAGCGGTCTCGATGATGTGAGATAGGTTGCAATCTAGTTCTTCCGTCCTGTTTGGAAATACTTGACACATTATTTTTTATATCTTCCAAAAGCTATAATAAACTCGTATAATGTTAAATTTCGTTTTAAACGGTCATCATTTTCTTTAAATTTTTGGTGATTGGGCGTTTCATAGTTTGGAAGTAAGAGAATGTTTAAGTTTATGTCTTTACCGGAGATAATTTAGGTGTGAATCTCTGGAGAAACCATATCAACTCCAGAAAACGTTGTGGCGTGATATCCATGTTTTGACATTTGCATTTTTTGGTTTTGCATGGAAAAGATTGGAACTTGTGAAACGAAACTGTTGGAAAATTCATCTTATTGGGGTTTGCATATTCTCCCAACGTAGGGTTTTGAACACCAAATGTATTTTGGTTAACGGGTAATGTTGATCCAGGCCCGGGGTTAAAGTTCATGTCGGAATGCAAGTTGTATTTATTAGTCTGTTTTGGAACTCCGGCAATAACTTGCTGACACAATTGTAATGTGTTGTTGACAAGAGCATAGTCAAGCGTATTGAGATCAGCCCTGGGCGGAAATGCGTTGTTTTGATACGCAGAAGCACCTATTACTGGTAAAGGCGTGGGCTTCACTGTATTCATCCGCGAGGTAGATGCTGTCGGAATATTGGAAAATTCGGGATTTTGCGTATTTGTAGTCGATAAAATAACATCATCTTCTATATTTGATGCTAAAGAAGTATTCAAATTTGTACTGATGTTGGTAGTTTCAGTATTTCCACTGTCAGAACTTTCTGGACTGCTTTTTTGATTATCCAAGAAAATACGTTTTAATTGTTTATTAGTAAAGTTTTCGGATATTTTGATCCCAAGCGAAGCTAATTTATCTTTTAGCTCTGCTGATGTCCAATTATACGGATTATTAGGTTCTAGTTCTGGACCACGAGTTCTTTTCCTAGTATCCCTCCTTTTAGAAGCCATAACGAGACGAAAATTTTACACAGATAATTTGTCCAATAATAAAAGCATCAGGCTAAACACAAAGTTATTCTATATGAAGATATTCTTCTTGATGTATAACATGTATAAAGAAAACAAAGTACACAGTTTCAAGTCAAAAAGCTGACCAAAACAATAGAAGTTCATGTATCACTTGCATACACATATCATACGCAAACATCGTGTGAAGTAATGACGTAGCAATATAGATTAGAATGGAATGTGCACTTCTAATACGTTCAGGTATTTCACATCCAATTTTTTATGGTAATATTCTTTATAAAGCACAAAGGTGTCAGTATTCACCTCAGAAACTTACAAAACCTTTGAATAGACTTATTAAGAAGGGATATAATTACGATACTGTTGTCAAGTCATTAAAGATTGCATATTTTGGCGTTAATATTGAGTCACTGATAAGGTCTTTGCACCGGAACTAAACACATTTATTCTAAAATACAGTTGTTGGCATGACACGGGTTATGTTCTTCTCATATATGTTATGATGGTATGATACTAAACCCCTAACGGGAAGGATTGTGCCTGATGTTCATATGATGAAATCATAATCTTTCATTCAGTTTAGTTGAAGTCTGGAGCTGGCATGTCAGTTAACTGCTAGTAGTCTGTTGTTATTTATGTATTATTGTCATTTTGTTTATTTTCTTTGGTTACATCTTCTGACATCAGACTCGGATTTCTCTTGAACTGAATTTTAATGTGCGTTTTGTTATGCGTTTACTTTACTACATTGGTTAGAGGTATAGGGGGAGGGTTGAGATCTCACAAACATGTTTAACCCCGCCGCATTTTTGCGCCTGTCCCAAGTCAGGAGCCTCTGGCCTTTGTTAGTCTTGTATTATTTTAATTTTAGTTTCTTGTGTACAATTTGGAAATTAGTATGGCGTTCATTATCACTGGACTAGTATATATTTGTTTAGGGGCCAGCTGAAGGACGCCTCCGAGTGCGGGAATTTCTCGCTACATTGAAGACCTGTTGGTGACCCTCTGCTGTTGTTGTTTTTTATTTGGTCGGGTTGTTGTCTCTTTGACCCATTCCCCATTTCCATTCTCAATTTTACTGTGACGTCATAGACCGTGTGCAAAGATAATTAACTACCCAATAGAGTGAGATGACAAGTTCATAATAAACTCCAATTATAATAAATATAATTTTAATTTTATCACTAAAATCTTCAATAAAAATTCCTCGCATCTTCGAAAATTCTACATCAGAAATGATTCCACTAATAGTGATAATTCATCGCATCTATAGTTAAAATGGATCGCTTTCAATCATCGATATGCTATATTATGTTGCTTTTATAACACTTATTTGAACTTTAATGCTATGTTTGTACATTTAAAAGACATATTGCAATGACAATATGTTGAAACTTAACTTCAAATTATTATTTTGGTATTTTCGAAACGTAAACAAATACAGTTTTCCCATGATCCTTTATTCTACAATAGACATACTCGCATATGATAGTGAAAATGAACAAGCTGGATTCGCACTTTATATACACTGATGTTTTGGGGCCCTTTACAGCTTGCTCTTCGGTGTGGGCCAAGGCTACGTGTTGAAGATCGTACTCTGACCTATATTGGTTATCTTTTACAAATTATGACTTGGATGGAGAGTGGTCTCATTGGCACTCATCCCACAACTTCTATATCTATTTTCAAATTCTAATGTGATGTTCCTGATGAAAACAATCGTGTTCCATTTTCATAATGACGATTTTCACTTTTACGGTCAGGAGTAATGGCCTCAGAGATATACATAGAAAAAAACTTTATGCGGTTAGTTTGTTATAACTTATTACTTACATGATTTAACAAACTTTTCTAAAATTGTCCGTTTATAAATTTTTAAATTATTAAGAAACTAAGGTTTCAACTCCCTCAGGCAAAGTTGACTTTAGATGAATTTGGCTATAAATTTTAAGTATTTTTGTCATATAGCTCTTCAGCGGTTTCGGTACTTATACATCCTCGGATTTCAAATGATTTGCTTTGAGCGTTCCTCATGAAGGTAAATAAAAATAATTAAGTTTATCATATAAGGATAAACTGTTTTAATAAAAGTTTAACTCAGTTTTCCGGAATCAATCCTAATTGATTCTTAATTTAATCACATCAATAATACGTCATTTCGTGCCGTCATTCATGCGTTATCAAACAAGTTCAAAACTGCCAACATAGCTAACGAAAATTCCTACCTGCCTCCCCTTCCACCACCAAATATAAAGATAAGAAAAATTCTGCTGCTGTGTTTGAATTGTTTCAGGTTTTGTTGTGAAAGATGCAGAGGAGTGGTGCAATGGATATACTTGCCACTGGACTAACAGCTCAGCTTGAAAAGACAGTGCCTTATTGTCATGCAGTGGATGAGAAACCAGTTTATCGCATCGATACTTGTTTAATGGACTTATTTTCAAGATTATTGACATTTGATATTTAACTATTTCTTCATGACATTAACTCTTAATTTAGTATTTTATCATTTCAAATTTGTTGTAAATTAAAAATAAATAGTCGTTACAGTATAGCTGGCGGGATATGGCAAGATGAAAATGGAACATGTCCCCTGTTGACTAAATGGAACATGTCCCCACATTGTACGCTAGCTTATATTTGGGGTTATATTCTTCTGTGTTCCCTCAGAGATTATAGATTGGGTCTTCTTTGAATGTACCAAAGAGACCGGTTCCTGAATTGGTCCCAGTTTGGAACTTAAGGTGTTCTCTTTGAATTTTATAATTAATAAGCTGCAATGGAAACCAAAGAGTTCGTGGGGGGGGGGGGGGGGGGGGGGGGGTATTTGCTACGTATCGGGTTCATTTTTCATACGATCTCTCTATTTAGCATTTAACGTAGAGGGTTGTAGCTTTCATTGCCTACCAGTGAAGCACATGCTTGCCAAAAATAATGGTTCGGCGGTTTGTACGTTCATCTTGCCTCATCTTGTCTGCGCAAAAAATTTAATACTGTAGCCAAATCATTCAAAATTCTTTGTTGATTATATATTTATCTTTGAAAACAAAAAGAGCCGCTTTTACATTTCACACATACTACTATGGTAAAGAAAGGGTAATGCCTCGTTCACACGGACATTTAATTAAGTCTCCCAAACAAAGTTTGGAGACTTATTGTTTTTGCTCAGTTCTTATTATTTTTATTATTATGGCACCCTCAACGGAGTTGGGGTGACGTATTGTTATTCTACGTTTCTTTTTTTTCTTATTATTTTTATTAATCTTAAGTTCCTAGGGGGTCACCCCACCCCCTCTTATTTGAAAACTTGTAAACGGTCAACATCCCCACCCCTAAACCATATATATTCTTGTAGGGGACAATAAAACAAATGAAATGAAATAAAATAAAAGGGAATTCCGTAGGGGGTCACCCCACCCCCTCTTGTTTGAAAACTTGTAAACGGTCAACATCCCCACCCCTAAACCATATATATTCTTGTAGGGGACAATAAAACAAATGAAATGAAATAAGAGGGAAGTCCCTAGGGGGTCACCCCACCCCCTCTTGTTTGAAAACTTGTAAACGGTCAACATCCCCACCTCTAAACCATATATATTCTTGTATGGGACAATAAAGCTAATCAAATGAAATTAAAGGGAAGTTCCTGGGGGTTGCCCCACCCCGTTCAATTTGAGAATGTGCTATTATCTTGTAAACGGTCCAGATCCCCACCCTTAAACCATATACATTCTTGTAGGGGACAATAAAACAAATGAAATGAAATGTAGGTAAATTCCCTGGGGGTCACCACCACCCCTTCCTGTTTGAATACTTGTAAATGGTGGAGATCCCTACTCGTAAGCCATATATATTCTTGTATGGGACAAAAAATCAAATCAAATGAACATGGGACCATATGAATGGCGAGTTATGGGAGCTTTGTTTGGGAGACTTCGTTACAGCATCCTGTTACAATTACTTCTTGTTCGAATTGAATTCGAATCGAATGCGAATCGAATTCGCTTATCGCGTTCACACACTCTTCTTTTTTAATTCGAATTGATTCGAATTATCTAATTCGAATTAGTCAATTCGCATTAGAAATACGTTTTTGTTAATACGAATTAAAAGCTAACGTCGTTTGGACAGTAAAGCGAATTTGACGCGCATTGCAATTCGAATTCCAATTGACGTTAGGACGTAAAACGTTTCGAATGCGAATTAAACTAATTCGAATTAGTTAATGCGAATCGAATTCGAATAATGTTTGAACTCAGCATTAGATTGCATATGAGACATAATTAAGAAGAAAGCAAAAATTGGTTCATTGCCCATGAGACATGTATATAATATGAAGCAGTTCGGATCTTTGATTAAAGCGCTTCGGACGCATTACAATTATTAAACGTGTAGTTTTCAATATTTTACATCACTGGGTCGATACCTCTGCTGGTGGACTATCAGTCCCCGAGGGTATCATGAACTCAGTAGTCAGTACTTCGGTACTGACATGATTTAACAAACTTTTCTAAAATTGTCCGTTTATAAATTTTGAAATTATTAAGAAACTATGGTTTCAACTCACTCAGGCAAAGTTGACTTTAGATGAATTTGGCTATCAATTTTTTTATCTTTTTTTGTCATATAGCTCTTCAACGGTTTCGGTACTTATACATCCCCGGATTTCAAATGTTTTTGAGCGTTCCTAATGAAGGTAAATCCAGAAAAGCGCTTCGAACGCATTGAAATTATTAAACGTGTTGTTTTCAATTTATTAATCTTTTCAAGTTTAAACGTATGTTATATGTTCGTAGTATTTAAGAACTTAATAATTTTGGAAGTATTAATTAAAATTGAATAGGTATTATCGAAAAATTTGTAATCGTTGAATGTGTATATCATACTTCAAGATTGTTAAATCATATTAATAATCTATACTGAATGAAGGTTCGCAAGAATCTTTAAAAAAAAAATTAAAGGTCTTTCCACAAGTAAAGATCTATTTAATTATCAAAATATTAAAAATCAATCTAAAATGTCAGTTCCTATGACTTTATAATGTATAAATAGGAATTTAAAGCAAAGGTAAAAATATCTGTAATATGTATGGGTAATGAGTTGTATCACTTTCGGCATGATTTTAAATATAAGATGGGCGAAAACTCTCATTTATCGTTTACGCACCCTTCCAACCAACATTTATAAGTTACAACATGTCGCAACTCACAATTCAGTAAAAATAATTTGTCAATATCTTTCATGGTTGTTGAAAATAAGAGAAAATAAGTCAAAATCAAAATTTAGAATATGACCTTGACCTTTGACCTTGACCTTAATTTCATTTTTTTGGACCAAGGACCTTGAATCCAAAGACCCTAGGCCTATATCACTGATGGTTTACCAGTTAGAAACGCATATCACTTATATCAAATGTATTAGGGGAAATAACTCTCATATGGAGTCTTCAAATAGCTTCAGTCCAAATGAATATCCTAATCCTGAAGAAGTAACGAGCAATTTGGTAAAATAAATTTGTCGTAATCTTTTATGGTTGTGAAGGAGTAGTGGCCACAAGAAAAACAGTGTTTGGGGAGATAACTCTTACAACGTAAAGTATTTGGTTACGCAGTGGTTAGTTTTAAAAGTGCATACGCTTTACGATATCATATTCCAAATATCTAAGCGACATCTTTTGAAACATCAATACTACAAAAGAAAAAATTTAGGCGGAAGAAAAAAATAAACCTAATTAAAAACCAATTTTTCAAAGAACAATTGAAGGTCTTTCCACAAGTAATGATCTATTTTATTATTAAAATATTAAAAATCAATCTAAAATGTCAGTTCCTATGACTTTATAATGTATAAATATGAATTTAAAGCAAAGGTCAAAATCTAGAATGTCCTATTAACCTTTGACCTTGACCTCAATTTCAAGGTAACCAACCAAGAACCTCAAATAAAAAGACCCTAGGTCTGTAATATGTATGGTAAATGAGTTATATCACTTTAGGCATGATTTTAAATATAAGATGGGCGAAAACTCTCATTTATTGTTTACGCACCCTTCCAACCAAAATTTATAAGTTACAACATGTCGCAACTCACAATTTAGTAAAAATATTTTGTCAATATCTTTCACGGTTGTTGAAAATAAGTGAAAATAAGCCAAAATCAAAATTTAGAATATGACCTTGACCTTTGACCTTGACCTTATTTTCATTTTTTTGGACCAAGGAACTTAAATCCAAAGACCCTAGGCCTATATCACTGATGGTTTACCAGTTAGAAACGCATATCACTTATATCAAATGCATAAGTGGAAATAACTCTCATATGGAGTCTCTGGATAACTTCAGTCCAAATGAATATCCTAATCCTGAAGAAGTAACGAGCAATTTGGTAAAATAAATTTGTCATAATCTTTTACGGTTGCGAAGGAGTAGTGGCCACAAGAAAAACAGTGTTTGGGGAGATAACTCTTACAATAAAAAGTATTTTGTTATGCAGTTGTAAATTTTTAAAGCGTATAAACTATACGACATCATATTCCAAATATCTAAGCGACATCTTTTGGAACATCAATACTACGCAAGAAAAAATTTAGGCGGAAGAAAAAAAAAAAAATTAAAAACCAATTGTTCAGAGAACAATTGAAGGTCTTTCCACTAGTAAAGAGCTATTTTGATATTGAAATATGAAAAATTCAGTTGAAAATGTCAGTTCCTATGGCTTAATGATGTATAAATATGAATTTTGAGCAAAGGTCAAAATCTAGAACGTCAAATTTACTGATGACCTTGACCTATATTTCAAGGTCATAAACCAGGGACCCCAAATAAAAAGACCCTAGGTCTGTAATATGTATAGTTAATGAGTTATATCATTTACGTTTAATTCTTAATATAGGAGGGGCAAAAACTCCCATTTTATGTCTACACACCCTTTTAACCAAAATATATAAGTTACAACTAACAATTTAGTAAAAATAATTTGTCGGTATCTTATAAGGTTAATGAAAATTAGTGAAAATAGGCCAAAATCAAAATTTAGAATATGACCTTGACCTTTGACCTTTACCTAATTTTCATTTTTTTGGACCAATGATCTCAAAACAAAAGACCCTAGGTCTCTATCACTTATGGTTTTCCAGTTTAAAATACATTTCAAAATTTCAAATACAAAAGGGGAACTAACTCTCATATGGAGTCTCTATACGGCTTCGGTCAAAATAAAACAGAACATCCTGAGGATGTAACGAGCAATTTGGTAAAATAAATTTGTC
Organism: Mytilus edulis; assembly: GCF_963676685.1. Lineage (NCBI taxonomy): Eukaryota > Metazoa > Mollusca > Bivalvia > Mytilida > Mytilidae > Mytilus > Mytilus edulis. Next base: position 51,592,770 of record NC_092345.1, read on the forward strand.
GTAATCTTTTATGGTTGCGAAGGAGTAGTGGCCACAAGAAAATCAGTGTTTAGGGAGATAACTCTAACAACGTAAAGTATTTGGTTACGCAGTGGTTAGTTTTAAAAGTGCATACGCTTTACGATATCATATTCCAAATATCTAAGCGACATCTTTTGAAACATCAATACTACGCAAGAAAAGAATTAGGCGGAAGAATAAAAAAAAAAAAATAATAATAATTAAAAACCAATTGTTCAGAGAACAATTGAAGGTCTTTCCACTAGTAAAGAGCTATTTTGATATTGAAATATGAAAAATCAGTTTAAAATGTTAGTTCCTATGGCTTTATGATGTATTTATATGAATTTAAAGCAAAGGTCAAAATCTAGAACGTCCTTTTAACCTATGACCTTGACCTCAATTTCAAGGTCACAAACCAAGGACCTTAAATCATAAGACCCAAGGTCTTTAATATGTTTGGTTAATGAGTAATACCACTTTACGCGTAATTCTAAATGTAAGATGGACAAAAACTCCCATTTATTGTATGCGCACCGGTTCAACCAAAATATACAAGTAAGGACATGTCGCAACTAACAATTTAGGAAAAAATATTTGTCGATATGTCACGGTATTTGAAAATAAGTGAAAATAAGCCAAAATCAAATTTTAGAATATGACCTTGACCTTTGACCTTGACCTTATTTTCATTTTTTTGGACCAAGGATCTCAAATCAAGAGACCCTAGGTCTCTATCACTTATGGTTTACCAGTTAGAAACGCATATCACCTATATCAAATACATAAGGGGGAATAACTCTCATATGGAGTCTCTGGATAGCTTCGGTCAAAATTAAAATCCTAATCCTGAAGATGTAACGAGCAATTTGGTAAAATAATTTTGTCGTAATCTTTTACGGTTACGAAGGAGTAGTGGCCACAAGAAAAACAGTGATTGGGGAGATAACTCTTACAATGTAAAGTATTTTGTTATGCAGTTGTAAATTTTTAAAGCGTATAAACTATACGATATCATATTCCAAATATCTAAGCGACAACTTATTAAACAACAATACTACGCAAGAAAAAAATTAGGCGGAAGAAAAAAAAAATAAATAATTAAAAACCAATTGTTCAGAGAACAATTGTAGGTCTTTCCACTAGTAAAGATCTATTTTGATATTGAAGTATGAAAAATCAGTTTCAAATGTTAGTTCCTATGGCTTTATGATGTATTAATATCAATTTAAAGCAAAGGTCAAAATCTAGAACGTCATATTAACCTATGACCTTGACCTCAATTTCAAGGTCACAAACCAAGGACCTTAAATCAAAAGACCCTAGGTCTTTAATATGTTTGGTTAATGAGTAATATCACTTTACGTGTAATTCTAAATGTAAGATGGACAAAAACTCCCATTTATTGTCTGCGCACCCTTTCAACCAAAATATACAAGTAAGGACATGTCGCAACTAACAATTTATGAAAAATCATTTGTCGATATGTCATAAGGTATTTGAAAATAAATGAAAATAAGCCAAAATCAAAATTTAGAATATGACCTTGACCTTTGACCTTGACCTCATTTATATTTTTTTGGACCAAGGACCTCAAATCTAAAGACCCTATGTCTTTATCACTTATGGTTTACCATTTAGAAATGCATATCACTTAATTAAATGGAAAAGGGGGAATAACTCTCATATGGAGTCTCTGTAAAGCTTCGGTCCAAATGAATACCCTAATCCTGAAGATGTAATGAGCAATTTGGTAAAATAAATTTGTCATAACCTTTAACGGTTGCGAAGGAGTAGTGGCCACAAGAAAAACAGTGTTTGGGGAGATAACTCTTACAACGTAGAGTATTTTGTTACGCGGTTGTAAATTTTTAAAGCGTATAAACTAAACAATATCATATTCCAAATATCTAAGCGACAACTTATTAAACAACAATACTACGCAAAAAACAAATTTAGGCGGAAGAAAAAAAAAAATAATTAAAAACCAATTGTTCAGAGAACAATTGTAGGTCTTTCCACTAGTAAAGATCTATTTTGATATTGAAATATGAAAAATCAGTTTAAAATGTTAGTTCCTATGGCTTTATGATGTATTTATATGAATTTAAAGCAAAGGTCAAAATCTAGAACGTCATATTAACCTATGACCTTGACCTCAATTTCAAGTTCACAAACCAAGGACCTTAAATCAAAAGACCCTAGGTCTTTAATATTTTTGGTTTATTAGTAATATCACTTTACGTGTAATTCTAAATGTAAGATTGGCAAAAACTCCCATTTATTGTCTGCACACCCTTTCAACCAAAATATACAAGTAAGGACATGTCCCAACTAACAATTTATGAAAAATTATTTGTCGATATGTCATAAGGTATTTGAAAATAAATGAAAATTAGCCAAAATCTAAATTTAGAATATGACCTTGACCTTTGACCTTGACCTCATTTTTATTATTTTGGACCAAGGACCTCAAATCTAAAGACCCTATGTCTTTATCACTTATGGTTTACCATTTAGAAATGCATATCACTTAATTAAATGGAAAAGGGGGAATAACTCTCATATGGAGTCTCCATAAAGCTTCGGTCCAAATGAATATTCTAATCCTGAAGATGTAACTAGCAATTTGGTAAAATAAATTTGTCGTAATCTTTAACGGTTGCGAAGGAGTAGTGGCCACAAGAAAAACAGTGTTTGGGGAGATAACTCTTACAACGCAAAGTATTTGGTTACGCAGTTGTCAGTTTTAAAAGCGCATACACTTTACGATATCATATTCATAATATCTAAGCGACATCTTTTGAAACATCAATACTACGCAAGAAAAAAATTAGGCGGAAGAAAAAAAAAAAAATAATAATAATTAAAAACCAATTGTTCAGAGAACAATTGTAGGTCTTTCCACTAGAAAAGATCTATTTTGATATTGAAATATTAAAAATCAGTTTAAAATGTTAGTTCCTATGGCTGTATGATGTATTTATATGAATTTAAAGCAAAGGTCAAAATCTAGAACGTCATATTGACCTATGACCTTGACCTCAATTTCAAGTTCACAAACCAAGGACCTTAAATCAAAAGACCCAAGGTCTTTAATATGTTTGGTTTATTAGTAATATCACTTTACGCGTAATTCTCAATGTAAGATGGGCAAAAACTCCTATTTATTGCCTGCGCACCCTTTCAATCAAAATATACAAGTAAGGACATGTCGCAACTAACAATTTATGAAAAATTATTTGTCGATATGTGATAAGGTATTTGAAAATAAATGAAAATAAGCCAAAATCAAAATTTAGAATATGACCTTGACCTTTGACCTTGACCTCATTTTTATTATTTTGGACCAAGGACCCCAAATCTAAAGACCCTATGTCTTTATCACTTATGGTTTACCATTTAGAAATGCATATCACTTAATTTAAGGGAAAAGGGGGAATAACTCTCATATGGAGTCTCCTTAAAGCTTCGGTCCAAACGAATATCCTAATCCTGAAGATGTAACGAGCAATTTGGTAAAATAAATTTGTCGTAATCTTTAACGGTTGCGAAGGAGTAGTGGCCACAAGAAAAACAGTGTTTGGGGAGATAACTCTTACAACGTAAAGTATTTTGTTACACAGTTGTAAATTTTTAAAGCGTATAAACTATACGATACCATATTCCAAATATCTAAGCGACATCTTTTGAAACATCAATAATACGCAAGAAAAAAAATTAGGCGGAAGAAAAAAAAAAAAAATAATAATAATAATAATCAGAACAAATTCAATAGGTCTTTCCACGGAAAGGTGGAAAGACCTAATAATCACAACAAATTCAATAGGTCTTTCCACGGAAAGGTGGAAAGACCTAATAATCAGAACAAATTCAATAGGTCTTTCCACGGAAAGGTGGAAAGACCTAATAATCAGAACAAAACCTATAGGTCTTTCCACGGAAAGGTGGAAAGACCTAATAATTATAATCAGAACAAAAACAATAAGTCTTTCCACAGAAAAGTGGAAAGACTTAATAATCAGAAGAAATCCAATAGGTCTTTCCACGGAAAGGTGGAAAGACCTAATAATCAGAAGAAATCCAATAGGTCTTTCCACGGAAAGGTGGAAAGACCTAATAATCAGAACAAAACCTATAGGTCTTTCCACGGAAAAGTGGAAAGACCTAATAATAATAATAATAATCAGAACAAAAACAATAAGTCTTTCCACAGAAAAGTGGAAAGACTTAAAAATAATAATTAAAAACCAATTGTTCAGAGAACAATTGTAGGTCTTTCCACTAGTAAAGATCTATTTTGATATTGAAATATGAAAAATCAGTTGAAAATATTAGTTTCTATGGCTTTATGATGTATTTATATGAATTTAAAGCAAAGGTCAAAATCTAGAACGTCGTATTAACCTATGACCTTGACCTAAATTTCAAGGTCACAAACCAAGGACCTTAAATCAAAAGACCCTAGGTCTTTAACATGTTTGGTTAATGAGTAATATCACTTTATGCATAATTCTAAATGTAAGATGGACAAAAACTCCCATTTCATGTATGCACACCCTTTCAACCAAAATATACAAGTAAGGACATGTTGCAACTAACAATTTATGAAAAATTATTTGTCAATATGTCATACGGTATTTGAAAAGAAGTGAAAATAAACCAAAATCAAAATTTAGAATATGACCTTGAACTTTGACCTTGACCTCATTTTCATTTTTTGGGACCAAGGATCTCAAATCAAAATACCCTAGGTCTCTATCAATTATGGTTTACCATTTAGAAATGCATAATACTTAATTCAAATGGAAAAGGGGGAATAACTCTCATATGGAGTTTCCGTAAAGCTTCGGTCCAAGTGAATATCCTAATCCTGATGATGTAACGAGCAATTTGGTAAAATAATTTTGTCGTAATCTTTTACGGTTGCGAAGGAGTAGTGGCCTCAAGAAAAACAGTGTTTGGGGAGATAACTCTTACAACGTAAAGTATTTTGTTACGCGGTTGTAAATTTTTAAAGCGTATAAACTATACAATATCATATTTCAAATATCTAAGCGACATCTTATGAAACAACAAAACTACGCAAGAAAAAAATGTAGGCGGAAGAAGAAAAATAATAATAATCAGAAAAAAATCAATAGGTCTTTCCACGGAAAAGTGGAAAGACCTAATTAAAAACCAATTGTTCACGGAACAATTGTAGGTCTTTCCACTAGTAAATATCTATTTTGATATTGAAATATGACAAATCAGTTTAAAATGTTAGTTCTTATGGCTTTATGATGTATTTATATGAATTTAAAGCAAAGGTCAAAATCTAGAACGTCATATTAACCTATGACCTTGACCTCAATTTCAAGGTCACAAACCAAGGACCTTAAATCAAAAGACCCTAGGTCTTTAATATGTTTGGTTAATGAGTAATATTACTTTACGTGTAATTCTAAATGTAAGATGGGCAAAAACTCCTATTTATTGTCTGCGCATCCTTTCAACCAAAATATACAAGTAAGGACATGTCGCAACTAACAATTTATAAAAAATTATTTGTCGATATGTCATACGATATTTGAAAATAAATGAAAATAAGCCAAAATCAAAATTTAGAATATGACCTTGACCTCATTTTTATTTTTTTGGACCAAGGACCTCAAATCTAAAGACCCTATGTCTTTATCATTTATGGTTTACCATTTAGAAATGCATATCACGTAATTAAATTGAAAAGGGGGAATAACTCTCATATGGAGTCTCCGTAAAGCTTCGGTCCAAATGAATATCCTAATCCTGAAGATGTAACGAGCAATTTGGTAAAATAAATTTGTAGTACCCTTTAACGGTTGCGAAGGAATAGTGGCCACAAGAAAAACAGTGTTTGGGGAGATAACTCTTACAACGTAAAGTATTTTGTTAAGCATTTGTAAATTTTTAAAGCGTATAAACTATACAATATCATATTTCAAATATCTAAGCGACATCTTTTGAAACATCAATACTACGCTAGAAAAAAATTAGGTGGAAGAAAAAAAAATAATAATCAGAACAAATTCAATAGGTCTTTCCACGGAAAGGTGGAAAGACCTAATTAGTATTTAACATACATTACAGAATTTTGTCTTTGTTTACAAAGTATTACGTACATTTAACTCAGATTTCCTGATATACTTTCAAGTTTATTGGGTCAAATATGACAGAAAATGTGCAGTTATCACCAAAAAAAAAAGATTTATATGGCAACCTATATTTTCAGATGGATTACTCAATGTTGGTTACAGCAATAAAAATAGGAACAAAGTCATGTGGATTTGCTCATCAGTTTAAATACCAATTCGAAGATGATCCCAAAATCGTTCAGTCGTATGTGTTTATGACTGAAAAAGCGCCAAGACTAGATTTCCCTTCAGCTTTTATACTTTCAAAAGAAGGTCATGCTGAGGAATTTGGATATCAAGCTATTCAACAATTTGAAGAGAATGAAGATTACAGCAAAGACTTTGTTTTCTTCGAAAATGTCATAGAAAGTCTTTACATCAGTGAGGTTTGTTGTAGTTGATAAAGATATAGTAAAATGTTTCAAATTTCGAATTCTAACTTTTTCGTTTGCTAAAAGAAAAAAAAAGAAAACAGATAGATAGCATTTCCACTGTGAAGATTTACTTTGTCATAATTGTGTCTGTTTATTGTTTGCTCGTTCGAACTGTTTAACATTTTTTCATGCCAGTTGCCATAATAACTTTAAAAAAATAAAAAATTGTTTTGTTTACTCATTAAAATGAAAGTGAAATCTTGAAATGATTATTCGCTTTTAGGAGGAAGTTCAGTCAAAATAACAAGAAAGATTGCCGATGAAGTATTCAGTTGAAAGTGATTATTTGACCTAATTTAATCCGCATTCGTCTGACCTTCCATTTAACTCACAACTATAGCTATAGATTGGTAACGCATGTATAAGACATATTCGGAAAATGTCAACATTGAAAGTGAAACAAAGGTGAACAATTTTGTTGACAGATTCAATCCACAAAATAATCATTCTTATTCATGTAAAACCGATGAATAACTTATTTTTATGTTTATATAGGGTTATGTGACTGTTGGTAGTCTTCGAAGGGAGTTTATATCGATGGTATAAAGTTGGTATCTAGACTAAAATAGACACGAAATGTTGATATACATCATCGAGTCCATGCGTTGTTAATTGCTTATTTCAGACTTATTGTAATTTGGATATACGTTTTAGTTATATTTCAAATTTGAGAATTTGAGTCAAATCGGTGAACATGAAATTGCCGGCTAATGCCCATTTAAGGACTATAGTTGCTTTCCTCAACATCAATTGGTATCTTGTCTGAAATCATTGGCGAATGGCTAGTATACCACATCTCCATATTTTATATATGTGGTTATTACATTTTTTTATTAGTTATTGTTATCCCATGAGAACGCGACGCACCAAGTCCGAGTGGGGTAGCCTGTCACTGAATAACCCATATTTCAGTCAGTAGTTGAATTTCGTATATAACAGTGAGCTTGAAATTAAGGATACTACTGATACAAGAAAGACTGCTTCATATCTTGATCTTTTCCTCAATATTGACACCGATTAAAATTCAAATTAAAATCTATGACCAGCAGAGTGATTTCAACTTCCCAAGTATCAATTTCCCATTTCTCAGCAGAAACATACCCTGTGCTCGATCTTATGGTGTTAAAATATCTTAATCGATATGTTATGCTCGTGCATGTCCACACTAAAAGAATTTCATAAACAGGAGTGTGCTCCTTGTGCAGAAACTGTTCCGACAGAATTGTGAGGAGAGAGATTACAAATGAAACTCCGTAGTTTTAATGTATACCATCACGAATTGGTTCATCATTACTATGTGTCTGTATCTTAACTAACACTTGACATTGTTAGTACTTTTAGGTTGTGGTTTATCATCTTTGTCGTTTGTCTGCTAAGTACCAAACCTGACCTATTCTCGAATATGACTGTTTTACTGAGTGTGAATTTGCATTGATATACGACGTGTCTCGGTATTTTATACATCCAACATTTATGTATTTGTTTTGTATGTTTCTGTTGTGGTTTTGGTTGCATGATATGATATGCCCTATCGTTTGTAGTCCAAATAATTTTGAAATAGCATTTCAAAATCGTCATTGTAATCATAATTGTTTATACTGGTATTGTGACAATTATTGTATGAAGTTCAAGATACATTGTATTGATAATTGTTCTTGTGTGTGTTTGCGCTGTATTTCTATCACGTAGTGTATTTTTAAAAATTGCCATATAAGCGGGAGGTTTTGCTGGTCATCAAACCAGGTTCAACCCACCATACTTTATTATGATTTTCTGTGCCGAGTCAGAAATATGGCAGTTGTTGTCAGATGGTTCGTTTCTGTGTATGCTGACGTTTATTTTTGTTGCACTTCAGTGTTCCTGTTGCTCCTTTGTTTGCCTCATATAGTTAATGTGTTTCCCTAGTCTTTGGATTGTTACTCGGTTTTGTTTTCCCTCAATCGATTTTATGACTTTTGAACAGCGGTTTACTACTGTTGCCATTAATTTACAACCCAACGCTTCTAGACTATAGTAACATCAAGTTCAAAATGCAGTACAACTAATATAACATATAACTGTATAGTATATACTCTTGTTGAGCCCAAGATAGTTTAAATATGTTAAACTAACAGTAAGATGGTATCCAGTCGTCCTGGTGTAAGAGTATGAATCGTGGCTTCAATACTTAAGGTCTTGAGTTCATCATTTCCACTATTTCACTTTCATTAATGTTTGAACAAAACAAAAACAAAATTATATTTTAAATTATATAGCGAGTGCCCCTTTTAGATATTTGATTCTTTATTAGATTTCGGTTTTGGTGCCACAATTTACCATCGTTACCTAAAGTTAAACAGTAAACGAAAAACATGAACAATACTCGAGATGATCTGACGATGTGAATTTGTCTTTATCTATACTTGTATAACGTGTAACCAGCGATCAACGGATCCGTACCTGAATAAATCGGGATTTCAAGTGCTAAACTCAATTTTGTACCACAACCATTTGTCATATTCATAATAAATAACACACCCTTAAATGAGTTCACAATGTCAAAATATATACACAGCATCATGCACATAAATCAAAATGCAAGGAGAAGTACCTCATTCACAATGCATAAACACAATGTTTCATAACAGAATATATATACACAATGTCACTAGCAATCACTATGTAACATGTATCTGACCGAATAATTCACAATATCACTAATAAATTACCATGCAATATGCATTAGGCCCTCAATTACACAATATCACCAACAGATTGAAACGTACGAATACTATAACAAAATATACAACTTTTATTTACAATGTTCACCAATTTGTAGTATATATTTGTGAATATGCTATTAACGACACTAACACAATTATAACACAATTATACTTAAACTAAATTAAAATCCTTCAAAGCACAAGGAATATATATGTATATAAACACATCTAAACTCACGCACTTACTATCCCTATGAGTTCCCACACAATGAATATCATCAAAAACTGGTAAGGTTAAATACGGTGCACTTTCACCCATATACTTCTAAGAAGCACCCACACTACCACAATATTACAACTTGTAACACCAGCAAGTACAAACCTTGTATTCTCACTAATACACTTCTAGGAAGATCCACCGTTCCATAATAATACAACTTGCTACACCAGCAAGTATATGCAAGTATACCCCTTGTACTCTCACTATTACACTTTCACAATATAACAACTTGCAACACCAGCAAGTATATACCTTGTATTTTCACTGTAAATAACTTATTTTCACTTTATGACACCATCACTATTCCAAATATTCACATAAAAATACAAAAACTATTTATATCCTTTGGAATCACTAAATCCACTCTACTAACCATTTGAAATATTATCCGTAAAATTTATCCTTCAAATGTCTATATGAAACTGACCGAGATTCTCTGATTTGAGCTGGTTTTTATACTACCATCTTGGTCAGTCAATTATACTTAAAGGATTGAAAATCAAGACTTTACCAACTGTAGAGGTGTTTTAAAGTAACAGATGGTGCTTTAACCATGGAGAAACATACATACATATCGAAACACAATTAAATTAAAGGGCAACTGTTATTTCACATCAAAATAAATGACTTATGACCGCTTTTTGTTACACTTGCGTTTTTATTTGTTTATCAAACTTGCATTTGTGCTGTATGATAGTCAAACTGTCATGGTTTAGGTCCATGCATACGCAAAAGCTGTAGATGAATAAGAATGCGATCAGACAATTATTAAATAAAAACTCATTACTGAAGATTTGGACAATTAGGATTTTCCTTAATAAGAAAGACTTTGTATATGTTTTGTAGTAAAACATAGGCATTGAAGTATTTAAAATATATACAATTGTCCTGTTAGATTTAAAGTACACAAGACTTTTAGTCAGGGATTTTGTTACCATAAATAAAGGCAACAGTAGTAAACTGCTGTTCAATAGTCATAAATCGATTGGGATAAAACAAATGCGGGTTACAAACTAAAACCGAGGGAAATACATCAACTATATGAGGAAAACAACGAAACAACAGAATACTGAAGTGCAACAAAAATCAAACGACAATGCAACATACACAGAAACGAACTAATAGACAACTGCCATATTCATGACTTGGTACAGGACATTTTAAGAAAAAATAGTTGATTGAACCTGGTTTTGTGGCTGGACAAACCTCGCGCTTTATGGCAATATTAAATATAAATTTCATTTACTTTATTTATTTTCATAAATTCAAAGACTTGTTTTGGAAGTCTGGCTTGATCGTTGCATTCAAACACGGGATATCATTCACTAATGTTTACGGTGATGCTGTTTATAGTGCACGTTAATGTAAATACGATCTATATTAACTTAATGATCCTTACAAGTAAACCAATTCTGTCTGAATGAACGCAGAACAGATACCGAGATTTAAATTTTGTACTTCAGACGTTCATTTTGTCTACAAAAGACTCATCAGTGACCCTCGAATTTTAAAAAAAAAAAAAAAACAACAAATAAAGTGTTTAGTTGGAGAGTAATTAGCAGCCGGAATTCCGAACGGTTTTGCCAAATACAGCTAACTAGGTAATCTATTTCTGTGTTATAAAATGTTCTTGTTAATTTATTCCTTCATTGAACTTTACTAGGATTAAGGCTAAGGTGCAAATGCCGTTGAACATTTGACAGGGAAGCAAAATATCGCATTTTATTAATATTCTAGCATTGTAATCTGATTTCTTTTAATAGCCAGACTTTCTTAATGAATTATCCATTGGAGATATAGGTCCTCTGTTGATCTTATTTATATAATATTCTATTGAAAATATGGTTTCCTGGCATAAGATAAAGATCGTGGAATTGATTAATATGCAGGATTTTTTTCAATGCTTCTGACAGTCTTGTATGGCCTGCCCTGGTTGCACCAACACGATGATCTTCATACAACAATTAACGATATCCTTAGCCCGATTTTGACATATATTTTTAATCTTCTTATGCTCGTCATATTCGTCATTGATTTGAGTGCCTACGATGAGTCATACACACGAAACACGCAGCTGATATCTTGATGATTTAGTTTTGTGTGTTTTGATTAATTAGCAAATACATATGAAATTCTAAAATGTCCGCCTATATCATGTATATGCTTGTATTTTTGTATATAGTACTAGTAAAATGATGAATGCACGTGATACAAAATAAGCAGAACAAAATTTAGAAACTTTAAAGTCACTTTTAATATGTATTTTAACTAGCTGTTGTAGAATTTTTATGATTGGACTTTACTTACAGACGCAAGAGGGGGTAAACACAATTAAAGCTCTGACCTGAAGGTTAAGCTCTTACTTTAAATTAGTTTCTAGCATGCATTTAAAATTAATTTGTTGTAGGATTTAGATGATGAGACATTAATAAAAGACTCGAGAGGGGGCAAACACAAAGCTCTTGATATTTTTGGAAAGTTTATGAAGAAACTTGTTGATTTCAGTTACCTTAAACTGACAAGTAGGTTAACGCCTGAATTTTTAAAACGCTCTGATATCAAATGGGTGTTGATGATTCCATCAGTAAGGACCGAAAGTGGAGTTGTAGCATTTTTTGAGAAAGCATGGCATGAGGTAAATATTGGTATATAAATAGAAGTGTAGCAATACAGTTGAGAATCTAATTGCAAACTATAACTTCCCCTGCAAAGAGGGGTAATTGAACTCTTCGATGTCTCCGTGAAAACGCTATACATGTTCTAAGGTCACAAGCAAGTGTACTCGCAAGAAGTGAGACTGATAATACAAATAAAAACAAAACTTCCATATCAAATGTCATTTCCTTAAAGGGGCACTAGCTGCCAAATTCATGTTCACCGATTTGACTCAAATTCTCATATTTTAACTATAACAATGTAAAACATTTTTCCAAACTATCAAAAGCATAAAATAATCCCTCGCCGGGATTCGAACCCATGCTCCTGAGATATCGTGACACAAAATCGCCTGCAATGTAGCCGTCCCGCTAGACCACACGACCACCTGGGCTTCATAAAAATGAAGCTTTCGGTGGCCGGGTGTTACCTTTCCACGTCAGTTTGAATATAACGTCGTACTACAGTACATGATATATATATATATATATATATAATTATACAACTCGTTTAGACGAGTTGTATATACATAATGTACACAGCCATGTATCACCATCACTGCTGGTTGATCCGATGGATAAATCTGTTGTAGAGGTGTCACTGGCTCAGACGTACTTATATTCATATAATTATATACACGTCACACGAACTTGCCTATTCCTCGTTCTTATGAAATAAAGTCTAGAGAAATTAAAAAAAGTAATATTTTCAAAAAATCCGATCACTATGCAGCAAAGATGAACACTTTTGAAATTTAGTACTGTACAGTTTTGTTTATAAATGCAAATAATGCGACTGAGTAAGTATACCAATAACAGGAACTCGCACTTTGATATATGAAACATGTATCTGTATGCATCTTTCCTGAAATTGCACTAATAAATTTCGCAGTTTTATCCACTCATAAAAAATGCAATAATTTTTGAATTTACAGTAGCTTGGCAAATTCAAACAAGTATTATACCGATGAATTTTTTGATGTGTATTAATAGCTCATGTAGACACTTTGGTTAAATGGCTGCGCTTTCATTAAAATTTACTATTTGAGTACAGACAAACCTGTGTATCTTGAAAAATTCAATGTTTTCAACTCATTAAAACCTAAAATGCATTTGATTTTTATGTATCTTGGGCATGATATGCCTTTTAAAAATCTTTTCTAGATACACAGGTTTAATACAGAAAAAAGAAGATGTTGTGTGATTGCTAATTGAAAATATCTCTTTAAGAGACCAAATGACATAGCAGTTACGAACTATAGGTCATCGTAAAGCCTTCAACAATTAACAACCTATACCACATAGTGAGCTATAAAGGCTTCGTAATGACAAATGTAAAAGAATTAAATCGAGAAAACTAATGGCCTGATTAATGTACAAAACAATAAACGAAAAAAAAAACTGCAACAAATAACAACCACTGAATTAAAGGTTCCTGACTTGGAACAGGCAAATGCTTTTTTTAAAACTCTAATTGATTCTTTATTGCACATATTACTGTTTAACAATTCAACTTGGTGTCCAGCATTCCATCAAGTATCCCTGTTGAATACATTATGTAGCGGTGTTTAATTAGTTTGTTGACGCCAAAACATCCCTTTAACCTGGGACAGTGGTAACAGTACAGCACAAGAACAAACTATATGAATCAGTTAAAAGGGCCTTAACTCCTAAGATCGATACAGAGGTGACAAACATCTAACAAAATCACAGATCGGACATGACAGGGTTTATACATTAAACATTTCCACAACAAAAAAGATATCAAGTATAGATCTCAGAGTAAACGCAGATACTGAAAGCTAGGTCAAATAATTTACAACTAATTAAACAATCATGCGTCAAAGACTAATATATCAAGCAATGCACATCCAACATACAATGGATTTTGTGTAAAGATATCAATAACAGTCATAAAAGAAATGGACGTGTGCATGACCTTGTGTTCCACTGAACCACTGTTCTATGTTTGAGGATGATTTGTTGCTAACAACGCGATACGTATGTGCATTCACATTGTTGAATGCCACGTGATGACCTATTAAGGTTATAAATTATCATTGATATGCAAATTGACTTCAAATACCTCAACAGTTAAACAATCAACACTTTAAAAAATTGTTATTTTAGTTCAAAACATCTTGTTATCAGTATTGGAGTGAGAAAAAAATCTAGGTTCTTACATCAATCGGGAAGAGGGTTTCTTTTCTATTTTTCTTGACTCATCACTACTTCTACTGTTTATTAACAGCTTGGATTGTTTTTATTATAAAGTGGATGACAATTAAATTGTACCCATTTAATAGTTATATCAAACACATATATACCAGGTTTTCTGGAATGACACTTCGACGAGACAAAATTTATCAATAGTGGCCTTTCCTGATGCAGCTCTAACCTACTATTCGTATCTAACACCAAATCTATGTAACGGAATAAGTATCAACAAAATTCTACCTGGAGAGAGAGTAATGATTATTGGTTTTGAAGGTATTTATCGAAATAATTTCATAGCATAACTGTATATTCATAGAGCTTTTATTTTTTTTTTAAATTCTGTCATATTATTGTCATCTTAATATACGATATCACAGGTGTATAAGAGAAGTGCTGGGCTGGGAGAGGTAGACAAACACGTCTATACAACAAGTTAATTACGATCCAAATAAGACACGGGGATGAACTCAAGTTCTTCTGAAGACTCTACTCCTGTTTGTCAAAACCTTTCTTAGTTTTATGTTTTCAATGCCATTCAGCTTCGTCATTTTTTTTATCTTTTTTTATTCGACCATCTCTGATCAGTCTTTTGTAGAAACGCGCTTCTGGTTTACAAAATTTCAACTCTGGTAGCTATCATAATATTGTAGTGAAATACACTAAGGGAGTCAATAAACTTATCATACTATGATAAGTTTATTGGCACCCTTAGTGTATTTTACTACAATATTTTAACCGGATTTGAAGATGATTATTACGGTTATGCATTTATTTATCCGTGGTAGTACAGATTGAGCGTTCAATAAACGTGTGAGCGACTCCAACCGTGTCTGTGCAAAAACTTGAAAATTGTTCAATCATTTTTTTTCATTTTTTAATGTTTTGATAAAAATAAAACTTCGGTATTGTCGATTTTGACTTCAGCCATTTAGAGGGGATAGAATGCAGAATCTTCACTTACCACTAGGGGAAGATAACAGGATATGGTAAATCTGATCGCCGATATTTTATAATAATCTACTTACCGTTCCAGAGCTCATGAAATCATCCACAGTTTTGATGGGATATTTTCTGTGTACTGTAGTTTGACTTTTCGTCGTTTTTCGTTTTTTTTTGTCCTAACATTGTCAGATTGGTGACTTGTGAGTTTGAATATATATATTTGGTATCTTTCGCATCTCTTTGACAGGTCGGCTCATTGACGACGCCTCGTATAGGAATGTAATATGTCAAAATAGAATACATGAACACAAATTTTATCAAACAAATGTTTTCTTATTTTGTTTGACAGCAAGAAAGTTTATCGACAGAGTGTAGGTATTCCTATGAGAGCGAATTGCGCCCTTTGTATAGCAAACTTGTTCCTGTATTTTTGTAACTCACAATTTAGGGCCAGATTTAGTAAACACTAGTCTTAACATAATTTTATTGATAAACTCAATAACACTTACCGTTATTTGGGTGATATATTATCGTTAAATCAACAAGAATTCTCTAAATATACTGCTGCAATTTACCCAAAGAAACTTAGTTCAAATAAATCTAATATGGACAGCAATAACTGTCCTTTTCTATATTTAGATATTATAATTTTCAACGGAAAACTACACACAAATTTACGACAAAACAGACAATTTTATTGTACCCTATTTTATATTTTACTTTTTGGTTGGTGATTATCCTTTTGCACAGTCTTATTGTGTATATGTTCCGGACCATATGAGTATTTGTACCATACGCGTATGGTCATGACCATATGGGTATATACTCATATGGTCCGACCGTACGCGTATGGTCGGGGTAATTAACACTCTGTTACACGTTTACTTTTAAGACTTTTTAAAAAAACTCTTCACATGGTATGACTGTTTTAGTTGTCACATCATTAAAAAGACCCTATCATATATAGGTCATTTTATCATAATATTATAATTAAAAGATTAACTAAATAAAAATGAGCAGTTTCACAAAGTTAATTTTACTCACTAATCAAAATTATAATAAAAACATTTTATACCGATGGTAATTACCGATTTGTTTTTACGAGTGAATGGCAATATGTCGACTTGGAGAGATAACTTCCAAATATTTCTATAATGAAATGTCTCATTGGCAATCATACCACATCTTCTTTTTTATATGTTACACAAACACTCACCGTCAAGGATAATGGTTTATATTTTAAGTTGTCTTGTGAATACGGTTTACTGCAGTCATGATACGATATTTGAGATCCGGAGCTTCTTAAAAACACCGTAGACACCTTTGAATGGCGAAAGACCTCGGTATCACTACACGTGCTAAGAAGGCTAACTGTTCACTCGCAAGCAAGAGGTTAAACTGAAAAGGATTGTGCACAACAAAGACGTGCAAATCCAAAAACAATATATAGTACCATGTGGAAATAATTACATTAGATGTATGTTTCATTATAATACGTTATTCTGATTGGCTACACTGCAGTCTCGCGTTATTCCTTAAGCAATTGCATTACACATTAAAAGTTATCATTCATGATGACACGAGGTCCCACAATAAAGTGCACAGGTAAATTAAATAAAAACTTGATAAAAATCGTGTTTCATGATCCTAGCTAAAAAATGTAATTATAAGTATTGAATGCTTCTTTTTGTAACTTCATAGGATTGCGCACATTTTTAGAATGAAGCGCTTCCGCGCTTCATACAAAATGTACTTCGGTCAACGCTTTTACACCCAATGAAGTTACAAAAAGAAGCATTCAATTCTTAAGTAAATGTCATCTTTAGCCTACAAGCAGGAATGCAATTAGCGATGAAAACTAGCTATCATCAATATAAATTAAAGTTTTTATTTAGCCTTTGAATTATAAAATTATTACATGAATTCATAGGTTTTTTTTAGATAAAGGTTATTATATTTTTGAAACGTTTTTAATATTTTTGAAAAAAAATACCTATATGGTCCGGTCCGTTAATAACCAAACGAGTATTTACACTCATATCATATGGTCGGACCATACGAGTACGGTTGGACCAAATGCGTATACGCATATGCTCATGACCATACGCGTATGGTCCAAATACTCATATGGTCTGGAACATATATGCTGGTTCGTATGCTATGGCCTTTGCTTGTTGTGACGTTTTGGATTTCAATGGACGTAACTTATGTATTAATTTACTGGTAAATCGTTTGGTCTAGGATTTCGTTACCATTTGATTTGATTTTTGTGTTTGGAAGTTTGGCTGTTCCTGTAGAATTATTATTGCAACCGGGATGGCACATAATAATATTTACAACGATGTAGTCTACCGAGCCATTAAACTTAGATAAAATCAAAATAAACTTATCGATACTATTAATTAACTTATTCAAGATTGTAACCAATTCGACACTGTAATTAAATCTTTGTATATTGTATATTAGGGTTTAAATTTAGATTTTTTTTTATCATTAGATTAAAACAAAACTAAATGTTATTGTTTGTTTTACAGACGAGATTGATAGTTTAAATATATATGAGAAGATAGAAGATTGTAATTTCAAACAGGTTGTCCACTTTCTCAGTGGAGCAAGTTCAAAGTGCCTTATTCTAAAAGCATTTGATAGTTTTTTTGAAAATTTAATAGGCTCTTGGATTTGGACAGTTGCGAAACGAAACTTATGGCAAGACATCGTTTCAAAGGTAGACTCTTTATTAAAATCCAAAATGGACACTAAACACATGGAAACGTTTGTCCTTAGTTATCACAAGTTGGAGAAAATTTGTGACCAACACACAAACACGACCCTCAAACAAATTATAGAAACTTCAGAATATTCATCCAAAATAAAGTACATGTTTGAACTTTCACAAATGAGAGTGCAATCAAGTCTGTTAAAGTCAATATTTGAAAAGTGCCTCTCGAATATTGTTCGTAACATAAAGCATGTTCTTGCAAAATCTGATGACAAGGAGGTGAATACGTTGATACTAGCTGGAAATATTGCAGGATCCGGTCTTCTGATACAGACAGTACAAACAGCATTTCCAAGCAAACAAATTGCTGTTTCAGATACACATGCAGCAATGGAGGCAGCGTTAAGAGGAGCAGTCTTATATGGACATACACCTATAGTTGTATCATCAATTTTTAGTGGAGCACAAGTCATGGTTGCCCAATAACAATATATTATGTCGAAGCATAAAAACATAAATGTATGCTGATTGCTTTATTAAAACTATTTAGCCAAGACATCATATCAGCTTTTAAGTATCAGGTGAGAGAAAGGTTATTAGTTCTTACTCCCAAAAACATCTAAGGATTAACGAAATGCATAGGCTTTAAGGTGGCTGCAATAATTTATGTAAAAATCTGGGTTTAGAACACAAGGCTGATTATAGATGGTCAAAATTGTTCTTCACATCTTGTAAAAAACAAACTACAAAGAAAAAAACTGCTTATGATGATGATTTGCATTCATTTCTTTGTCAATATTTATTCAGTATTGTAACAAGCAAGTTTGAAGCAAAACAAAAAAATAACGAAGAAAAATAAACCGAAAATAAAAACACACTGATAACTTCATTTACAATAATAGTACTATACAATAAAAAAAAAAGCTCTGTTTGTTGGAGAAGGTTATACGGGGTATATATCTCCCAATTGATACGATAATTCCGTGCTTGCATTTCCTATCATTATTTTCTTGGTAGACGGTTGTTGCTCACAAGGAAGCTATTAAACCAAGTGTTCCAAATGGTGAAGTTGAAATCATTCCTTCGTAAATTTTACGGACGCCATCACGAGTTGGTTGACCGTTATAGAATAACTGTTTCACAAAAGATATCGGATATGTTCATTATGTCGTAACTACAATCCCCTTCCCTTTCATGAATGTGACCTACCGAATTAGAATATTTACCGAATTTGTTATAACATGAGCAACACGACGGGCGCCACATGTGGAGCAGGATCTGATTACCCTTCCGGAGCACCTGAGATCACCCCTAGTTTTTGATGGGCTTCGTGTTGCTTATTCTTTAGTTTACTATGTTGTGTCATGTGTACTATTGTTTGTCTGTTTGTCTTTTTTATTTTTAGCCATGGCGTTGTCAGTTTATTTTCGATTTATGAGGTTGACTGTCCCTCTGGAATATTTCGTCCCTTTTTTTTAGCTATTGTATGTTATTCGATATTTAGTATGATGTCGTTCAATTGTTATGCGCTGTCGTATATGTTGACTTCCAGATTATCAAAACTTCATTACGGAACGATTTATGTTGTCAAAGACATCAACACTATTTTAATATTCGATTTATATCATTATGAGTTAAGTCCTCTGAACATTTCATGCAAGTTGAACCATGCATATGTAATAGTTAAATATTGTCAGTCCGAAAATAACACGTTTTCTCTCTCAATTTGGACACATTAGTCATAAAGGCATTTTTGGGGGCTCATGGAATAAGTACCAAGGCATAGGAGGACAAACAGTGAAACAGATTTTGATAATTGTATTGATACTTTGAGTCGTTTTTAATATTTGGTAGCTGATTGCTATGCTTTTGTTTTGGATCTGATGATGCAAGCTCTTTCCAACTGATTTGTGCTGTTTATTTTGTTGTGGCATGACGTCAAGGAACTCAGATCTGAGAAAAAGGCAAATATTTAAGGCTGCACAAAGGGTCACTGATTTGAATGTCATCACGTCATCTCTGTGTAATTGTAACCCATGCTTTTATGTCATCGCCGTAACAGAGACTGAAATTAGTCCAGTGAACTGACAACTGACCAACTTTGTTATATAAAATATATATCAATATTCATTATTGGTGAAATGCTTTTGCTCGACAGCTTTAACGAGCTAGGCATCTAAAACTTATCAAAGATATCGGATTTATTTTTTGGTCAGTTGCGTATTTCGTCTGCATAAAATTCAGCTGTGGTTCTCGAATGAATCAAATCACCTGAATGGCCAAACATGCCGAAGTTGATGAGCGTTATAAACCAAAAATTCAGAAACTAGTGCAAAATACGGCTACGGCGAACTATGACTGGGGGTAGAAATACCTTAGTGTTTCGAATCATTCAGTTTTAAAGACAATTAATAACAGAAAGTTTTAACAAATCAATGATAGATCAAGTCAACACAAAAGTGCTGACAACTAGTCTAGCGGTAACCGCATGGACGAAATTCCATCACCATTGCCAACGACCAAGTGGTACAAAAAAACTCATCAAAGATACCACGTATATGACTATTTATTAGTTATTAGGTCTACATTAGAATCATCAGTGGCGCTCGAATCAAACCAGTTGGAGGACCAAATCAAATACGACGTTTAAGAGCATAAAAAACGACAATTCCGAAAAGAAGTACCAAAAACGATTAAAAACGATTAAAGGAATTTATGCTTGGAAGTAGAAAAACCGCAGTGTTTCAAATAGTTCTACATAACAGTACAGAAAATGAAAATATTAATTTGTACACTAGAAGCTTGTTTCTTCATAAACTCATCATAGACACTAGGCTGAACATTTGGTTCGTCAGGCGAGCGGTTCGTCTAAGAGATTCATCAGTATCAAAGTTCAAGAACATTAGGCACCCAAAATAAGAATCATTAGTGGGGCTCCGAATCAAACACGTTGGAAGGCCAAACCAAATACAAAGTTTAAGAACATAAGAAATAAAAAAAGTTTAAAAAAAAAGCCAAATTCAACTCATTAAATATATATGCCTTGGGATAGAGAAACTGTAGTGTAAAAGTTAAATCACAAAAATATTGAACTCCGAGGAAAATTTAAAACGGAAAGTCCCTAATCAAGTGGCTAAATCAAAAGCACAAACACATCAAACAAATGGAACTGTCATATTCCTGACTTGGTACAGGCATTTTCTGCTGTAATAAATGGTAGATTTAGCCTGATCTTATAGCGCTAAACCTCATACTTGTATGATAGTCGCATCAAATTCCATTATATTGACAACGATGCGTGAATAAAACAAACAGACATAATAGGTAAAAAAACCTCATCTAAGATAACACGCCATGTGTGCATTACGTCGACTAATGATTGGTCGTTTGCACTCTGGATAAAGCAATTTATGTCTTGCCTTAGCGTTTTGAATAATGGTAATTAAACATTTATAAATATTGACTTCCATCTAGAAATTGACAATAAGGGTCAGTTGAAAAAACAATTTAAGACAGAAGAGATAATTTGAGCTTCCCAATTGTGAACTTTCCATTTCTAACAACATTCCAGCAGCGTCTGCATGCGGAGTATATATCTCCTAGTTGCTACGATATTCCAGGGCTTGTATTGGCTTACATGATTTCCTTGTTAGAGGGTTACTGCTCACAAGGAAACTATTAAACCAAGAGTTCTAAGTCGTGAAGTTGAAATCATACCTTCGTAAATGCAAAATTGACATTCTTATATATTGTACATTTGAAGCAAAAGCAATTCTGCTTGGGTTTTAGGATGCGTACCACAAATAATACTAGTTCATTGACTGATTGACGATGGATGACAAATGCAATAACGTTAAAAAAATAAAAACAAAATGAAAGGGAACCAGTTTAAACAAAACGTATATATAATATTTCAGTTATGACCATTTTATCAACAACTGGTGAAGTGGTGTAAATGTGAATTTTACTTTTCATTTAGTTTTAAAATGTTTATAGAATGTGTGTTGGTTTTTTTTATCTTTATTATTGGAGGTGTGTGCTTAATTCAATCAAACGGGCCATTGGTTTGAACATTAGGTTGCTAAATACTATATATATGTAAATATTAAAGGTTTCTAAATGTTGGTGATTAAAAAGTCTTAATTTTCCAAAAAAGATTTTAAAAAATCCATATATTAGTTATATGTCTTTTTGAATGAATTATAAATACTAAAATCTAATCAATATAAATAAGTTGTAAAAATTCAACATTGAATGAATTAATCATTTACAAATACAAAATCTGGTAACAATAAGGAAAGATAACTACACATTAAAGTTAAATTGAACTTAAATTAAGTTAAATATAAATGTGAACCGTGTGGATCTAGTCAGTTTCAGCTATTAGACAATAAAAAAGACAAAATACGGAATTATTTTCATGAAATTCAGTTGATTCATTGTCAGATCATGAAACAGATAGTCGTTTTACTAGGAATGGGTTAAGCTAGAGAACTGATAAGAAGTAGTGGATTCGAAAACGATAATCAACTCGCGACTAAAGTCGCTCGTTGATTATCGTTTACGAATCCACTACTTCAAAGTCGCGAGTTGATTATCGTTTTCGAATCCACTACTTCTTATCAATTCTCTAATACATATCGGACATGTTCCAAATGTCGTAATAACAATCCTACCCCCTTTCCCCCGAATGTGACCTACCTACATAGACTTGAAATGGGGGTTGTAATAACATGAGCAACACGACAGGTGCCACAAGTCTGGTTAGATCTACTCACCCTATCGAAGCACCTGAGATTACCCCTAGTTTTTGATGGGGTTTGTTTTCTCGACGTTTAGAATTCTGTGAGTACTAGCTGTTGTTTGTCTTTTGGTTTGTTTTCTTTTTTAGCCATGCCATTCATTGCCAGTGTATGTCCCTTTGGTATATTTAGCCTCTCTTTTTTTAATCAACAGTTAATTACACTAAAGTGCCGATAACTTCAAGCTGGTGGTCTTCTCTGGGACGAAACGTCAAATTGGAATGGCATCGACTCAATGATTGTAAAAACTCATTATAAATAAAAGGCTTATTATTTGGTAAGGAAGACGTGGTTCATCATTGAACAAAAACAGTTGGCAGGCCAAATCGAAAAGAAAGAGGTTGAATAATAGTATTAAAACAACTTTCTGAAAAGTAGTCAGTCCCAAATATGACCAAGACAATCTATGACTTGGGGTAGAAAACCTGTGCTGTTTCAAATAAAGCACTTAACTGCAGAAAATGGACATAGCAATGGTGTGTTATGTCAACAGATAATATCTCATTACTTGGCTGGTGAAAGAATCTGGGACGAAAGGAAAATCATCAAGTATCAACTAAGAGGTAATCACCTTTTTTCTTCTTTTTTTTTTAAATAATACACGTGTTCCGTATACTTAAAGTTCATCAGTGGCACTTAAATCTAACCCACTGGAAGACCAAATCAAATACAAATCTGAAAAGAATAAGAAATCGAAAATTCCGAAAATTGTTTGCGAAATATGGCAGGGCAATATAGGTCTGTTGAAGAAAATCTGTAGTATTTTGAATAATTCAACATTTTATAAGCAGATAATGTCATGTAAGTGATAACTGATGTCAACACAAAAGTAGCATGTAAAAACTCAATTAAGTACCCAGGCTTGTAAATTGATACCTCAAATATGGCTGATATAAAAGTAAGGAGATGTTGTATGATCGCAAATGACACAGCTTTGCGTCAAGTAGGCAAGACATATTACAAAGTGTGCACTCTGTATGTATTTTCTTTTTCAATGTCGGTTACCTATAATTGCTTACATACACTTCATTTCAACTCATCGAATGTTATCTCATTGGCATTCATACAACATCTCCTTACTTTTATATTTATAGTTAGTTTCAATTTGATATGAATACAACATCAGGGTAAATTTCTTAACAAGAAATTTGTAAGGGTTCCGCGGAACCCAGTGTCTCGCCTACTTTTGCTGTTTGTCAGTGGCTCAACAAAAATGGGGAAGAAATTATTAAAAAACAGATGGTTTATGAATTTAATAAATGTTTTAAAAACTTGAACTGCATACTGTATGTAATGAGTAAAATACGGATAAGCAGGATTTGTGTTTTTACAAAATTTACTTCTGGATACTAATATATGATCATAAACAAACTTCTGTCCAAGTTTGGTAGAAATCCATGATAGTTTAAGAAAGTTATTAAAATTTCAAAAACTTTAACCACAGAGTGAATATTTGTAGACGCCGCTGACGACGCCGACGAATTGTAGGATCGCTATGTCTCGCTTATGCGACAAAAGTCGCAGGCTCAACAAAAACACGGAAGCTGAAACTTGAAAGACTTGTTTTTTAAACATGGGCAGCTAAATAACATATGGATTCACAGAACAGAAAAATAATTCCTTAAGACTACAATAGGTAGAGCAGATCAAAGAAATGTTCTTGAAAACGAAATGTAAGACACATTTATTTTAACGACCTTGAGATCAAACTAGGTAACATAAATGTCATGCTTATGCAAAACAGCGGCATATAATGAAATGCCTTCACGACAAATACCAGGCATCAGTTCATATCTTAATGTCAAAGGGGAGACTAGACATGCTATTGCTGAAAAGCTGTGTTTAAATACAAAAAATTCGTAAGAGTTCCGCGGAACCCAGTGTCTCGCCTACTTTTGCTGTTGTCTATGTTTTCGGTGTGCTAGGGGAATGCACATAAAAGATTAACAGTTAATGAAATAAAGCATTTGAAATGTATGAAAAATATTATGTAAAAAAATGAATACAGTATACAACCAAATATATAGTTTTTTATTTGGTCGGGTTGTTGTCTCTTTGACACATTCCCCATTTCCATTCTCAATTTTATATTATATGAGTATAAATAGAAATTTATTGAATGAACAGATAATAAAGAAGATAATTTTAAAAATAGTTTGGTAAAAATCCAGGATGGTTTGTGAATCTAAAAAATGTTTTAAAACTTTAACCGCAGACTATATGTAATGTTAACTTGAAGAAATACTCAGTCCATTTTAAGTAATGTACGCAAAAAACAGGAAACATATTTGTACAAAATTTCCTTCTAAATACCAGGTTTTGAATATAAACAAGCTTCTGTCCAAGTATGGTACAAATCCATGATAGTTTAAGAAGGTTATTTAAATTTTAGAACTTCAACCACAGAGTGAATGTAATGTTAACTTGAAGAAAAACTAAGTCCATTCATAAGTAAAATATGGATAAACAGTATTATTTTTTTACAAAATTTACTTCTGGATACTATCTTATGATCATAAACAAGCTTCTTTCCAAGTTTGGTAGAAATTCAGGATAGTTTAAGAAAGATATTTTAAAGTTTTAAAAACTTTTAACCACATAGTGAATGTAATTTTAACAGGCAGAACAACTAGGTCCATTTATAAGTAAAACACGGATAAACAGGATTTTTTTTTCGTACAAAATTTACTTCTGGAAATTATCTTATGATCATAAACAAGCTTCTGTCCAAGTTTGGTAGAAATCCAGGATAGTTCAAGATAGTTATTAAAATTTGAAAAAACTTGGACCTCAAAGTGAATATTTGTGGACGCCGCCGCCGCCGACAACGCCGGAATATAGGATCGCTATGTCTCGCTTTTGCGACTAAAATAGCAGGCTCGACAATGAGAATATCTTAAATGTAACACACAAAAAATGTTATTTTCAGAACGGTTATGTAGAAACTGTTCAGGAGTTGCTTGGAATTTTCACCATACTCCTCCAACGGGATTACACGTAGGATCATTTCACTAATATTGTGTTCAAATAATCTGCCACAGTATAAAATAGTATAATCAAAATACTGAACTCCAAAGCAAATTCAAAAAATTAAAACAAATTTGAAGTTCAAAGTTTGGAAGAGTGGCGAAAGATACCATAGGGACATTCAAACTCATTGATCGAAAACAAACTGACAACCCCATGGCTAAAAAAGAAAACAGACAAATAATACTACAGAAGACACAACATAGAAAACTAAAGATTAGGCAACACGAACCCCATAAAAAAATGGGGGTGAAATCAGGTGCTCCGGAAGGGTAAGCAGATCCTGCACCACATGTGGCACCCGTCGTGCTGCTCATATTATTACAACCCCGGTTAATAGTCTTATTCGGTAGGTCATATTCGTGAAAAAGGAACGGGATTTTAGTTACGACATAGGAACATATCCGATATCATCAGTGAAACGGATATTCCATAACGGTCAACCAACTCCTGACGGCGTCCGTGAAATTTACGAAGGGATGATTTTAACTTCACCATCTGAAAAAAAAAATAGTTTAATAGTTTCCTTGTGAGCAGCAACCCTCTATCAAAGAAATCATGATAGAAAATACAAGCCGGTAATATCGTTTCAATTGGGAGATATATACACCATATGAAGGCGCTGCTGTAATGTTGCTACATAGAAATGGAAAGTTCTCACAATTGGGAAGCTGAAATCATCTCTTTTGTCGTAAATATTTGTTTTCAACCGACCCTCATTGTCAATTTCTAGATGTAAGTCCAGATATGAGGCAGACTTAAGTGTATCTGGTGTATCCTTTATCTCTAGATACGTTCAACATAGTTTTACTAGTAGTCACCAAATTTTGAAGTATTTAGTGAGAAAACATCATCTATATAGCGTAAATTAAAGTTAAAGGATATTGCTAAATTCTTTTCTTTCTTCCGAAGAATTTCTTGTATAAAGTCAGCCTCATAAGAATGAAGGAACAAGTCGGCAAGAAGAGGGGCACAATTGGTTCCAATTGGAATATCGATATTTTGTTGAAAAAACAAGTCCTCCAAACGTATGTGGTCAATCAAGAAATCAAGCATCTTGATAACGTCAGTTTAAGAGAACTTTTTGTTTCAATTAGAGTCATTCTTTACAAAGAAGGATTCATTCCTCTTTAAGACAAGATACTTGTATCTACTTCGGCCATTCTTTGTTATGAAACAAAGCAATAACAACTCTTTCAATTTGTCTTTTAGTTTGGAATGGGGAAAACTTGTGTAAAGTGTAGAAAAGTCAAATGTTTTAATACTATTGTAAGATGAAAGAGTCTTAGATTGTATGTACTCTAAAAGATCTTGGGATTTTTTTTAGTATCCTCATCTGATTCAAGCCACCTCTGGAATAGTCAGTTTCATAATCACTTTGAAGCCTGACTTTGATTGCTGATAGAATTGATGTTAACAATTTAGAAAGAGGTTTCGTAGAGCACTTGAAAGACCCACCAATATACTGTTGTTTGTAATGACACTTATGTAGTTTAGGCATGTTGATTATAGTCCGGTTGATTGTCCAATTGGTCCATTTCTTCACAGAAATATTTGGAAAAGTCTGAGGACAACTGTTGAAGGATGACATATGTTTGCAATTGGTAACTACTGAAGCTCTCCATCAGGTAGGGTTTATCCATATAATGACAAACAAATGGTAAGTGGAATAACATTTAATGTATGGCATATTATTGTTTACAGTATAAATTAGTACAACCATATAATACATGTGTCATATATATTTACAGTAATAATTCATGTTCACCCTTATTCATTTATGCAGATGTTGACTTATGTGCAAGCAACTGGACGAAACAACTGTTTATCAAAATATAAGGTTGGTATCTGATAATTTAAAGGCAAAATCAACAAGTGTAAGCTATTTTCATCTAAGCAATATTGATTGCAATGTTTAACAAGATAGGCCAATGATACCAAAGGGTGATTCAAACTCTAGTAGTCTGTTGTTATTTATGTATTATTGTCATTTTATTTATTTTCTTTTGTTTCATCTTCTGACATCGGATTCGGACTTCTCTTGAACTGTATTTTAATGTGCGTATTGTTATGCGTTTACTTTTCTACATTGGCTAGAGGTATAGGGGAGGGTTGAGATCTCATAAACATGTTTAACCCCGCCGCAATTTTGGGCCTGTCCCAAGTCAGGAGCCTCTGGCCTTTGTTAATCTTGTTTGATTTTTAATTTTAGTTTCTTGTGTATAATTCGGAGTTTAGTATGACGTCCATTATCACTGTACTAGTATACATATTTTTTAAGGGGCCAGCTTAAGGACGCCAACGGGTACGGGAGTTCCTCGCTGCATTGAAGGCCCATTGGTGGCCTTCGGCTGTTGTCTGCTCTGTGGTCGGGTTGTTGTCGCTTTGACACATTCCCCATTTCCTTTCTCAATTTTATTATTATCATAAGTCAAAATTATTCAACTATTCAAATAGATGGAATTGATTTAATTTGGATATACTAATTACAACAAATAAATCAGTTAACACCTTCATAAGTTTAGGTGACAAACAAGATAATAATTGCAGAATGATGTATAAAGTCTTTATATATGATAAATATGTAGGACTCAAATCTATGGCGGGTTCCAAATCTATGGCAGATTCCTAATCTATGGCAAATGTGACGTCATGCCATCCCAAATCTATGGCAGATTTTTTTACAATCCTAACCTATGGTAAGTTTTGTAATTTCCTAATCTATTGCGGATTTATGTTCACGGTTTCCAAATCTATTGCAAATGTTGTGCAAATGGAAAATAATGCAGTACCTATACGACCAATGATTTGTCTTAAACAGTGGACTTCTGGTTTGTCGTTCTTATATAGATTAGACCGTTAGTTTTCCCTTTTGAATAGTTTTGGGGCCCTTTATAGCTTGATGTTTATTGTGAGCCAAGGCTCCGTGTTGAAGGCCGTACCTTGACATGTAATGGTTTACTTTTATAAATTTTGACTTGAATGGAGAGTTGTCTATAAACATTTGTGAAATAAACATTCCATAATGGTCAACCAAATCGTGATGGTAAAAATAAAACGTAAATGATGAATTCATATACCTTAATACAGACTTCAAGATTGAAATGATGTGCCCCGTAAAAAATAAACATTTTCTAATCTTTGCATGGTACCTGTTTAATCCATTCATTAAACCAATTAGTCTAGCAAGTCCCTTAACAAACTTTTTTTTATTAAAAAAAAATGATAAATAAAAATGAACAGTTTCAATTTTCAAGTAATATTTATTTCTTCGTTAATGCATCTTTTTTTTTAATTTAATGACGATTTAAATCAAATTGATATCCGGTTTTTTATCTTTCACTTTATAAACTTTGCCAGCCGTAGACAGAAATTTTTTTCTATAACGCCTTTCTCTAAAAAAGAAAATCGATAAAAAAGCGGTGTCGTTGTTCATCGCGTGCTTTGGCCGGTACAGCACATTTCGTCCGCCTTCCGGATACTAGTAATAGGTCACATCTTCCTTGAGACTATCCGCAAATTTTTGTCGAGGGAAATGCCTATATCTGGAATGGTGTTCAAATCTATGGGTTCTGCCAACCTTTGCGGGGGCGACGATGTAATATGGCGTTAATCAGTTTTGACGCAATTCAAATATCTGCCATAGATTTGGGGAAAACAAAAAGCTACCATAGATTTGAGTTGGTTGGCGTTTGTAACGTCACATTTACCATAGATTAGGAATCTGCCATAGACTTGAGTCCTACAAATAAATTCAGAAGACCATAAATCTGACTAAAATACAGGATATAAATTATCGCAGATAAAACAAAAAATACTTTTTTCATAATTGACAAACATAACTCTATTTTAGAAAAAAAATTATGATATATTTATATTAAGGAATTTTATAACACCATACATATAATTCCAGGGTAATGTTCCTAGTTCTAAAAAAAAAAAAATAACAATTGCAAAATAATACATTTTTCTTTATATAAGTCCTGGAGAACTATATCTTTTTGAAAGTTGGAAGTTCTTAGTATTAAACTGTACCAGAAGTGTGTTTATTCTGGACTCAAAATTACTTTTCTTTTAAAAATGAAAATAAAAATTTACTTGTGATATTTGTAAAGAAAATCTTTATAAACATGACGGGTGACACATGAGGAACAGGATCTGCTTACCCTTCCGAAGCACCTGAGATCACCCAAATTTTTTAGGAGGTTCGTGTTGCTAAGTCTTTAGTTTACTATGTTGTGTCTTGTGTACTACTATTTGTCTGTTTGTCTTTTTCTTTGTAAGCAGTTTATTTTCGATCTTTAAGTTTGACTGTCCCTCTGGTATATTTCGCCCCTCTTTGATTGCTGATAACATTGATAATAATGGTTTGGAAAGATGTTTCGTGGAGCATATGGAAGATCCGGCAATATTTAGTTGTGTGTAAGGACACTAGTGAAATTTGCATAACCAATGCAATGAAGGAAGATCCAGTTCTTTATCTTTGGTTGAAATCTAAAAGAAACATGGAACAGACCTTTGGTTATTAAGATTTTTCTCTTTAGTCAATGTCGTTGGGGTATATATTGTTATCAAAGGTACCAGGATTATAATTTAGTACGCCACAGGCGCGTTTCGCCTACATAAGACTAATCAGTGACGCTCATATCAAAATATTTATAAAGCCAAATAAGTACAAAGTTGAAGAGCATTGAGGATCCAAAATTCCAAAAAGTTGTGCCAAATACGGCTAAGGTAATCTATGCCTGGGATAAGAAAATCCTTAGTTTTCGAAAAATTCCAAGTTTTGTAAACAGGAATTTTATAAAAATGACCACATTATTGATATTCATGTCAACACCGAAGTGTTGGCTACTGGGCTGGTGAAACCCTCGGGGACGAAACGTCCACCAGCAGTGGCATCGACCCAGTGGTGTAAATAGTTATCAAAGGTACCAGGATTATAATTTAGTACGCCAGACGCGCGTTTCGTCTACATAAGACTCATCAGTGACGCTCATATAACAAAATTTTAAAGCCAAATAAGTACAAAGTTGAAGAGCATTGAGGATCCAGTCTCCAAATTAATTGTCAATAACTTATTCCTTTATCAACCAGTTCGTATATTATGATTTACACACAAAAACGATGTTGTGTGATGCTTTACTTGCGGAGACAACACGTAAAAAGTTACGTATAAGTCTACAAATATTTTAGTCAAAACGTTGAAAAAATCATATTGTAACCTTTAAAAGAATAGTCGCAGTGGCATTAGATTATATGTATACATACGTAAAAAATAACATTTTTCAAAAATTGATGAACACTTTCTAAATCAAAATGAATCATTCAACTGTTCATCAAATTACATATATTTTTAATTAAACAATGGTTTTAGGTAAGAAAAAGGACCCGATCGATGCAATTTTTTAAAGTTGGAAATATTACTTTTTATTACATTTGGGCAATTTAAGTTATAACCAAAACTGGAAAATGAATGAAAAAATATGAATAAGCTGAAAATAAAAATGAATTCAAGCTGCAGCTCAAGTATGAAGTTTTCAATTAAAATAAAGATAATTGAATGAGTATTCAAAAAGGAAATGCTCAATAACCAATTAAGAGCAATAGCCCTTAATTCCCTCATATCAGTACCTGTGTTTACTTTCTATTTTTTCCAAACAAATTTAAGTCATTTTTTGTCGGTAAACGGATCGAAAGACAAAAGATGTACAGCAGTTTTAAAATTTATGTGCACGTGGCTAGGATTTGATAAAACATGAATCGTTTACAAGATAAGAACAATGAAATTTTTAACGAAAACTAGTAAAGGAATAACAACGGATAAATAGAAAACATTGCCGGTATTTTTTGTAGCCGCAAAGTTTCCTTTTGTATCGATCCCGATTGTATTTATGATACAGGTAAAACTCAAACGATAAGAGTTAAAATGGAAATGAAAAGTACTGGACAAATTTATATCAGAGACATATGTCTCTGTTTATATCAATTTGATTAATAATAATTCTATCCAGTGATGCAGCCGTCCAAATGATATCACATGAATGTTTATATTGCTAATTGATGATAGTGTGAGTATTTTCATATATAACATATGAGCGGTGCAAGCTCCATATTTTTTTTTAATTACAAATGAGCTTGATAGTTTTAATATATATGAAAAATTAGAAGATCGGAAATTTAAACAGGTTGTCCACTTTCTCAGTGGAGCTAGTTCAAAGTGCTTAATAATAAAAGAATTTGACAGTTTCTTTGATGAGTTGATAGGTTCTTGGCTGTGGAAAGTTGCCAAACAAATCAATGGCGACTTATGGGAAAACATGGTTTCAAAGATTGACAGTGTAATAAAATCCAATTAGGACACTGACAGCATGGTGACATTTGGAATTTTTTTTTTATATTTGCAAAGCATTTGTGAAAACACACAAACATGCCACTTGAACAAATTGTAGCAAAATCAGTATTTGCAACAAAAATAACTTGCCGTAATAATCTAAGAGTGAAGTTAAGTTTGATAAACTCCTTATTTGACAAGTGCCTTTCCAAAGTTGTTAATGATATTGAACATGTTCTCGCAAAATCTGACAAGGAGGTTACTACGTTGATACTAGCTGGCAATATGGCAAGATCTTATCTTTTGAAACATGCATTACAAACAACATTTCCAAGCAAGAAAATTGTTGTATCGGCAGAAGCAAATGAAGCAGCATTAAAAGGAGCTGTGTTGTTAGTGGAGCACAAGTGATGGTTACAGTATAATAATTATTTTGTTAATGTGTTGTCTTATATAAATTGTATCATGTGTATGTCAATTGCTTATTTAAATTATTTATAATAATTAGCCAAGAGGTATTAGCTTTTTTAGTTCTTGGCAGGATCATTCATGTTCATCTACTAAATAAAGTGAATGTGAGGAATGGGCAATGATTTGCGAATGCACAAATAGCCACATATTTGCATGTCATGAGGTCACGGGACACAGATCTGAGGAAAGGACAACTAAGATTTGAGGCTGGGCATAGATCTTGACTTTTGTATAAAACTTAGAATATATGAATACGCCGTCTGAAATTAATCCAAAAATATTGAATCAAACCAAAGCAGTAGCAATATTTTGTTCTTCTACAAGGCTGGTGATACCTTCGAGAGTGTCATCTGGCTTATAATTTCGTTCACCAGAAGCGCGTTTCCTCTACATAAAACTGAATCAAACCAGTTGGGAGTTTAAAATCGGATACGAAGTTTTGTATGAACATTAAATATCGAATAATTTCAAAAATTGGTATCTTAGAATCTAAGACAATCTATGCCTTGGGGTAGAAAAACCGTATGAAAAAAAAGTTATCAGTGACATTTCATGATAACAAAAAAAGTGCTGACGACTAGTCTAGTGATACCCTGATGATGAAACGTCCAAAAGCATCTACTCAGTGGTTGAGAAAAATAATCAAAGATACCAGGATAATAATTTGGTATGCCAGACGTGTGTTTCGTCTAAATAAGATTTTATCAGTGGCATTTGAATCAAAACAGTTGGAAGGCCAAACCAAATAAAAAAAAAACATATATATAGAGAGTTGTCACTGACTCAGACGTACTTATAAATATAATTCCTTTCTGTGACTGTATCTTGCATTAATTTGTAGGATCCTTTACTATAGATAATTGAGCTGATCTGTAAAAATAACATCTCCATGCCTTATATATCATGTACTGTAGTACGAAGCTAGATTAAAAACTGACGAGGAAAGGTAACACACGACCACCAAAAGCTTTATTATTGTGAAGCCCAGGTGGTCGTGTGGTATCACCATCATTGCTGGTGATCCGATGGATAAATCTGTTGTAGAGTTGTCACTGACTCAGACGTACTTATATATATATATATGACGCATTAGTGGTGCTCAAATCAAATATTTACATATATATATATATATATATATATGACTCATTAGTGATGCTCGAATCAAATCAGTTTGAAGACCTGATCAAACAAGAAGTTGAAGCGATATTTAATCCGAAAATTTTCCATAAAGTACTGCAAAATACTAGGCAATCAATATCCGGGGTAGAAAACCATTTGTGTTTCGTCAAATTCAACAAATATCAACAAAAAACTCTTAACCAGAAACTGGACCTGCTAACAAAGTTACATACGGATCCACACGCCAAAAAAAACGTAATGCCCACAATCTTTACAAGGCGGAGCATAACAAAGAAATGTTCTTGACAAGGAAATGAGACAATTCAATTAGTATGCCTTTTAAAGGAAAGGTCTAGGTAACATGAAGGTCATGATGATATACAAAGCACTGTCTTATGGATTTATAATAAACATTCATGCAAAGTATCAAAACAGTTATGTGAAAACTTTTATGAATTGCTATATAATTACTTGAACAAATTTTCATCACACTCCTTCAACTAAATTCAAAAGGGACAATTCATCAATATCTAATTTTACCTGAAGAAACGATCAGATTAAGAATGACAGTTTTCAAGATTAAAGCTTGGAAGCTGATTGTAGACAAATTGATTATCAAACTGGTCCATTACTTTCACATACAAAATATTTGGAAAAGTCTAAAGATAATAGTTGAAGGATGACATTTGTTTGCAATGGGTAACTACTAAAACTTTCAATCAGGTATAGAGTCTATCCATATCAATATATTGACAAAGAAATGTTGTAAGAGGAATAACATTTAATATATTGCATATCATTGTTAACAGTATAAATTATTATAACTTATAATGCATGTTATATATATTTACAGTAATAATTCATTTTTACCCATATACACTTTACTTATGCAGGTGTTGATTTATGTGCATGTAACTGGACCAAACAACTGTTTATCAAAATATAAGGTTGAAATCTGATAATTTAAAGACAAAATCAACAAGTGTAAGCTATTTTCATCTAAGAAATATTGATTTCAATGCTTAATAAGATAGGCCAATGATACCAAAGGGTCGGGTCATTCAAAATTTCAAACTCATAAGTCGAAAAATATTCAACTATTCAAATAGATGGAATCAAATTAATTTGGATGTACCAATTACAAAAATAATAATCAGTCAACACCTTCATAAGTTTGGGTGTCTAACACGATTATATCTGAAGATGTATAGTCTTTATATATGATTAATATATCAAGAGGACCAAAAATCTGAATAAAATACAAGATATGAAAAATCACATACAAAATGAATTATTCTTTTTAATACATAATACTCTATTTTAGAAGAATTTATGATATGTTTATATATTAAGAAATTTTTTAAACATCATAAATATGATTAAAGGGGCACTAGCTACGAGGAATATAAAAAAATCTAAAGTTTGATTTTTTTGGTTCAATCAATAATGAAAGTGAAATAATGAAATAACAATTGGCTTTTTGCAGCCAAAAAGGTTCAATTTTGTTAAATTACGCTAAGAAACATTGATAATTAGTTATTCACTTGCAAGTGAATGAGTCGACCTCTTTAAATCCGTATTCATGTGAACTTCAATTTAACCCCCTAGCTAGAGATTGACAACGCATGCATTGTACGTGTACTGGTTATTTACAGAAAAATAATGTCAACAATGAAAGTGAAACTACGGTAAATCATTTGATTACTAATTCGATGCACATAAAATCATTCTTATACGGTTAAAAGCAATGAGAAACATCTATTTTTGATCTATAAAATAAAATCAAACAGACCTATAAAAATCCAATTGCAAGTGTTGGTTTAATCTATTCATATCTTTATTTAGGTTTACATAGCTTATATGGTAATCTGAGGTCAAATCGATAGTTAATTAGATGGCGTCTGGACTAAAATACACACAAAACGAACCTACATATTATCTACCCCATGCTCTGTAAACTGTTTATTTTAGACTTTTGGTAGTTTGGGTAAATGTTTTACACTATTATAAATCAAATATGAAAATTTGAGTCAAATCGGTGACCACGAATTTGACAGCTAGTACCCCTTTCAAGTACAATGTTCATAGTTTTAAAAAAATTAAATAACAATTGTAAAATAACACATTTTCCTTTATTTATAGCTAGAGAACTGCATCTTTCTGAAAGTTGGCAGTTCTTATTTTAAACTGTATCAGTGGTGTATTTATCCTGGTGTAAAAAAAAATTCTTTACAAAATAAGAATAAAATTTACTTGCTATATTTATGAAAGAAAAGTTGAAAAAGAAATCTTTAAGATCAAATTTATTTTAATAAAGATAAATTTACATACAAATTGAACAGCAAAATATTCGGTAAATAACTTGAATACTTAAAAACAATCATATTCGCATTATCAGATTATATTATAAATTCATGATTTTTTATGTCAAATGAATTCAAATAAAATGTGCAATACATGAAAACTAAAAAAATCCTTATTATATCCATAAGTTGTTCCATACAATGAAATAATAACTTTTGTTTTACATTTTTAAATACAGTTTATATCAATAATTAGGACGGACAAGATAATGAGACTAATATTGTAAAAACTGGCACAAAATGCATGTAACAAGGGACTTGAAAATAAATCATTTACATTCTTATAGTAAGAGCCTTTATAGCTTACATAAAATTTTAAATAAGTGAATATTTTACATTTACTTATACTAATGATTGTCTTATTGAAGTGATAATATTTGTAAATAAATAAAACAATAAAGTAACAATAATAATCATAATAAAATCATATTATTAAAAACATTATTTATTTTGGCATTCTTTTGAAATGAATGATAGTTTGGCAATCTGTACTTGGCTTTTAGTTACATATGAAATTTAATACAAATAGAAACAGACACATTGGTGGCCTTCAGTTGTTTTTTACCGTTTGGTCAGGTTTTTGTCTCCTAGACACATTTCCCATTTTCATTTTCAATTTTATTCTGGTACATTGTATCAAAAATGATAATAACAGAAGTCCTTAAATTAAAAGGTTTCATTAGAAAACAGTATCAAGAGCATCAACCAATCAGAAAAGGAGTTACAAAAGTGCACTTGGAGTCATATAAAAGTTCTTCAACTTGACCTTCAAACAAGATGACATTTTGCATATTTTTTTCATAATATATTTGGCAAGCTAATTTAAGAATTGTTTATTCTGATAAAGTAACACAGCACAGTAGTATCAACAATGGAAGACAAGCTATTTTTTGGAATCTGAAATAAGATAATACATAGATAGAATAACAAAACATAATATCACTGTATAAAATATGGAAGAGTGATTATTAAATCACAATCTTTTATAATTGAGATAAAATTGAAAGACAGAGAGTGTATAAAATATAGCACTATTTTACATATATACATGTACATTGTTAAATGTTTCAACATCTACACATACATAACATAATAACTAATATTGAGATGTACATTAATTACGTGTTAAATAGTTTGGGTTTATATTCAACAATAACATAATGGTTTATTTAGAATAAAGATGTATATTTATAACACAAATTTCCTGACCTGTTGATATACACAACATTACCAAAATGATATTGTTTACTAACATCAGGGGAATAAACCAAAATATTGTTACGTCATTTCTTAAAAGAATAAAATTGTGTCCAGTTGTGTAAGGGACATTTTATGCTCAAACTGTATTTTTTATTGTCAATGACTGAAAAATACCCCAACTCAAACATATGCACCAAGAAGCTAACTAATTTAACATAAAAGACATTGCAAAATGATTGTTTTTTTCATTATTTCTTAAAATTGAGGTAAATTTTGCACTTACACCCTTTTTATTTTATCCATTTACTGACAAACAGTACTTTATTTTTCAGATCAAGTGGTTCAATATATAAACCTCAACATAAAAGATGCAAGATATTTAAAATACCTTTACAAAAAGAAGTACATATAAAATATGATATTTTTGTAGAATCATAAACTTAACTTTTGCAAAAAGTATGTTTTTAAACTTCAATTAACCAGTATTGTGCATTATCTGTTTCTGTTCCGTAAGCTAAAAGAGCCATTTATAAAAAATCTTTTTAGTGTGTTCAAATTGTCATACTAAGCTAAAATAAAATGGATTAATACAACATATTTCAGCTAGGAGTATTATCACAAGTTTCCTAAAATACTACATTAAATATCTTTTCTGGCTAATAGAGGTAGTATTGTTATGACAAGATTTTCAGCATTGCTGAGGAGACTGTAAACATCATCTAATAGTAAGTCCTGAACTTTTAATCCATTAACTTCAATGATCTCATCACCTACAGACAGAAGTCCTGAATACATGTTGGTCGGACTGCTTATAAAACGTGAAACAAACACACCTACAAAAAGATTAAATAACAATAATTTTGGTACAATTTTAACGCACAAACTATTGGTAACTGTCAATAACTAACTGAAACTAAGGTTGCTGGAGTCGGTTTCACAAAAAAATTACGACTAAGATTGATCGTAAGTCATGAACAATTCAGCATACTTAAGATAAAACTTAGTCGTAAGATGTTTTGTGAAACAGATTTCTGGTTTATTGTTGGACTGTATGGTGACCTTGTAAGACTTTTTTTCATGTTTATTTTGGGTGGTTGGCATTCCATTAATATTTAACCTACATACTTTTTATTCATGAACAGGTCAATTGTGTTTGGTAGCGTTGTCAATGCAAATAATTTCTTGCTTCAAGGTGTAATACCACCAAATCATGGAATGTCACATCTGTTTGTATACAAAAATAGGTTGAAAAAAATCTTCCCTTGAATTTGACAGTTGTACCATAAGCACCATTATTATTTTATTTGGGGTTTCTATAGAATATTTTGTAAACTTGAGGTTACATGGTTACTAAAGCTTGTACACAGGTTAATGAGGGGAGAGATCTGATTGGTTAACTTCCAGTGATGGTTATTTTCTTATATGCAATGAAATGTTATGTTAAATTTTTTCTATAGTACTGGACAGGATAAAACTTTACTCATGCCAAGTATTTCTTTATTAGAAACAAAGATAAATTCTGCACAATTTTTTGAAAAGTGCAAAATTAACAAAGACTAATAGTGGAAAATCAATGGTGGTATTACACCTTAAAGGTAATATTGAAGTTTTTATGTATGTGACTTCAAAGGCTTTCCAATACACTTTAATATAAGGGTAAGCACAATGATAGTGGTGTATATATTGTCATTGATTGCAATTATGTTGATGATATACAGAAGTTTCTAAACGTTTCTTCATTTTTTTGTAACCTCTTTGGCTTTTCCCTTTTCAAATGTATTAGATTTTTATGCCCTGCTATCCCAATATTTCTCAATTTAATAAAAATAAAAAATAAAAAAATAGCAAACATCTCTGATACACCTCTGATAAAATATCATCAAAATCCTTATCTTATTGTGTATTGTATATGAAAAATCTTGAAGACAATAATTCTAGATTTAAAAAAAAATATATGAGTTTGAATTTTAAACACAAGCAGAGAGATGTAAATTTCTTTTTCCATATAATTCTGATGCTTAATACCAAAAAAAAATCAATGATGGTTTTTTTTTAAATTTTGACAAATGTCATTATAAATGTATCTATATTTACCATGCTTAAACTGAGCATTTCCCCTAGAGATGAAGAAATTTATAGCTTTATTTTGTGGCTTATGAATTTCTATCACTTGTGTGCCATCTGAATTAATATGGGAAAGACGACTTCCAGTTTGACCTTCCTGTACAGAGTCTATGGAGTTGCATGAGTTCAATTTAAAATTTTGGCCAGAAGCTGCTGCATTTTCTGCATCTGGGGAAGGCTCACTGAAAGAAAAGGGAAAAAGATAAAGATAGTTATATATGACAAAAATCATTAAATTGAGAATTTTTTTTTCAAATACACAATCATGTTTATTCAAGTCTCACAATTAGAAAAGAATAGCACTACACATATTTTAAAGTAAGACAATAAATAAACAGATAAATCCAGGGTAATAAAATTGTTAAAATAAGGGAAATTAAGAATTCAAAAATACAATCCCCTGTCTATTACTAGTTAGAACATGGGCGCTCTCTGAAGGTT
Source organism: Mytilus edulis (assembly GCF_963676685.1). NCBI lineage: Eukaryota > Metazoa > Mollusca > Bivalvia > Mytilida > Mytilidae > Mytilus > Mytilus edulis. The sequence goes on from NC_092345.1 coordinate 51,632,754, forward strand.
AATATTTTATCAATGCTCTAAGATCAAAGATTCAGTAATATTTTGATAATAGTAATGTGTAGTACATGCCAAAAAAGTAATGGACTTGAAATCAACAAAAGTTCCATTTTTTGTTTACAGTGAAATTCCATATGACATTTGAAAACTCTACACAATCTATAAAACCAAAGGCATTTTTCATAACTGATAGACTTGATAGTCATATTTATCTAAATTATTCCTACCTTAATTCAATGGCTTTTTCTGCCTTCTGTTTTGACTTTTTCTTAGAGAAAAATCCAAACAATCCTTTCTTTTCCTTCGACTTTTTCTTGTCCTTGACCTTTGTTTGACCTTCATTACCAATGTCATCTATACCTTTGTCCATGCTGACTGCTTTACGTATTGCTTTAAACTTGCTTTTAGCAGACTTCTTTATACCTCCCATTTTATCTGATAAAGATTGCCTAGATGAGCTAAGTTCTTTGGATTTTAAAAGGTTTGACTCTCTGTAAAAGATAATTATAAAAATACTTTTATTTTATCTTATACGCCTTATTAAATATCTATTTGTATGCTTTCTAATCCTTTCTTATGAGTCTGCTTGAAAATAAGTTGGGATAGTTTTTTCTATGTGACTTTTATGCAAAAATAAATCTTTTAAAATAAGTCATTAAGAGATGCTTTTCAGTAAAATAAATCTTCTTAAAAAAAAAGTTTATATAATATGTGACAGAGTTACAATACCAGTTTGTGGCTTTTGGCATAGATGCAAAAATAAACTAAAATTTATCTAACTGCACTTAAATAACCTCCAGCTCTTAACCATAAAAATAAGTTAAGGTACAATCCAACTCTGCAAAACCATGGTGTTCTGTACTAGAATATTGAAGAAGTATAACATCGCTGATTTATCACAAATAATTTTTAGTGATGCATCAGGGGTTGACACTAACTTTTGTAGGCACTAGCCCGCAGGGCTAGTAAAAATTATATTCAACTAGCCCTATTCTGTGTCAGGTAGCCCGGTGAGTGGACCCATGAACTTGCTAGGGGGTCTAGGGGCAAGCCCCCCCAGAAATTTTTTGAAATTTAGATGCAAAATCCTCTATTCTGAGGCATTTTGCGGCCTTTTAAGAAGATGTTTTCAATCTGAAAAATAACTATTTCATACTTGTTTACATCTTCATTACATCTTCATAACAAAAAACACCAAAGAAATCTAATGGCAGGAATTTGTTTGTCAAAACTTACATTTTTACTTTTAATGAATTGATCCATCTTAAATATTTATTGTGTTAACATTTTTAGTCAAACATTAACATTTGTATATTCCAGACCTACTGTAAAAAAAAATAAGTAGTTCCCAGATTAAAGATATATACTTCAAAACCTTGACCAGGTTTATAGGGTGGTTTAATGACTGACACCACATTCAATTTACAAATAATCCTGCAACATCAAATTAATTAATGACAATGTTGTACTGAACTTGACAACTACATGCATCTCAAGCAAACAGAACAATAGACCAACCACAAAGAAAGCGACAATCTACATTTACATCAAAACAAATATGTGTGTTAACTCATCAACTAAAATAATCAAATTAAAAAAAAAACACAATGTTTTTGTTTAATTTTATTTAAAAAATATGTTGACTTGTCCCCTATTTTACTTTTGGTTTCCAATGCTGAATACATATATAATTGATTAGGTCTTTCATATTCCAACTGATTTGGTTCATGACGAGTTTTAACCCTGTTCTCGTTAATGCATTATGACATGCATACATCCCGGTACGTGCAATGGACGCTTTATGATACCAATGGCTTAGTCTTGTTATCATCAACACCCCTCAGCTCTCAAAAAGAAGCTAATCACATTTAATATTATTACCGGAAATTTACTTTCGTTTCAGTCCATTGCAACTGTAATGATAAATCCCGAGCAATACGAAAAGAATTATAACGACATGACAAATGCTAATTTCGATAAAGACAGAGAAGATCGAAAAGTTTTCATCACATGTACCTTTGGAGAAAAGGAAAATTTCAACAGGGAAACTTTCAACACTCTTTTTAAAGAACGAAAGGATATTTCCAATTTTAACTATTTACGTGACGACTATGTAATAGATGAGGGTAAACTACGCACATGATTTATCTGGAGCTCTGATGTGATTAATAATAAAATACAATAAAACCAAAATGTAAATGCAGTCTAATTAATATTTGTTTCAAAATGGGTTATCTTGTAACGGGGTGCATTCTTATTTTATGGGACAAGTTATCTTAGGCCGAGTTGACTGTGTATAGCGACTAGTTTACGGTAGAAATTTTACCCTTCAGTATCTGTATCTGTATGTAAATAAAGAGGTCGTGGAACCAGTGTAGACAATATTGGACGAAGTTGTCAGATATGACCGGCATTTGGACTGTACTTTGCCTAAGGTACAACAGATTGATGTTAAATGACAAATAAATTTACTAGCCCCTCAGGCTACCACGCCACAGACATTTACTAGCCCTACACAAAAGTTACAAGTCTCGGGCTAGCAGCTAGCAATAGTGTCGAACCCTGTGCATTTTAATAGATGCATAATTTTATCAATTTGTTTTCTCTCTAACAGGTAAGATTAGACACATGGATTGCAAATACAAATAGTATGCCTCTCCTGACACCTGTGGTACTCTTTTATAAATAAACAGTTCAAAGATTTTTTTTTATCACTAAATTTAAATGTACCTGTTCCATCTCTTATCAGGAATTGGTTGATTTTCTTCAATGTCAATATCCACACATTTGTCAAAATTAGCAGCAATATCTGGTGTACTTGCTGAAAGTTTACTATGCAGTTGTCTCCCCTCTTGGTTGTTTTCACCTTCTATTTTTGACTTTAGATTAACTTCTGCATAAATATGTGCTGGCATTTCTTCAGCTGTAAAAGAAAATGTATATGTATTAGTATGTATATTTTTTCACCTGATATATAGAATAATGAATTTAAAATGGCTTTGATATTAAGTCCTGATGATTTCAAAAGTTGCCTTATTATTAAATTATAAAAAAATTAGTTATTTTTAATCAATAAATACATAATTTTTGTGCATACATGGTTAAGCTTTTCTCAAATTGTATCATGCAAGATACAACAGTTATAAATTTTGATGGATCAAAAAATTTCCTAAAATTGCACAGTGTTATAATGTTTAAGCTAGGACATCTGTTAGACATGCTAGCTATCGTTGTTATATATACATACCAGTTCTAAATTGTAGTTGGATTTTCCATATCATTACAGATGTTGAGACTTGTTCTATATCAATTTATCAATGGCAGTTATTTATATGATCACAGAATAATTTAATTTTGAATGTAACACGTCTTCTGATCGGCTGACGTTATTTTGTTATGAGGCCATAGACATAATTTAGTCATGTGACCGTGAAGTCATCAATGTTTTTTTCATGTTTTTCTACGGTTTAAAATGGCATTTAGAATTAAATTATAAGAAATGACTGTAATATTTTTTCTGTCTTTTTTCGAAATAACATAAAAAATGTGGTGCACACTGTTAAATAACCCGCTACACGCGTTATTCAGTGTGCACCAAATTTTTTATGTTATTTCTTCATAGACAGAAAAAATATTACAGTCATTCCTTAAATATTAAATTGTCTTGTACTTCGTTATGTACTTTTAATCAAATATGGTAAAGGGAGGTAATTCATTATTTTTTTAAAAACATTTATACAGTGATCCTTTTTTTCTATAGTTTAAATTTAAAGTATCTTAAAGGTAATCACAACAACAGCAATAATTTTAAACAATAAGCAGATATATTCAGCAATTATACCTTTAATTTCATTACAGGCTGCACCCGATTCTCTTGGAGGTTGAACTTCTTCCACTGATGATTTCCTTTGAATAACATAGGTTCTATCAGAGTTACTTCCCTTACCATGGTCATTCATTATATCTAAATCTTTTTCATTATAATGCTGTACTTGTTCTTGTGATGACATAGATGATACAGAGGACGACACAGATCTTCTAGCACAAACATTTTGATGATCTGGAACTATCTTTTCAGAAACATTCTGTTGAACATGACTGGTAATGGCATCATTGTCTAGATGGTATTGTTGACTTGTTAGTACAACTTCAGGTTTTTGATAATGTGGAACAGTTAATTTTGGATTTGATAATTTAGCAGGAGTTTCTTGAATGTCTCCTTTCTTTTTATACTTTCTTTCATGTGCAAGATTCGTTTCAATTTCTTGTTCATGTATAGCACCAGTGTTTGGCATAGTATGCACATTTTTTTTAGCTTGAACTTTGTCAATTACAACCCTTTTGGCAGAAAAACTATCAGAATCACTATCAATCAGTTCATTTACATTTATTCCTTGTTTATCTAAGTGAACTACAGACGATTCATATGGTGTCAATTTTGATTTTCTTCTAAAATCTTTCTGAAAAATCTCACCACTTGCGCTTAGACAAGAACTACTGTCTGATTCTGTTCTTTTTGGCTGATACCTTGGTTTTGAATGCTGTTTGACAATATTTTGATCTGAGCTATCACTACTATAACTGTTTCTAAATCCTCCATTAGTACGTAATTTTGGAAGTTTATCATCAACTCCAGAGTCTCCGTCAGTCACGTTATCACATGTGTCATTATAATTTATTGCACTGCCTTTTGATTTAGGTTTAGGTTTTACTGGTTGTGAGGGTTTTTGTTGGACATCCTCTTCATCAGAACCACTTTCTAAGTCTTTTGATCGGAAGTAAATATTTTGCAGACTTCGATGATGCTTTGATAATTTAGAATATTGCACATTTTCCTTAGGCATATCTCCTGTCAGATCTGGCATAGATATTCCATGACCTAGTTCTGCAGGATAACAGTTCTCTTCAAGAGAAGGGTTATATTTGCCTCTCTTGGTTTTGAAATATTTTCTAAAATGAAGTTTTTTCTTGGTATTTTTAGCACTGAATGGAACACTGTGATTTGTTCTTATCGTTTCATCCCTATTTTGTTCTGCTACATTTAAAGCTAATTGAGAAGACACTAAAGTATGAGATGATTGGTCAGAATTTGATGATGAGGCTCGTGATAAGGATAATCTCCCTTTGTTGGAACTCTTCATAACAGGAGCTAAGTTTGGCTGAGATTTGGAAAGTGGTTTAGTTTCCTGAAAAAGAACACCATTTGCTTGTTTTTGGAAGACTTGTTCATGCTCATCAACCATACCAGACTTTTGTTTTGTTTGATAATTGGTCACAGAATGTGTATATCCATTTGGCTGTTCTTTCAAGTGCTGTTCATTTGTTGATAAATACTTATTGTTCATTGACAGATTAGGTTGAGAACTATAGTATGCTGAATATTTTTCCTTAGATTTTAACTTTTCAAGTTTTTGTGAATACAAAACTTCCTGGCTATCTGCCTTTTTCAAATTTCCGTTACCCGCACCATTAAAATGATTAAAATTTGTTGAATCTCTGGGAGAACATAAAATAGAAACACGATTATCACTTCTAGATTGTCTATTCTGACTGTTTGTTTTTGGTCTTTCGTCTCTAGAAGAAACACAAGTTCTATGAACAACAAAGGGCATTGGCGACTTCCGTCGCCTGTATCTTTCAGCAATTGTTTTCTCCTCTCCAGTCATAGCAGGAATTCCAAGTCGTGGATCAGTATCATCTATCTCATCCTCAAAATGGACCTTGCTGTTAGGACGATTTTTCTGGGGTAACATATGTAAATCAGTTGACATTTTAGCTGTTATAATTTCTTGAGCTATTGAATCTTCTTCGTCTGTAGGGTCACTAAAGAAAAGAATAAACACATTTCATAACTTGTTGTTTTAAATGTATACAAAAAAAACAATCTAAAATTTGGTAAAAATTATTCTAATGCAATAAAAAATCTGTTTTTTTTTTTTTTTTAATATTTGATCAATTGACTTTTGGCTATAGGAGCTGGTATTTTATCTGTATGATGAAAAGCAGACCATAGTTTTTTTTAAGTGTCCCTTTAAAATTGGATACGCTTGGTAACATAAAAAAATTATGATTAAAGAATTTTAAAGCAACCGAGGAGGGTTATATAGGACAAGAAAATATGATAAAGGGCAATTACAGTAGGGCTCTGGTTTTTTTTATTGTCCTCTCTGTGTTTCTCAAATTCCAAATATGAATCAGTTATAGTGTAAAATAAACCCATCCATAACTGACTTGAAATAAAAAACATAATTCTTAGGGAATTAAGTAACCTTGGATACTTAAAAGTGCAATGCAACATTTGTTTAAGAGAGCCAGGATGTTTTTGTAAAAGCAAAAAAGTTATACTTTAAAATTCTACATATTACCTGTAATTCAGATTTAAGGTTAAACTATGGTCAGCTTTGATTGGTGATGGCCTTGACCTTTGACCTGGCTTGTAAGGTATTTGTGTATGACCAACTGGCAAGTCATATGCATCTGATCTGAAACAATAATATTTGAGAAACATAAAAATATCGGATTGCTGAGAAGATTATCATATCTTTGTATTGTTTTATCTAAATTTTATTAACAAATTTTTACATTTTCTCAGGAGTCATTCTCAATAAACATGAAATATTTACCACTGGATGCTTACCAAACATCTAGTATTTAGTGAATCTTTACTGTATGATATTTTTCCTTTTATTACTGTGATTTACTATGCTAGTTTATCAAAAACATATCGCATGTATACAGCTAGCTATGACAGCACAGAATTGTACTACATAATAAAAAATGTATAAGCTAAAGTGACTTGTTGACCTTCTGTTTTAGGTAACATCACTCTGTTGTTGATATACATGTATTAAAGCTATTTTTAGAAATAGACAATGTGTGTGTTAATTTCGAATTTCAATGTTCGTAAACGTTGCTTAGTCTTTAGTTTTCTATGCTGTGTCTTGGGTGCATTGTACTATTATTTGTCTGTTTGTCTTTTATTACTTTTTAGTCATGACGTTGTCAGTTTATTTTTTATCTTTGAGTTTGAATGTCCCTCTGGTATCTTTCGCCCCTCTTTTAGACTGAATTATGTTACACAAATTCTTCAACAATAAAAAAGCCTTAAAAGAACAATGTGCTTAAAAAAGCTATGCATTATTTTTTATCAATGAGAAGTATAGTATACATTTGAAATTGAATTTCTGTATTGTGGGATCTCAGAAATGCTCTATCTTCATGAGATATATTCCATTATTAAAATTTTGGTTTATCAATTAAAAGTATAGAGATATAAGAATGTGTGGTATGAGTACCAATGAGACATTCTCCATCCAAGCAAGGAGGTTATATTAGATATCTAATATAACCTCCTTGATCCAAGTCACAGTTTGTAAAAGTAAACCATTATAGGTCAAAGTATTCATATATATGTACAATAAATCCAGTCCAGAAAATATTAGATGCCATCTTTCCCTTGGATTGTAACTTGTAAAATTTTAAAACATATCTTCCTAAAATGAACTACTTACCTAGAGTACATAGTAGAATTATATGATGGCGGATCCAACTGTATCTCATCATTCACTGAAGTCGGCACTATACCAGAATCAACATCAGAATCTGAAATAAACACATCAGTTTTTAAAACTTCTCTACAAGTGTCAAATATAAATACAACCTAATATATGGAAATATCTTATCAAAAACATTGCTTATAGGATATCCATGTTATTTGAAGTCTGTTGGATAGTTGTCTCACTCCCAACCATGCCATGCCACATCTCCTTATTTGAAATAACTTCTTAGAATAATACTTTATGTTTGAAACTACAAATGTACATTTACAACATACAAATGAATAAAATACTTGCAAATATAAGGACAAAGATATTAAACAAAATGATTCTGCAAGTGACTTTTAGGTTAATTTATCTTCCATATCTGTTCCAAGCTTTTTTAAACAAATACAGCCAATTTTCACGAAGTCAAATTGATAAACAAGACCATTCTATCCAATATCTCTAAGTGTGTGTGGGAAAATTTTCATACAAAACCAGAATTTGAGAAACTGATAACAAAATCAAAACTTGTAAACTTCAAATGAAACAGGTGTTCGATATCTAAACAAATTATCTCATTTCTATATACAATTTGTAGGTTATTACTTTAAAAGGACCTCATTTAGAATTATGGTATTAACTAATAATATGAATCAACAGTACACATTGATCAAATGTGGCCTCATATTGAGTTCTGTGTTTTTATACAAATAATTTAAAATATTCCAGAAAAATTATCAATATACCAACTATATTTTCCCCAAAAACTAAATAATATGATGTGAAATACAGATACAATTTAATTTACATTTATATACACTATATCTATACATAAAAGTTTATTATTAAAAAATCCTGTTTGCCAATACTTAAGACAATTGCTAGAAGCAACATCCTTAAAAATCTAACCTTCATGTACATGTATCCCCATTGATTTTCTTGTTTATGTTCATCTGAGATATATTTCAAAAGTTAATCTTCATGATTTTTAACATTTATTATTTTATAAAAATCCAAATTATTTCCAATAATTTATAATGTTGATTTCTAATTTTCTTTACATTTCCAAGGGGCACAACTCTAACTTAAAGGGAAAATTCACGATTTTTTACTTATGGTTTAAATATGTTCATTATGACATAATATATATATTCACAAAGTTTTATCGCTATATGTGCAGTAATAAAGGAGAAATTCAATAATTAATGAAAAAATATCAACTACTTCCTGTAGGTCGTGACGTTTTCTCCTGATTTTTGCATGCCGGGATTTAAAATAAAATCATTAAAAGTCTTGGTTTTTAATCATATTTTAACGTAATCGTAAGCGCGCCGATGACTTATGCTTTATCTAATAACCATCCGATAATAAGAAGATAAAACGCACAGACGTTCAATTGTACTCATTCGTGAGATAAATTATCTATGTTAAACGTATATATTCGAATTATTTTTGTAGACAACACAAAAAGTTATAAATTTATTTTTAATAAATGCATTTTCGGACTGATAAGGTGAACAAATTAAAGTACAATAATCTGTAAAGACAATATGTTGGTGTACTATTATTGACCTTTTACTATCTCTGCAATGGCTAGGTTTATACGATGTGTGTATTCACGGTTCTGTGGCAATACTCGTAGATGGCTTGTTGAAAGGTAAATTGCTATTTGCACTTCGGTATTTAACCACGCCTCTAGGGCACACCTTGCCAGGTGTGACTGTCTATTCGGATCAGTGGTAGCATTTAATACACACATTAAAAATACATATTCAAGTTGGTGACAAATAAAAATTGGTCGCCGTGGAATTATTTAATTATATTTGGTGCTATTATTTATTTGAATTCAAATAAGTTAATTTACTAAGAAATACACAATTTTCGGTTAAAGACGGGAAACTTAATTCATATGTCAGAATGAAATGATATACAAGTCTTGTCCTTGATTTATGTCTCATAAAAAAGGGGGACTTAGAAATTAGAAATAGCTTTACTAAATCATTTTTATTTGTCTTTATTAGGCGAAAAAATGTACGAGAACACTTACATTTAGACTTTTGAAAGCCATGTATTAATTAATATATGAAACTATCTGAAGATAACTCTACCGAAGCGGAATATAATATGTACGAATAAAGAAAAAAATATTTTTGTAATGGAATCGAAAAATTACGAATAGATATTCTTTTCAAGTGTGATAAACGTCAACCAAATTTATTCATAATGGGGAACGTCCTTATTAAAATCTGAGACAACTATAATAATCGTCGTCTCCCAACGTATATATATACTTAAATAACTATTTGATCAACGATGTTTAAAATTAAAAGACAACGAATTTAATGTTATCTTTCCCTATTTTTGAATGTTATTATAAGTCTGTTCAACTTGCAAGAATACCCCTAAAGCGGACAAATATCCGACAAGCAGTTTATTCTTTAAATTGCTGTCATTGAATATCAAGAAAGAAAATAAATCCCGAAATTGATACTCAATAGTTTTCCTAGAAAATATTCACATTCCTTGGGGATTATTAGTGTACGTCCAGTTGCATATATTTTACATGAATGTTGGAACAATTGTGATGATGACGAATTTCGTCCTTTATTCGAGAACAATTTAATTGATATATAAATCTGTGAGTTTACTATGTTCTTAACTTCGATAAACCAAAGCAAGTTATAAATTGACCTGTATTTAAATCAAATTGTTTCTTTTTTTTCTTCTTCTTCTTTTGGTATACAATAGTCTATCGAATTCGTTGATTACATACTGTTGGCATACATGGACTAGTCTATTTACAAAACTTTTACCACAATTTACACAAAATGTATGTTTCTTTCTTATGTTCAATGTATATATGTATACATATTTTAAATTGCGCTACTGACTATAGTTCCGTAACTTTCTACCAGGCGTATGTATACACGAATCGTCGACAAGTGCGCACATTTTTTTAGATCAATAATTCTGGTATGTTCCAATCTGTCCTAAACTATTGACAACGAGTATATATTACATTTTCCCAAATTAACCCTTGGAAAAATATGTAAATAGATTTGTATTTCTTCAATTATTTTTTTTTGTATTATTTTTTTTTTATAAATAATATTCTTTACACCAGAAATGTTATTTATAAACAAGCCTATGAGTTCAGTAATGACTAGTATATTATATCACTTTCGGACACGCAAGACAAAAATGTATATTATACATGCACCTGATAGTTCAAAATGGAAAGTTATAAGTAACGGTCGTGTACACTGATCAATACCTACAGAAGTGAAACGATACATGAACTTGCAAGCCCGCCGGACAGGAAATCGATTGAATACCTGGACGTGTCACCTTACACCCCTTCCAATACCTTTGGGAGTAATACCTTTAGCCATGCTGGTGATCAGATAAGGGAAGATCCGAATTTGTTTAAATAAAGTTTATTACTTGAAAGAATTATGAACGAATTAGATTTTCGAAAACAATTTCCACGGAACACTTATTTATCATTTTATGATTTGAACTTTGACTTTTTAACTAATTACAATATTATCAGTTTAAAAATAACAGACTATATGGTTATTTAAAAATATAAGACCATTTTCCGTATCAAGTTAGTCAGTCCATGGAAGTATTATATTGACGTCAATATAATACTTCCATGGTCAGTCAGATCATGGAAGTAATATTCAGATAAAACAACCGTACGATTGACAAGATATCGACACGCAATTACGACTACATCGTTTACTGTAGTTTTGTTCCTTTGTGGTTTATTGACATATCGGGATTTTTCATCGGAGAAGGTGACAAGATGGCGGAGAGTAGAGAACTGATACTCAAAATTTAAAATCGATGGTGATCTCTTATTTAGCGGAATAAAACTTTAATATCTATAAATTTGAGCATTTTTATACAGAATGGACATAATATCAATTTTTGATTTTTTTGCGAAGTTTCCCTTTAATATTCAAACCATGCAGGATAATTTGAATTCTAGTGATATTATACAGTTATATCATAGATGTAATACAGTGGGTAACTATTACATCTATGGTTATATACACTTGATTATATACATGTATGAAAGCTTTGATAATATCTCATTAACGTAATGAGACATTTCCCCTTATATTATAATGGCTATTGTGGCATGACTCCCCGAAAAAATGGTGAAAAAAAACGAAATTAAGTTGTAGTTCTGTTACCATTGAAGAGGAATTCATGAGCCCATTTCTTCAAGCTTTATTCATATTTACTAAATACTAAAACACTTTTGTATTTAAAGAAAAGCCATAATTAAGAAAACAAAACTATCATGATAAAAGACATTTAAAGTTACAAGATTAAAAGTAAGAGATCACATAGAATATACTTTTATAAAACTATCATAATATTACTAAGTTCAGAAATTTAAATTCTAAAGAATTCCGCTCATAAGTCAATTCGTATCTTATAACTTGTCAAATTAAACTATTGACCCAGTAAATATTTTCCTATTCAGAACAAAATCACTGTCATTTAAAAAATGAAACTTGTTCATACTGGACTGTTGTTGTAGATTTAATCGTATGCCTAACCTTACAAATACTTACATTGACTTACTGGCAAAAGATCAACACTAAAAAGATCATTTACAATCTATTGTGACTCAATTATCATGCTGCATTCCTTACATAAATTATATAGACTAGAAGAGTTTAAAACATCTTCTTCAACATCCATGTTCCATATGTGATGATTAGTTGTTAACTGTATGACTTGGGTATTTTTACAATCTATAGGAAGTTTCAAATAAAGGGTCCAAGTACTCAGCTAGCTGAATGACCTGGTCCATCTGCAGTATTGTGGACCCTTTTGACAAAATCTTCATTAGGATTAAATTAATCCCAACCCCTCCAATAAAAAAACCTCCAAAAATGATGAATGCATGCAATGACAAAACCATTAACAACAAGAGGCTGTCACAATGACAGCAAACCGGATTTATTAATATTTATTTGTGTCCTGGCAATATCACAAGAACCATTACTGATGAATGGTGAAAGTGATAATCATCAGTATCAAATTTGACCTCCATTTTGTCATCAGTATCAACATCTTAAAATTTGAAAAGCTTAGATTGAATGGTTCATGAGTAAATGCAACAACGTGAATTGAAACGCCATTTCACAATCTTTCAAGAACCATAACTCCTGAACGGTAAAAGTCAAAATTGTCATTATTGAACTTGACCTCTAATTTGCCTTCAGTAACAACATATACAAATTTCAAAAGCTTTGGTTGAATGGTTCATGAGAAAATGCACGGACACGACTGGAAACACCATTTTTCAATCTTTCAAGAACCATAACTCCTGAACGGTAAAAGTCAAAATCTTCATTATTGAACTTGGCCTCTATTTTGTCATCAGTAACAACATATTAAAATTTGGGAAGCTTTGGTAAAACAGTTCATGCATAAATGCACGGACACGACTGGAAACACCATTTTTCAATCTTTCAAGAACCACAACTCGTGAACAGTAAAAGTAAAAATCGTCATTATTGAACTTGACCTCCATTTTGTCATCAGTAACAACATATTAAAATTTGGGAAGCTTAGGTAGAACAGTTCATGCAAAAATGCACGGACACGACTGGAAACTCCATTTTTCAATCTTTCAAGAACTATAACTCCTGAACGGTAAAAGTCAAAATCGCCATTATTGAACTTGACCTCCATTTTGTCATCAGTAACAACATATTAAAATTTGGGAAGCTTAGGTAGAACAGTTCATGAGTAAATGCACGGACACTACTGGAAACTCCATTTTTCAATCTTTCAAGAACCATAACTCCAGAACGGTAAAAGTCAAAATCACCATTATAGAACTTGACCTTCATTTAGTTGTCAGTAACAACATATTAAAATTTTAAAAGCTTTGGTTGAACGGTTCATGAGTTAATGCACGGACAACATTTGATTGCCGCCCGCCCGCCCGCCCGACCGACCGCCCGCCCGCCGTACATCCCCAAATCAATAACCAACATTTTTGTCACAAAAATCCGGTTAAAAATGAGAATAACAGAAATAATTGATTCTGAACGCATTTCACCAAACCTCCTGGAATTTGATGATTAACCATTTGATTTGAATCCTGAAACTAGATTTATTAAAAATTCCAATGTTCATGAATGATATTATTAATGTACAAAATGTATGCTGCCAATTTCCGACCTTGAAAAAAAACTTCTAAAAGGAAGTCATACTTTAGTTACAATATATATGTGATTTTGTTAGTTTCAACAAAGTAAATTGACCTATCCTCCATAAAGTTCCAGATACATGCACTATCTGTAGAAATGTGTTTCTGAGAGAGATTCATATGGAAAATGTTTTTGAGTGCAGTATTTCACCCTCAGGTTTTAAACTCATGTCTTTAAAAGACAAGAATGTAAGAAATTGTTTGATTCCTTTTTTTCATTTTGCTTCGATAAAAATGTTTTACTTACATCAGGTATATATATCTATATGGCATGGGCACTTGCTTTTAAAAAAGACTTCTTATAATAATTAATTTACTTATTTTTAAAAAAACCTGTGTTTTTTTTATTTAGTACCTGGACTTAATTGAAGTTTACACCACATCTCATGGATAATAAAGTTAAAAATTTATTCATCACCAATCATAATTTTTTTTATACAGTATGCAGATACATGTATATATATACATGTATCATGGCCATGGGTAATGTAATAAATATGTATCTGGTTACATGTATATACAGATTCATAAATTTTCATGAGTTTTATGTAAATTTATTCACAAACACAAAATAAAATGTGATATTGCATCATTAAAACCTGTATAAAATATACACCAACGATAGGCTTATTCTTATGGTGCTTTATTTTGATAATTAATCCTCCAGTGTCTGTTTGAATTTGTCAATTTATAAGGACTATACATGTATTCTGAACTCAAAAGACGACTATATGAGAATGCTTTGATTTCATGCACACCCATATGCATTAGCCTATTGTGACTTTGTCATCAATAAAAATGTTTTTTGTTCAAATTAAATGCAACTTTATACAACTGTATTTGGTCATGTATAAACCCAAACAATTTATCTCTCTGTATTCAATTCCAACAGTTTTACACCTTTGCCAGCATGATATAGTATGTCAAATTGTAGCATGTTTAAACTGATTTTTTTTTTAATTCAACCATATTTACATATATTTTTATATAAACTTTAAGTAAAAAGAATACAAAAGCATATATTCTCCCTCAAAATTATATCATAACATTAAAATGGTTTTCAACTTTAACCAAATATATACTAAGATTCATGCTAGAGTTCTAGAGTCGAGTTCACCAATTTAACTTGACTTTTGTATGAGAAAATTTTAGGTAAACAGTTTTATCAAATTTAAACATGAAATCTGAATTAAATTTCGATCCCATGTCCACTTTGTAGAATTTATAGGCAATATATTGATAAGAAAATATATAGGTATAAAGACCTCAAAAGATTAATAAATTAATCTTGTTTATGTACATATAGTAAAATTTGATAACTGCTAGATGACATTAAACATTTATGGAATTTTGTTTATACTCTGTCGTAAAAATATTAATCATATCAGCAAAAGAACATAAAAATATTTAATTTGTTGTTTACATGCATTTTGTGATATATTTGAAATTTTAAAAGGTTTTATTTCTGTCCTACCTATGCTTTATTAAAAATGTATTTTCAATATAAAGTGACTAATATTGTTCAATACCATATATCAAATTATGAATAGAATTATCAGTACTTTACGATAACTATAATAAATATAATTAAATATAACATTTGATCGTTTTTAGCTATTAATTTGTTTTCCTACTGAATTTATTTTAAAAGTCATTGCAAAAATAAGAATATTGAGGTCATTACTATTTGACCCTTCCTTCAAATCAAGCTTAAATAAGCAAGATTATAATTTCATTAAACAGAGATTTTTTTTATTATCTCACCTTTATGCACCACACCTTTCCGTACCAATATTTTTCCTTGCTTGCGATGGATGTTTTCAGCCTCTACATAGCCTCTATTTTGACCATATGACTGCATATCCTGAGTTTTTGACTGAGTATTTATTTGCTTGTCCACTGAACCTGAAGATTTAACAGAGGAGGTGTCAACATCTATTGCACTATCAGGAGTGGAATCTGGGCTATGAACTCTCCAATGTGAAGATTTGTTCATATAATGCCCTTCATTTTTATAATGGTCTTGCTTATATTTTCTATTCATTGACTGAAGCATTTGTTCTCTGTATTCTAATTCTTTTGCTAAAGCACTAAGAGGGTCTTGATTTTTCTCTGAAATGTCAGAGCTTATGCTTGACCTTTTTAACTTATTTTCAATGTCACTTGCAAGCTTTGCACTATGGTATTTTCTGTGTTGTAATAAACGTTTAAGTGTATCTGAGGTAGCTGTCAGCCTATTCCTTGTGGATGAGTCAGACATCATCGAGGGTGTTGGACTTGTTAAAGAGTCACGGTCCACTTCAATTCTAGACCCCAACATATTTTCAATTTCTTGATCCCACTTGGAAGCTGGCCTTTCTGAACAAACACTACCCGTATCTATAACAGGAGACGAGTCATCTTCAAAATGAACACGAAGACCTGAATTAAAAATTCTCCTGGTTTGACGATGGCTTCTGGCATCAGAGGATCTATACTGGAAGGCCTGTGGATATTTCTTATACAAGTTTTGGAAGTAATCAGACTGACTTGATACAGAGGAAGATCTTTCTCTTCCAGGAAAATCCTGTATGTCACTTGTACTTCTTCTCCTGGGATCAACATAAGTCTAAAATTAAAAAAGACCACATTATTTACATGTACATGGCATTTAAGAATTTTAATTATTCCTTGGGTATTTGCAGCAAAATTTAACAGTAAACAGTTAACAGGGTTGTCCTTTTTTGAGTTTTAATGTATTAAACTCAAATTTTGAAATTCCATAGTGTCCTTTTTTGAGTTTATATGTATTAAACTCAAATTTTGAAATTCCATGGTGTCCTTTTTTGAGTTTAAATGTATTAAACTCAAATTTTGAAATTCCATAGTGTCCTTTTTTGAGTTTAAATGTATTAAACTCAAATTTTGAAATTCCATGGTGCAATCTTATCATAAATGACAGTTATTGCCCTTTGTTCTGTCTTTTAAAGTACATTTTCCAGAATGTATATATCTAAAGAACAAAGTGTCTATATATCTTATAAAAAAAATAAATTGTTCTATATTAATTTCCTTTAGTGATCTTAACCAAATATGATAGCCTACATTTTGTAACTACAGACATTTTGACTATGTATCATGATTTCTACATGAATGTATTAATAATAAACAACAAAGTGATCTTCCTAGAAATTCCTCATTCTTGTGACCAAATAGGATTAAAAGTCACAAAAACATTGTCAATCTTTCACAAAAACATTGTTATAGAAAACATGATGGCCATGCTGTCTTACCAATCAAGAAACAATGATAAAGTCATGTACACGCTCAGGGTCCAATAAAGAACCAATGATAACGTCATGTGCATGCTGGGTCCGTGATGAAATATGAAATGAAGTTTTGTTGTATAAAGATACAACAATAAATTGACATTCCATTGTACATGATGAATTGGTAGTTAAATCAATACAATAAAACAGCTTTCTCATCAAATATTGATTATACAATGATTAATGATTATCTCCCCTTGATAAATTAGAATTATTTTGATATGTAACATTTTGCAGCTATAGAAATGTAACAGTTTAACATAGTTTCTAAATCATTGAACTTTTTTTACACAAAAGAAAATATGTTAGTAGTGTTATAGTTCACATTAAGCTTTTTCTCAAGTCAATTGACTTTTATAAAATTTGAGTTGAAAATCTACAAAAGTCTCAAAACTAAGAGGTACTGGGAGCAAAGTTTAAATATTGAAACCTGACTCCTAACCATATAATCCTCTTGATACTATCTTTTGATTGTAAGAAGCTACTGTTCAAGTTTGGTAAAAATCCAGGATAATTTATGAATCTTAAGATTCAGAAAAAAATATATGTTTTAAAAAGATTACCTTCAGACTGTATGTAATAGTAACTTGAAGAAAAACGAAGTCCATTTATAAGTAAAATACGGATAAACAGGTAAAAAAAATTAACAAAATTTCCTTTTAGATATTAGCTTTTGATCATAAACAAGTTTCTATCCAAGTTTGGTACAGATCCAGGATAGTTTAAGAAAGTTATTAAAATTTTAAAAACTTTAACCACAGAGTGAATATTTGTGAACGCCACCGCCAATAACGACGCCGACGGAATGTAGAACCGCTACATTGTATGTCTCGCTTTTTCGACTAAAGTCGAAGGCTGGACAAAACTTCAGCAGCATTTTTTTCTTTTCACGATTTCAATCAAAAGCATCAAATCTTAAAAATTTTATTTGATGATACATGTATCACAACTCAAATTAAGGTTTTAAAGCCATAGTTGTTTAATTGTCAACACTAGATATTTGTCACCTTCAGATGTTCAGAGGCTGATTCAGGGAGGGCTAGGCTAGGGGAGCTACAATGCTACATTTAGGGTCACCTTTAATGCCAACTTTTTATTTGTTCCACTCCATACATTGCCTAGTTTGGGCCCCAGGGCCCTTCCTTTTTCCAAACTCTTGATCCACATCTGACCTTTGTAAAATACATGTATCCTCAGAAAATGTTAAAATGTTATTTTAAAGAACAGTTACATTTTAAGCTAATAAAATCAAAACTTTTAAATACTTCAGAACTTTTAAGATCAACAATTTCAGATTCTTTTCTTATTTATGTAAGTAAATGTTAGTTAACCTGATCATTAATATATGCAAAAATCTAGGCCAAACATGTATATAGTTTACAAAAATATTTAAATACTGGATTATGTTCTCAAATTCCCTTCAAATACTTAACGCAAATATGTTTGGTAAACATTCTGTTATTGTGTCAAAAAATAATTTTGTCAAATCTAAAATTTCATATATAAAACACACAATCATTTCTTTATCATTATGATCATAGGCATACTACTGTAATAGTAATTTGAAATATACATAGATTTAGACATGTGTACTTCAAAATCTCTTAAAAAAAATGTTTAATTTTGACCAAGGAATGACATATCATTGAATTCCTACCAGGAAATGGCTAGAAATAAAGAATACATTTTTGTAATTCATCATGTTCATCAAAATCTGTAATTGTAGATCTAGATCTAAGTAATTTATTTAGATTCATGTTATTCACTTTAATTTGAATACTACATGAACATATAAAAAAAAGTGGTATGATTAACAATAATAAAACTCTCCAAGAGACACCAAAGGACATATGAATTAATAACTACATGTCACTGTATGCCTTCAACAATGAGCAAGTACATATATGTATTGTATATGTTCCAATACATGTACATTTGTACATGTACAGTACATATATGACCAAATAAAAATACTACAGAACTCTTATTATTTTAAATTGTTTTTTAGGCCAACAATGTGTTAACTTAACTTCATAAACTATACATGTTAATTCTGCCCATTATAATCCATAATAGAAATGAGATTTGGGAGGACCACCTACATGTATCTAGGGCTTTTTACTGATAAGAGCCTAGATTATTTATGAATCTATATGTATGATTACAGAAACAGTTTTTGCTCATATAAATACACTGGTACATGGTACATTTGTACCTGTACACTATTTGATGGAAACATGTTGAATGAGTCACCATTTTAAGTAATTTCCATAACATACAAACTTTTATGCCAGATCAATGATACATGATATAGGCAAATTGAAATACATTATATTTTGTAGTTTTAACTTTGTTCAGAAACTGTCTACTTTACATGTACATTGTAGATGTGTGTATTGCATTATCATGTATATATATATAGCTCAAAGAGTATATAATTTATATTAAGCAGTCCAACACAATGCACATGTATGTAAATTTGTTCCCTAAGGTTTCATCTTAAAAGGCCTTTAAGCATTTTTGTTAAGGGGCTTGATTCTAATTATGAATTAGCCAAAGACTAAATTTTAGTGGCCAACAGTACAAGAAATTCACTATAAGTGCATTGGTTTAAAACAATATAAGGAAATGGTCTTTTTTTACTTACATGCCATGATGTTCTTGAAGAAAACCCTACCAAGCCAATGTTTTCAAAGATTTTAAAATTGATTTTTCAAGCTCCCAAATAAGGAATTTAGTGCATTTTGCTTGTACATTTTGAGGTAACCTAGGTTGCAGTTGGAGCTCAGTAGCAGATGGAAATCACCACATACTTGCAGACTATACATTTGAAACGGCCATAATACATGTAATAGCTTTTGAAGAAAACAATAAAAAGTCAGATTTCTACAGCTTATAAAAATATGGAAAAGCTGGTTCTATTAAGGACTTTTAAAAGAACAATTTACATGTGCATGTATACAATGGTATATATATATGCCATTTTATAGGTAAAAAAAAATAAAAAATGGAAAATAAACTTCAACACCATACTAATTTTATATGAAAAAAAACCCAGACATACTTAGGATCCTGCTATCTTCTGTGGATTATTTTTTTAAGCTCCAACTTTCAAATGTTTGTCTCAATTTTAGTTCATGTACATGTACAAAATGTATATATCAAGTGTGAAAATAAAGATCTTACATTGTAAATGTGTTAAGAGGATAAACAAAAATTTTGTCAAATTAAATTATTAAAGCTAGAAACACACAATAGGATATGCAATTATATAATTATAATGATACTGTTACATCATCGAATGATTTAATAATTTAGTTGTAGACATGGTAGATGAACCAGTAAATTTAAAAACCTTAGAATATAGGAAAAGAAATGAATAAATAAATAGATTACTATGAATGAATTATTTTGATGATCAATGTAAAATGATGTACATGTACATGTACTGTAAATGTACATGTGTAAAATTGAGAAAGGAAATGGGGAATGTGTCAAAGCGACAACAACCCGACCATAGAGCAGACAACAGCCGAAGGCCACCAATGGGTCTTCAATGTAGCGAGAATTCCTGCACCCGTAGATGTATGTATTGGATTTTTATGTATAATGAAATACAGATCGTGGATCCATGCTTTGTACAACACTCTGTTCTCCTATTTGATATGATAATCATGTTAATTAAGGTACCAATGAATTTTCTGCCTCTTAATTCTTAAAAATACAAATATATGCAACATAGGAATCTGAAAAGGCGTGGGATTCAAACCAGAAAATAAAATAAAAAATAGGTGACCGATTCCCTTAAAACTGCATGTGTATGAACACAGAAAATATGTATGATAGATGTACATTTTGTATTTACACTTTAGAGAATTTACATGTAGCTGACCAAATTACCCTAAATTTGTTTTGGATTTATAAACCAAACTATATATATATATATAACGTCAAGGTGAAGCAACAATCCCTTTTTCATTATGACAAATTTTTTAAATTATGATGCAAAATTTTGAAAGAGCTTCTCCAAGCTAATGTGATTTTAAGTAATAGCAAAATAATTTGTATACAAGTGTAAATACATCTATTTCAATCAGATTGATAAATATAAGTTCTCACACATGTAAAGATGAAATGATAAATAGTGAACAGGTGAATTTGAACACATACCCTTTTCGAGCACGACTCCATATTCAATTCTATTTCTGACTTGTCAGTCCTATTTATCCAAGGATATTTTATTAATCCAGACTTTTTATAATCCCTTTTTATGTCAAAGTCTGATGTCAAATATTTGTTGTTTGGAATTGTCATGTTAAATTGACCAGTGCTTTCATTGTTGTTATTGAAAATTTTATCTGTATCAGTAAAATCCATCAGTGGTTGAATGTTTTGATCTTGTTCCTGGTGTGTTTCGTGTTTATCATGATAACCATTATCATTTTCATGAAGTCTATCTGATGGAGACAGGTGTTCATGAGATCGATTTTTTGTTTGATTATTAAACATTTCGCGCCACGAATATTAATATCCTAATTCTAACCCACTTCCATTTTCACTTTTTATCTTTTTCAACCCATACCAAAGTTTATTTCAAAACTGTTTGCTCTGTCCAGTCATGATTTCAAGTTTAACACTTTTTAAATCCTCGCACCTGTCACCTTACCCAAAAGCTTTGTGTAGTAACCTTGCTACGTCATTGGTTTATGTGTATTGCACACTTCTCGTGACGTTTTCACATTAGGTAAAAATAGAGCAGAGAAGAATGATACATGTTGATGTTCAATAACAAATTCTACGGTCCATTGACTTAAGCATTAAGACCAAACATGATAGATTACTTGACAAATTAATGCAAATTTAATTTGACAGTTTAAATCGTATGGCAAACATCAAAATTGACGTTTAAATAGAAAATATTTCATCTCTGTCTACTTTCAATTTCTTACAACAGGCAACAACAGCCACTGAAAGATCAAGCATTTTTGGGTATCCTGTCAGATTTTAAAATTAAATGTTCTGGGTGAAACAAGATGAAATTTGCTGAACATCTTGGTGCCCACATAACCCCAGAATGGAGGAAGCAATACATACAATATGAGGTAAATAAATAGACATAAATTATGACAGTTATTAATGTGGTAGTCCAAATATTTATTATCCTTGAAAATGAAAGGCAATAGACTATTTTCATAGTACTGACTTTTGACTCTGGTTTATATTATTTTTAGACAGGTTACCTACGACATCCTGGTACTCGGTCAATTAAGAGCAACATAAAGAAGTAACATTTTTTCGGTGTGATAAGAATCCGGGTCCGTTCGCGCCCATTCACGTTCGCACCCACTCATGTTCGCCCCCTTTCATTTTTGCACCCTACATGTTCGCGCCCAATTTTAAGGCTGTTGTGCTTTTGACCAGTTTTTCTTATTCTATGTCGATAATTTGTTTTATTTTCAAAGTTCAAGTGTATGCCCGGGCGTTTTGACGTAAACGTAGCTATGCGCATGAAAACAACAATCATGATTTTCCAATTATTCAACTCGAATTTGAATTAAAATTGGGCGCGAACGTGTAGAGTGCGAACGGACCTTGGGTGCGAACGTGCGAGGTGCGAACGTGTATGGTGCGAAAGTATATTGGGCGCGAACGGACCTGATACCGTGATTTAAGGGGAAATTTTACTGTTTTCCGATGATTGAGTTTGTCGCGTAAATAAAACATTAAGCAGTATATTTCCCCAAAGAATTGTTCCGATTTAATGTTTTATGTTATAAGAATCTTTACCTTGCTCTTAATTGACCGAGTACCAGGATGTCGTAGGTAACCTGTCGAAAAAATAATATAAACCAGAGTCAAAAGTCAGTAATATATAAAAAAGTCTATTTACGTCTTTCGACAGCTTGGTGACCACAGAAAAAGAATAAACCATACCTGCCAACTGTTCAAAATGCCTATGGGGGTTTTGCGTGCAAGATGGCTGTCATAGTCCTAAAACCTTCAAGGGGGCCTGCACATACATTTTAATGTTGTTTTTTTTGGCTTCTTCATACTTTTATAAGCCTAAATTCATTGGAAAATCATTTGTTTTGTTTAAATTGTGGACAAAATTGCTCTTTCAAAATTTCAATTTTGGAGCCTTCATGGGGGAAATCCCCCGCAAATAGTGACAGTTGGCAGATTTGATAAACTGTTCTAAGTATCATGCTGTTATTACTTGACATGTACATTTATAAGTTATAAGTATACCCTTAAACTCAGACCAAAGACATGGACCAGTTGGACCATGACGACTTGGACCAATTTGAATATGCATGTACAGTGATGTATCTCAGATCAATTTGGTAGACAAAAATGTTAAGTTGGCTATATATATATAACATGTATAAATTCAAACCTTTTGATGTGCTTCAACCTGAATATGGACATGATGTATGACCCATAATGTTGTGTTCACCATTTACGTTTCGGTCCATTGTACATATTTTTCTGAAGGGGACTGTGCTTTTATCTATGTTTTGAATAAGAAAAGTAACATAAATTTTTCTTTATATGTTAATTATCATTTTCATAAAAATGATGTAGAGTACTTATGAAAAATCTTGCAGTCTGCAGATTAAGTTTAGAATTTTCTTATTATTTTTATCAATAGGTTAAGTCTGGATTAGTGCAGATCAAAATATATAAACCCCATATCTATTTATGTTATATGTTAATAAATAATTTACCATGTTTACTTTTAGGCTTTAAAAGATTTAATTTACGAAGCATCAGAGCAGTCTCCATCAACAGAAGGTATACTATATTTTTGTGATACATTTGTATATATATATATATTAAAATTACTTTTTTTTCTTAATATAAAATCATATTTAAATTTTATTTACCTCATTTATGAGGTTATTTGTTCCAAAGTCAGTACATGCAGTATGATCTATTACTACTAAACATTGGGATTTTGTTGAAACATTAGTGTTCCAGTTTGAAACAAAGTCTGAATCAACTCTTTGGTGATATTAATTTTAAAAATAAATCTGATCAGATGGTTAGACCAAGGATTTGTATAGTGAGATCTCACTATACAAATCCTTGGTAAGACAGCCAATCAAATTTTGTCAGGTGTGCTATGGCATCTACCCTGTACAACAGACTTTAAATGTATTCAGGTACTACACAAGTTTGAAAATTTACTCTGCATTATATCAGGTATATAGCAAATACTCAAGTTGTAATCTTTTGATGAACCTTTTTATAATTATGTTAGATAAACCTTCAACTAAAATGGCCAACATTACTACAGATTGAATTATTTAATAAATTGTTTTTAATTGTGTTTATAATCAGCTGATTTCATTTATTTGTATTAGTTTTAGGGCATTTTAATTTTATATCAAATGGTCAGTGTCATTATATAGTTCTAGGTAAAATATCTTGGCAGTGGATGTCTTGAATTATATCTTTTTGTTTATTTGGTCCTTTAGAAAATTTGATGACTTATTTGTATTGAAGGCTGATTTTTGATAGGTTCTTATTATTTTGATGACAAGTCTAGACTTAAGGCACTTGATTTATAGAATATTGTTGGTCATCTCAACCAGATTGTTTTCTCACAAGTTTTTTCATGTGTCTTTGAGTTGCTGCCTCTTCGTTATCATGGATTAATTTTTTTGACATACATAGTTCCAACTGTGATGAAATGGTTGAGCATATTGCTACCACTAATTTCTTAATTTGCATTACAATTATAAAAAATTTAATGTGTAACAACATATTCTTTTTGCTAATTAAAAAGTAAAATGGAGAATTTTCTATAAGTGTTTTCACCAAACATGTTATCGAATGAGCAGTTGAGATTCAATACATTTATTTTATACCATGTCATATATATATATATTATATAGCTTGATATGATTTTCTACTAGGCCTAGGTTCGTTATTGTATTCAGGTGAGATTAATTGTCTTTTAAGGTGGTACCTAACACCGGCTTGACTAAAACTGATTTGGCTCTTTTTTCATAAAATTTTGACAAAATATTTACTTTGACCCTTTGACAAAAAATATAAAAATTTCAAAAAACTTGAACCAGTCACTTTCTCAGAAAAATTTGGTGGGATATATATTGCAGTTTTAAAAACACTAATTTTGATCATTGAGAAGTTTGATATTTCCTTAAGTATATACAAGGTAATTTAAACATTTAGCACATTTTACAGAGTTATCTCCCTGTAGTGTTAGGTACCACCTTAACTGATCTTGATTTATAAAATTACTGTTAATCATTTACATTTTTTCATTAATATTAATTTTGTATTTTTAAGCTTGATTAATTTCATGAACTTGTAGCAATAATTACTTTTCAGCTCATTTACTATACCTTCCACTTACTTTATTTATGATGAAAAAAAACAATGATTGCTCGAAAGTATTTAATTCTATTTTGTACAGTTGATATTTGTAATATTATACAGCAAAATTTGTGAAAGCCAGTTCCAACCATACATCTTGGTACAATTTTTATTGTTTTTAAAAAAAATACATGATTTTAGACGTTTTTACATTATTTTTGTAAAATTGGAATTTGTTTCTACCAGATCAAATCTTGATTCACATTAAAAAGTATTAAACACATTTTTAAAGAGTATTTTGTTTTTGAAATTTCTCAATATTAATTAAGATGTTTTAAAGCTATTCCATTTTTAATACACAATCATAATGATTATGCTACTTTGTGTAGTACTAGTATGCTATTTTTACTGTCACAGTGTGCGTTTTGCTGTGTGTTTGTTTATTCCACATTGGCTAAAGGTATAGGGGGAAGGCCGAGATCTCACAAAACATATATGATCAAATATAATCCCACCACATTTTTTATGCCTGTCCCAAGTCCGTGATATGTATATTCTTATTTTACCCCTCTCTGTTGCTGGAGATAGAATAATTGAATATAAATGCCCAAATCCATATTTAAATGAAAACAAATCTACAACTGCCATGAATTATTTCTTAAGTATTAAAGAATATGAATGCATCTAGAATTGATACAATGCTGATGGAATACTTTATAAATGTTTATACATGAGAAATATGCAATAAATTCATTTTAACCTAGGTACCAACATAAGTTTGGAAATTTGTGGCTAGTCAAAAGTTCCTAATCCTATCTTTTAATTTTTCAGTTGCTGACGCCAGTACTTTACAGAGATATTATGCAAGATTTGATGAAAGATTCTTTCAGTTTTGTGACAAAGAATTGTCTAAAATCAACACTTTCTTTTATGGCAAGTTTTTAAATGCTGTAGAAAATTTTGTATAATTCACATTGTCCTGAAGTTTTATCTAGGTGTATAAAATAACCATTGAAGTTTTTTTATTTTAACGCTATATGACCGTTGTTTATAGTGAACAGTGGTAAAAATTAAAATGAAATTTTACACAGTACATGTACTAAAAAGTAAAATTCCAAAAATACTGAACTCTGAAGAAAATTCAAAACAGAAAGTCCCTTAAAAAATGACAAAATCAAATGATTGAATAACAACTGTCATATTCCTGACTTGGTACAGGCATTTTCTTATGTAGAACATGGTGGATAGGCCAGTTCCCGGGATACAGTTTTCAGACGAATCAGTCATGTGACTTCCATCACCACATGACAAAAATGTATGCATAGAAATTTCCAAAACATGTTGAGCAAATGTGTGAAAAAGTTTGAATTTATACTGCACAAAATATTTGGGAAATTAAAATCTAAAAGGATGGTCACTGGACCCTCCCTCAGTCATACAGAAATCACGATTATGTACATAAGGAACATTAATTATTTCTATACTACCCTACAGAATGAGGATAATGAAAGTGCTGGAAACTTTTAATAGAGCAGGGATACATGTGGCCTTCTCTCTGGTAAATTACATCATAAAAGCGTACGAATTTGACGATCTTTTCCGGTGAAAGACATGATTCCAGAAATGACCTATTAAACATCGTTTAATGCTAGCTAATCCTCTCACTTGTATAGCAGTCCCATAATGTATGCATGTAACAAACCGACATAATAATCTTTATAACTATGAAAACAAACAAATATGTAACAAAGAGGCACAAAAAGGCATATATAGACAAAGCACATAAGCAAAAAAGAAAGACAAGAATACAAAACATTTTATCATAGAACAATAACACAATGATGAGATGTACGAGTACAGAGCCACGTCAAATGGATATCACCACAAACAGACTAAACAGTAAAATTAATGCTCTCAAAAACAAATAAAAGAATACTATAACAAGTTATTAAGATATGATGAACAAAGTCAGTAACCAGAATCTATACTTCAAGACTATCATGCTTTATTTGTGATGTTGGCACAGAGTATTTATCAACATATCTTGGTACCTTAAAACTATTGCAGAAAAGGGATTCTTTACAAGAATTATGGCTTATCAATTTTGCATGTAATAAATATAAAACACAGGAATAGAGAGGATATGGAAAAATTAATTAAGAAATTTTGACAAAAGAGAGACAGTAATTAAATTTGCTTATCAAATAAAGAGTTTCAATAGAAGTATTGCATACATTATTTTTCATGTTTCATTGAATCTTCCTAGATAATGTTATTTTTTTTACAGAAAAAATATCAGAAGCCAATAGGAAATTTGCAAATTTACGAGCTGAGCTTGATGCATTTCTGGAGCATGCACATAAACCACATCATGGTTTACGAAGACGGAAATCAAATGCTGTTTATTCCTTGTTTAAGGATAAAGAAAATAGAGAGACTGCACAGATACACACCAGAAAACTCCATGATCTGAAGTTAGCGTTCAGTGAATTTTATCTTAGTTTGATCCTTTTACAGAACTATCAGTCTTTGAACTTCACAGGCTTCAGGAAGATCTTAAAGAAACATGATAAAGTAAGTTTTCTGTGGTTTGATTTTGCAATTTGATAAGGGACTTTCCAATTTAAATTTTCCTTGGAGTACTATTGATATTTTATTTTTTACTGAGCCAGGGGTTCTAGGTTTTGCTAGGAAAAGTATGTTTTGCGGCTTCTTCCAGAGGTCAAAATAAACTTATAAAGGCCAGCTGGGCTACTAGACTTGAAAATCAGTTTGCCTAGACAAAAAGTTAGTACCCCACTTTATTTTACTATCACTGGGTGGGCTGAACTTGCTATGGGGGGTTGTGGGCATGCCCCCCAGAACATTTTGAAATTTTTGACTCAAAACCCTGCATTCTGAGCATAGCTGTAGGTGATTTAGATGCTTGGGAAAATGTAAGTTTTTTCTTATTTTTGTTGTTGACTTCAATCAAATTTAATAAAAAAAAAATCATTTACAAAATGGGAATTGCCCAGTGTACCAGTTTTTTTTTACATGTCTTTTTAAGACAACTAAAGAATTCTCTGTCCTTGAATACATGTAGATGATATTTAGTTTTATTTCTATAATAATATAATTTATTAAATATCTTGTTGAATTTAAACTACGTACATTTGTTTACAAATAACCCCCATTTTTTCTCAAAAGTCTACACATATTTCAAGGCATTATCATAAAATCTTCTCTGATTTTCTCTTTTTTTTTAAACTGTTCAGTAAGTAGGAAACTAAAAGCATTTTGAACTATAAATGTTATTTATTGTGGTCGACAATATTCTACTTTCGTTTTTTACCTTCATTCTCTGGACACCACGTGGGCTTTGAAATGTGAACTACAAAAGGTACTGTTTTCCAGATTCTTAACAACATTATATATCATACTTTCTTTTATGTGACTGATATTATTTCATAACATGCTATTGTCATCTACCCTGACTTTCTTCGCTTTCTTGAAGCCAAAACCATGCTCGCTTCAGTTAATGACCATCAGAACGTCTCTCTTATTATCCTTGCAAACATATGATACTTTCCGACTTTAAATAGACGACCAATCAGTGACCTGAATTAACGTGAACTATATTTAGTCAAAGGTTAACACTGATTTAACATCCTTGTTTATCACGACCGCGACTTTGATACAACACGACTTGCCTCAGTCAGTCAAGTTATTTTTTTTCAATTCTCCACCTGGGCTACCTCAACTGAGTAAAAAGATCGCACAGGTCAATTTCTGGTCGCCATTGGCAACTGGGCTACCGTTAATTTTTCCCCCTGTAAATCTTCATTTGATTTTGGTTTGTGCAAGTAGAGTATTAAAGTGTTTATTAAAAAAAAAGGACACCCTTGAAATTTCATGCATCTGAAACACTTTTCAGGATTTACCTTCATTAGGACCACTAAAACAAAAACATTAGAAGGATTTATATATACAATGTACCTAACAGGTGAGGAGCTAAATGACCTAAAGATTCCCTTCATGTTAAAAGTTTTAATGATGGTTCTTTAACTTCTGATACCTCATGAAAAAAAGTGAACCACTCATAATTAATTAAAATGTCACACTACCATTGTTTGGTAATTTCTTATTTGTTATTATAAATAATGCCTCACAAAGACAACAACATCATAGATTACTGCAAGGAAATTCTTATTATTGTCTACATGTTTCGCCACTTACTGTAGCATCTTCAGCACAGTAAGTGTCGAAACATGTAGCCCATAATAAAGAATTTCCTTGCAGTAATCTACGATGTTGTTGTCTGTGTGTAGCATTATTTTCCTGAGGTTTTAAGACAATAGCAGTATACCTCAGGGTATCCATCAGGATTACTCTCTACCAGCTTGTACCATTAGAAGGTGTTGGTTCACTTGATGTAACTTTTGTTATTATAAAGTGAGATTTACTTATAGATAATGGTAACAACCAGAGGAGTAGAATGGAGACAACAGAATGTAGAAACAGCCCCATTTTATACCAACAAGGAAGTAGATCACCTGATCAAAGAGACAGAGGCAAGTAACTACATTTTATCTATTGAATATACCAACTGCAAAGCATTTAGGGATTATATAAGATTTATCTAGATCTGTCTGTCTGGTTGAGCTCCTAAAGTGTGGATGGATTTTAAATAAAACTTATTACACAAGAAAAACATCATGATAGATGTACATGAAGCAAAATTAAATATACTCATATCAAAAAAAGTGTTGCATGACTTTATAAGTAATTGATTGTCATATTGCATTGCATTTATTAGTAATATTTTTTTTGTAAATGATGAATTACATTTGTAGCAAAGTGTGACCTCTGACTTAGAAGGGGGAAATAGATCAAAAGCTATGAAAAGACTGAGAGTCCCTCCATTAGGAGAAAAGGTAAATTCATTTCTGATTCAGTTTGTCTTACATATATATGTACATTGTACATACATAATGAACAATACTAATTATATTTGAAGGATCTGTAAATGGGTACACGAAGCTGGAAAACTTTCCTGACATATCACTTTGTACAAATGATGATATTTATACTGCCACTGGAGTGTGGAGTATATGTGAATTAGGTGAAAACCAAAAAAAACACCCAAAAAAAAAGACAGCCTTATCATTCTATAAACCCTTTATACACCAACCATGTATGAAAAAAATCACTATAGTATATAAATTATAGAATATCATACCAACTGGTATATATTTACCATTCTCCATATGCATGTACATGAAATTTGAAAGTTCACAATGGAAAATTGAAATGACAAAGGGAGATAATTCTGAATATTAATCTCATTTCTGCTATTTTATATAAATTTGAAAAAGAAAAAAAAACACAAGAGAAAGAAAAATTAATTAGTCGTTTGTTTCTTATACATAATATAATTACATGTATTAGCTTGTTATTAGAAGGCCTGTTGTGTTTTTGAAAAAAAAAGTAATTCCAAGCTTATTTATGTTTTCAGCAAAACCCAATGACAATGTGTAGAGTTGGCCTGTTTTTTGGAATGTTTATTGTTCTGGTCATTGTTGTGGTAATAACAGGTATGGTATCAGTTATTTCCCCTTACTCATTAGTACAGTGTGTATGTTATCGAATATTCAATATTTACATTTTATGTTTTCAATATTTAAAACTTTTAGAATTGTAAAATAAATAAGTAGTTTCATATCAACTCTGACAGAAAATAAATGGAAAAAAAATTGAAACAACACTTAAGAGTTAAAGCGCTATTCAATGTATGAATTAGATTGAAAAAAAGAACTTCAACCTTAAAAAAAAGCACTGTTTTTTTCTAATTTCAATATGAACAAGCCTGTTATTTCCAACATACGAATGGTATCTTCAACTAAAAGTGTTTTTGTTTTGGTTTATTTTTAGCATTTTTTACCAGTCATTCAGGGAATTGGGAGCCAGCATTGAGAATGTTTCGTGGAATGTTCTTGATTATCATGATGATCTGTTTCTTAGGTATAAACACTTATGGCTGGAGGTCATCAGGGGTCAATCATGTACTGATATTTGAAATTGATCCACGTCGCCATTTATCACCACATCAGCTGTTAGAGGTACTTTGATTACTTATATACTATATATAATTCATGGAAAAAGTATATCTATGGCACTTATTGTGATAGTCAATATATAATTAGTATTCCCACATCTACAACAAATTATAAAATTTTCAAATAGAAACATTTGATTAATATCAGTTTAAAATATTTACATTGTTTAATTGTCCAGTACTGCTTAAATGTTTCAATCCATTATACTTTCCACACACATACAAACAAAGATTTTTATAGATCCTTTTACAGACTAAATATCTATTAGGAATCTCAAGATTTGCATTCTAGTTCATGTTACCTAAGAAACACTTTCAACAAGTCTAAAACACCCTTTAAAACATTATTTTACACACAATAGGCATAACATGATTGAGATGAAGAATACCAATATAAGCTTTGTATCTTAGCATTTTTTTCATCATGTATTTTAGGCGATTTTATGTCATGAACTGGGTTGAGTTCAATATCGTAGCAGCTACGTAGCTGCTATCAATATCTATGTAACAACTAGTCTATAGCTACAGGTTCAATAGTCAAAATCTACGTAGCACTACATAGCCTCTATGATATTGAACACAACCCAGATAAACCGTACCCTTCTTTTCTATTACATACAATTGATTGATTGGTTTATTGGTGTTTAACACCACTTTCAACACTATTTTGCTATTTCATGGCAGTCAGATTTTATTGATAGAGGAAGCAGGAGTGCTTGGAGAGAACCATCAATTTTAGGTAGGAAAACTGACAAGCCTAGTCAATTAAGATTGGAGTTAAGTGCACCTGCCCTGTGCAGGAGATTAAAACTCACAACCTCAGTGTTTGACTACTTATATCGCTGGGCCTCAGAGACCACTCTATTACATATGTGAATCATCTGAAAGTCTCATAGAATAATAAAAATGTAAAATAACTGATTACAAGCGTCTGAAATTTCATGATGTCAGAATATTAAAATGTGGTTGTATATTGTACTATTTTATATATAGATTGTTTATAAATGTTTATAATGATTATATATTTCAGTTAGCAGCAGCATTAGCAGTAGTATGGACATTGTGTTTACTAGGCTATTTATTCAGTAACCATCTAGGATGGCCACCATTTATCTTTCCATTGATTATGGCAGGATTCCTGTTTTTGTTTTTGATTAATCCTATACGTATATTTCATCATAGTTCTAGATACTGGTTACTCTCTGTTTTGGTAAGTTTTTTTATCCACCAATTGTATTATTGGTGACTTAATTTTGTCTATTTTAAAGCTGTTTAGTAAAATTTCTGACCAGTTTAACAGTTGACCTTTCAAATTACAATGAGTTCAGAGTTTCGAATGAACTGCAATAGCTGGCGAAAAAACAATAATATTGAAGTCACAGTTATTAATTTTAGTCCAATTGGTAGAATAGAGAATTAAAATAGGGAATGTGTCAAAAAAAACAACAACCCAACCAATTAGCAGAAAACAGCACAATGCCACCAATAGGTTTTTAAAGAAGTCAGAACATCTGCACAAGTAGGCTGCCTTACACTGTCTCATAAATAATACTGTAAACTATTTCAGCGAAAATGGATGCCACATAATTTCCACCATCATCTATACCTCTAGCCAATGTGGAATAAGCAAGCACACAAGAAAAATGTGCAGTATCATGCCAACAACTGGTTTGAAAATGAATGTGTTTAATGCAATGCAAAAATTCCTATGAGTGAATCAATATTAATTTAAAAAATGCCATCTTTAATCTTGTATCAGTATTGTAACTATATACCTCAGGAATAAGTCTATTTAAAGGTTAGGTTAGCTTTTGAGGTGAATGACGATTTTTCTGTGCTTTGTACAGAATGATACCAAAAAAGATGAGATGTGAAGTACCTGAGTTTATAAGATGTCTGCATGTTGATCAATGTTTATAAATTGTGTCCTTGTAGCGATGATAAAATAAAGTAAATTTTACTATATTTTTCAGTTCCGTATTGTAACTTCACCATTCCATCATGTTGGTTTTGCTGACTTTTGGCTGGCTGACCAGTTAAACAGTTTGGCCATCGTCTTGTTAGATTTTGAATATATGGTATGTTTCTATGCCTTTGAAGTTGAATGGCACGGACCAATTAGTAAGTTTTTACATTTTGTATTAATATAATGCTTTTCTGGAGATCTAAAAATAAAATGAAAAAAATTACAAAAAATTACAGATGGGGGAAATTTAAACATGTTAAGGGGTTTAAATTGGCATTGCATAATAAAATAATAACAATTAATTTGAAATTCTAGATGAACTGATTGATAGTCTTCATTAAGAGTAATAACACTATGAAAATAGGAGATATGTGGTATGATTACCAATAAGACAACTCTCTGTAGGATGTGGATGTAAACAACTATTGGTCAACTGTACACCTTAGGCCTGGCATTACAAATAGTCCAGTCTAACTAAGTTTGAACCTAAAACTAATTGCAACAGAAAATGTTGTAGTTCTAATCAATTGCATTTTAGCCCCAAATATATACAGAAAAAAAGTCCCATAAAATTTAACTTGAGGAAAACTCAAATTTAGCATTTTTAATTTCTTATGGAAATTTACATGGGAAAGGGAGATAAATCTTCAAAAGTGAGTCCTTTTTTGTCAGTTTTTGGTTTATTTTTTAAAATTCATGTAAAATATGATACTTTGATTGGGTTATAAGTTCGTATTTATCTACATTATATAATCTTCTGCTCATGAAATGTACAAAACTGAAGTGTTATGGGTATTTTTTTTTAAAAAAATTTGCACATTTTTAATTAAAAAAATTGCAAAATTGATATATGGCTTTGTGACCATTTTGAAAAAATAATGTGAATATTTGATATTGTTTATATCTGTAAATTATATTTGTTCAGCATCTTCCTTGTTTAAAGAAACTTTAAACCACAAAAAAAGAATATATGCTTAAATAGTTTTATTCAATTTGAGAATCTTTACCTTGACATGTTGAAAGATCTAATAAGTCGTCAACTAATGAATTATGAAATCTAGGTTGTAGCTTGATAAAAGATATGAAAACACCTTTAGATTTGTTTGTTATACTCTAATAACGACTAAAATATCAATAATGAATACATTCTGTTGAAAGGAAGCGGTAAAGTTATAATTTTGTATCAATTTTTATTGATATTTCTGCCTTTTTTGCAGAGTTATCTCCCATATCAATGTAAATCTCCACAGGAATTTTAAAATCATTATTTTTAAGTTTTCCTCAAGTTAGATTTTATTGGACATTCTTCTGTGTATATTTGGGGTATAATGCCAAGATTAAAAGTTAAAAATCTTCTGTATCAATTACTTCAAGGTTATGGTCAAATTTATGCTAGATTGACTGGACTAAAACGTTAAGAGGTATTGAAAAATGAAGACTGTAGACCAAAATCATAAAAAAGATTTTTGTTATTTGAAAAACAAACACTTCATTTGCACCTGCAAGTGAAAAACACAATGTTTAAAAAAGGAAAATTTAGAAATGAAAAAGTATTCTTTATTTTAACAGATAAATTGTGACATCATGCAGTTCGCATTTCAATTTTGTGAATAATAAGTACCATTTAGAATTTGACTTTAACTTTTTGGTATCTTTATAAACTTTCAAAGTGACTTAAATAACATGATATGTCATTGATTTTAGAGCCCATTGGCTTTTTTCAGTAGTATTTATCTCAGTTCATAGAGACACATATGTAATTCTGAAATTAAAATGTCCATGTCCGTGAAAACTGGACCTGATTACAAAAAGTTTTTTTTTAAAATTTAATGTTAGTTTAAATTGCTTGTTATTCATTGCAGGACCAGAAGTATGTACAATGTCAAAGTTTGGGATCAGATCCATAGTTAGTACTTTACCTGCCTGGTTCAGATTTGCTCAATGTCTGAGACGTTACAGAGACACAAAGATGGCGTTCCCACATCTTGTCAATGCAGGAAAATATTCCACAACATTCTTTGTTGTACTGTTTTCTAGCCTTTATTCTTCAACTTTGGGTAAGATTATTTTTCAATATATGAATAAAAAGAAATTAGGGTATACATCAATGTGACAAAAAATCGTTAACTCAAATTACCAAAAGCTTTTATCTTAATGTACAAATTATTATTTTTCATTCATTCAAAGAATAGAATAAATATATTTTATTTCAATTCACTGTGGATTAAATTAGTTTATCCTTACTGCAATCTATTCACATTTATATAACCCAATTTTATAGCAAACAAGAGGACAGCAAACTTGATTTTCCTGCTCAAAAATAATATTTGCAAATCTAGAACTCCATACAGGATCAAGTAGGAAAAAAAATTGAATTTAAAATTGTAAAGGCCAAAAACAATATAAATGATTAGAATGAAATCCACTCTTCTACCAGGCCCGTAGCCAGGAATTTCCAAAGGGGGGTTCGTTGGACTTCATGAACTCGACTTAAACAGTCACAATTTGAACAAAACGTCGACTTTAATAGTGCTTATTTGATTTCAAGGGGGGGTTCGTCCGAACCCCCCGAACCCCCTGGCTACGGGTATGTCTACCATTTATGCCCCCTTTCGGAGATTATAATTGA
Source organism: Mytilus edulis (assembly GCF_963676685.1). Taxonomy (NCBI): domain Eukaryota; kingdom Metazoa; phylum Mollusca; class Bivalvia; order Mytilida; family Mytilidae; genus Mytilus; species Mytilus edulis. The sequence continues at coordinate 51,668,882 of NC_092345.1, forward strand.
TGTGAGATTCTGCCTTTTTTCCAGTTTATAAAAGTAGAAAAATTATTTTGTACATGTATTACATTTTTTTTTATTTTCTTTTTATTTTCGAGGATACCGTCTACTTAGATTTTGTAGATAGCCTGAACAGTAAAATTTACTACTACCCCAAGTAGTTGTAATTAAGTTATGACAATATTGATTACATTTCCTTTAGGTTCATCAACCGATTCATACAAATATTATGGAGGTATTATATACATACTTAATCATTGTTACTATCATTTTGTATTTGTTCTAGTTTTTTTTAATTATTGTTGATATTGAATTATTTTATTTCTACAAAAAAGAAATTCATTTTGATTATATCATATCTTAAAAATAGAAAGTGATTATTGGACTACCCTAAGAGTCTAACATATGTCAACAATCAGTTCTAGTCCATTGTTTTGCAAGCATTCATAAACCTATCAAGTCCCAAATTGTATTTTTTAAGGTCCATTTATGGGCATTATTTTTTCTGGCCTGTACATCTGTTTGTTCCTTCGTTCGTTTATTCATTCATTTGTTTGTTTGTTTGTTCGTTCGTTCATTTTTTCGTTTGTTCGTTCTTTTGTTTGTTCATTTTTGATCATTTTTGATGAAGTTGAAGTTCAATCAACTTGAAACTCAGTACACATGTTCCCTATGATATGATCGACCCCCAATTTCACAGTCCACTGAACATAAAAAAAGATAGTGTGATTGGGGCATCTGTGTACTATGGACACATTCTTGTTCTTTGTGGAATAAAAGTATACAAAGCAAATATTTATTTTCTTCTGAATTTACTTCCCTGTTTAAAAGTTACATATGTAAATTTTCATAATTTTAAGTATTTTAAATTTTATTTAAGGAATGACTGTAATAATTTTTTCGTCTATGAAGAAATAACTTAAAAAATTTGGTTCACACTGAATAATGCACGTAGCGGGCTATTTAACATTGTGCACCACATTTTTTATGTTATTTCGAATAAACAGAAAAAATATTACAGTCATTTCTTATGATTTAATTCTGAATTACATTTTAAACCGTAGAAAACAATGAAAAAACGTTGATGACATCATGGTCACATGACAAACTTATGTCTTATGGGCTGATAACAAAATAACGTCAGCCAATCAGAGGACGCGTTACATCCAAAATTAAATTATTTTTCAATGTCTTAGTATTTAAAATTTCTGTAGGATCTGAACCAAAAATGAACTCAGGAGTTTGTGTTATGAGATTGAAGTTTATAACAGACATTTTATTTTTGTTGTTTCATAATTATTGTTTATAAAAATATTCAGGATTTTAAAAGTGCACAGAGGTCAAAGTTGTAGTATTATTAAAGGCCCTTTTATAATTTCACATTAGACATAACTGAACTGTCAGAACAATGCATGTAAAACAATACATTTGATGTCAGAAATTACTGCATATAAAATAAGGAGATGTGGTATTGATTACCAATTATCAATAAAAGACCTACAGACAAATAAGATCAAGGTTTAGCCTTAAATAATCAACCAACCCCATACCAAACAACATAAATCCATAAAATATAAAAAAAAAAAGAAGATGTGGTATGATTGCCAATGAGACAACTGTCCACAAGAGACCAAAATGACACAGACATTAACAACTATAGGTCACCATATGGCCTTCAATAATGAGCAAAGCCCATACCGCATAGTCAGCTATAAATCTTTTGATGACTAAGTTTGAAAAAATCAAAAGTGAAAACCAATAGCCTGAATTATACAACAACAATCAAAGAAAACAAAAATTGGAGACAGCAACTAATGACTATAACTAGATTACAAATTCAATGTTGTTATTTTGCAAAGATGATCAACTCCGAAATGCAAGATTTAAAATGTAATTTCAGAAATTGGTGCATAAAAATAATGCATCCAGGTTTTTAAAAATGGGTTCTGCACAATATGATAGTAGTCACATCTCATTTGTCCCAAATTCCCAATAATAGAAATATTGCAAATTTTCTTCATATTTATACTAGTCTTTAAAGTCATAAGGAATGAGTGACCGGTGAAAAATAATGTTCTTCCAATTCTTGAACCAATGCATACAAACATCTTCTGTGCACAAATTTATCATTTTTTTTGTGTAAATTTCGTATAATCGTTAATATTTTTTCAATCGGTCAGTGTTGTTATGAAAATATGGCAGGTAATTAAAGTTCGTGTTTTGAAGCTGAAGTTTAACGATTGTCACCTGTTTGTCAACAATTGACAAAAATTCAACAAAAAAGCATGAAAATTAAGCACGTGTTTAACATGTAAATTCAGATAATAGTTTATTTTAAGGACATCCATGCGTATTGTGATCACCAGATTTTTACGAGATGGGTCACACTGAGGTCACTTTGCATACGGAAAATATGTCGGGGGGGATTGCTTCCTGGAAGGAAGCAATTAAAATAAAGTAAACTTCTTCTAAATATGAATAAATTAAAGAATTTTCTTCAGAAAAAAGTATATGTACATAAGTTTTACAATGAAAACTATCCATTGAGTTATAAAAAAACGTATGCATTATTTTTTTTGATTTGAGGTTTCTTCTGACTTTAAATTTTCCATTGAATTCTTTAGAAGTAGCAGACATGAAAGAATTAAATGCGATATATTTAACTGAAATTGAAATATCATATTCTCAGGTATTTTTCACAAACTAGTATGTCAATCAAGAAATTATAAGAATATTTCTAAAAAAAAAATATGTTTTTTAAAATATTGTTTTCACAGGTTTAAACTTCAAACTCATAGAAATAATTTCATCTTTTTACGGAATAATTTAAGAGATAATAATTTTTTCATTATCTAATATCAAAGTTTTGTTTCAGAATGGCAGGGCAAAGAATACAAACAAAACCATGCCTTCTTTTACCTGTGGATAATAGCAGCAGTACTATCTTCCTGTTATACATTGACGTGGGATCTGAAAATGGATTGGGGTATACTAGATAGAAATGCTGGAGAAAACAAATTCCTTAGAGAAGAAATAGTATATGCTTCTAAGGTACTTGTTTGGTATAGTAATGCAAAATGTTATTTCATTTACAATAAACTAAAAGATAACAAGTAATATTGAACAAGTATATAATGTTTGAAGAGGGGTATTTTGTGAAACAAAAGATACATATCCTGAGACACAAAACAGAAGATATCTTCTCAGGACTGATATTCGTCTGTAAATGTAGATATATGTTTAATTAAACCAGTTATAAAAATGGATGTCTAAGTTAAAACAATCAACAAATTTCATTATTCTCTATCAAGATGTATTAAAGCAAAAAAAGTCACACAAATGATCATTAAGTGTCTTATAAGAAAAAAAAGAGAGATCATTGTGCATTCATTTGCATGCAATGCATATTTTGCACATTTTTATGCATTGTACCAGTTTAGTGTAAATAAAAAAAAAATAATTAGATATTAAAACATGTTGTGTATGTATTTAAATTTAATTCTGCATACTTCAAATATCCAGAAATAGCTGTATTTTTTTTTCTTTCAGGGTTATTATTATTTTGCCATAGTTGAAGATTTTGTATTGAGATTTGTATGGACACTAACTGTATCAGTTGGAGAAAATCCATATTTTGAACATAAAGAAGTATTAGTGACTTTATTAGCCTCATTAGAACTGTTCAGGTTAGTATTCAGGATTTTATATACAGATCATAGATATAAGAAGATGTGGTATGAGTGCCAATGAGACAACTCTCCATCCAAGTCACAATTTGTTAAAAGTAAAACATCATAAGTCATGCGAAGTACAGCCTTTGACACTGAGCCTTGGCTCACACCAAAGAACATGCTCTAAATGGCCCCAAAATGACTTGTGTTGAACAATTTTAACAGTAAAACCAATGGTTTAATCTATATAAAAAAAGAAATGAGAAATGCTTATAAACCACATCAACAAATGGCAACCACTGACCAACAGGTTCTTGACTCAAGACAGGTACAAACATTTGCTGCAGGTTAAAATGTTTTAACAGGCTCCAACCTTCAACCTAACCTGAAGTAATAAAACGTTACAACATAGAAAAACACACTACTATAAAATATCAATTGAAATGGCATACTACAAATCTACACAAATTTTAAAGCTACATGTAGATAAACAGGTGTCACGCCTGGTAAACCATCTAATCTCAACCAAAATGTTGAGACGGAAAAAAGTATTCTGGCACTTCCTGTTGAGTCTTTCTGGTTCAAAATATCCAAAATAAACACAGGGTAGGTCGACTTTTCGTCAATTTACTGAAAATCAATGACTTTTTTGTAAAATAGGAGAATGTCATGCCATAGATAATTGAATTAGGATTTGTTCCGTGTATAGCACAGACCAATATGATTTAAAATGACATTGGAATGACTTTTCTCCTGCAGG